>NW_027397064.1:7876299-8082808 GCF_003265705.2 Callorhinus ursinus
GGGGGGGGGGGGGGGGGGGGGGGGGAGCGAGTGGAAGTTACTGCCGCGCCACCGAGTCCGGACCGGAGACTTTGGGGCCTAACTAGGTAATTGGGGCGCAGTTCTGAGCGGCCGGGCCAGGCTTGGGGGAGGGGGTTGTGCCGAGGGGTTGGGGGGGCGGCCGGGGGGGGTGGGGAGGAGCTGGAACAGAAAGTCCCAGGAAGCCTGGTTGTGTCATCCTCGCGATTCGGCTCCCGCTCGGCCTGCTCCCGGCGGCGGCGGCGGTGGGGCCGCGGAAGGACCGGGCTGGGGGTTGACGGGCGAGGCGCTCGAGGCGCTCGAGGGAGACCGGGGCCGGGCGGGAGCGGGGGGTTAGCTGGGTTCCCCCTCCGGCCCCCCGCGATGAGGAGGGCCCTTCACGGAACCAGGGTAAGGCGTGCGGGTCTTGGGGAGCCCGGTGGTGGCCGGGGGGGCCGGAAGTGGGCTTTGGAGCTTGGGGGGCGTCTAGGAAGCGAGAAAGTGGGGGGCCGGAAGTGCAGGTGGGGGGTGTGAAGACGGCAAGGGTTCCCCGGAAATGGGATGGGGGGCCCGGAAACCGGGAGAGAGGAGGCTCCAGGGCCGGGGACGGCCCGGAAATGGAAACTAGGGAGCAGCTCGAGTGACAACAGTTGTGGGAAGCGAGGGTCAGAGGAGGGAAGAGGCCGGAGCGACTTTAGACCGCAGTAAGGGGTTTCCTGCCAAGGGGGGAGGGTTGTGGGCGGGCGAGGCCGGAGACGGGGTCTGCGCTGGGCAGTTTCTTTAGCCGTGGGAAGTTGAGGCTGAGTGAGGATGACGAAGAGACGGGCATGCAGGGGGGCTGGAAAAGAGGCCGAGAAACTTGGCTGAGAAGAGCAGAGCATGCTTCTAAATAGATCAGAATGGAAATCGGGGGTGGGGGTCCAGGACTTGGGAGGGAGGTGGACCAATTGTCGCTCCAATCTTATTAGCATTCAAAGCGAATCAGGCGATTAATTTATTTATATGTGGATTACATAAAACCTATTACATCGTTTGTCCATTCAGTTCCCCCCTCTTCTGCATCCTCCTCCATGGTGAGTGGGTTTCTAGTTCAGAAACAAGTTACAGGGGAGTTCAAATAACGAAGGTTGGAAAATCCCAAATCCTGTCCTTGGTGGCGCTTCCTTCCTCAGAATAACAGAAATCCTTAATTTGCTACAGGGAAGAAGATTAATAAAGACTTAAAAACACATGCAAATCGGGAGGAAATAACTTAACACATTTGAACGCTGGGGGGACGGGAGGGAATTGGTTACCCTTGTGTGGTAAGGAGAGAACGGAAGAGGCTGCTCCTAAACCCTTAAGACAGGTTGGTTGGTTTTTGATAACGCCGTTTTACTTTGGAGATGGTTAGCTTAAGCATCGTGTCTGGCGGTGGGTAGAGTTTAATTGCTTCGTTAGTTAATTGAAGGAGGGACTGTGTCAGTGAGTAAACGTTCGTGTGTGAGGGGTGCGGGGGTACGTTTAATAGCGCAGTGAATGTGTTCTGAGTGGACGTCTAACTGCTCCCCTGCTGTCTCCTTTCCTAGTCGGCCTTCCCCGGATCTTGCCTGGGCTGCCAAATCACCCGATCCCCGGGCTTTACTCCGTTTTGTAGGCCCTTTAGTGCTGTGTTCAACTTTCTATTCCTCTCCAGTCTCTGTAGATATTTTTGGCATTTCATTTTTTAAAGACCCAGAAAGTTGAGGCTGAGGATCTTCTCTCTAAAAACAAAACAAAACAAAAAATATAGGGTAGAAAGTTGAAAGAGCTATTGAGTGGGGCAAAAAACCGACGCTTGGAACAAAGGTCCTAGTTATTGGGGAAAAAGGCAAGAGGCCTATATGTGAGGCGTGTGTGTGTGTGTGTGTGTGTGTGTGTGTGTGTGTGTGTGTGTGTGTGTCGCATTTACTCGGGGTGGAGGGGAGTAGGGGGGCGGTTAAGGTTGAGGAATGGCATTATCAGGTTTAGAGACAATCAGTTGGCAGATGGTTTTATTGAGGTTTCTTTTCATTATGCAAAGAGATCAATACTAAGTGTGAATTTTAAAGTAAACAAAATTTCTTTTGAAGTAACCCTGCTCCATTTTCAGGCCCAGAAATATTAATTTATTAGTGTGCCTTTGTGTGAGATTGGGGAGTTTTTATTTCATTTATTTTACGCTTAAGAGAACATATTAACATGGTTGGAGTTTGTGGGCTTTGTCCACATCTGCTTTTCTATGAATGTGCCGATATCCATAAGGATTTAAGAATTGCCATGTAATTAATGTAGAATGTAATTAATGTTATCATTGTTTCTATTCGATTCCCACTTTTTAAGGAGTTTGAGTGGTTTTTAAGTCTGCTGAGCTGATGGTTACTGTTTAGTTTGTGTGAGTGAACAGGCTTTTTTTTTTTTTTAGTTTTTCATTTACTTTCTAAAAGTTTTAGAATACTTTTGGCAGTTAGAGTTCCAGAAGCTGCTAAGCTAAAATAATTATTTTAAAAATTAAGGGGATCCTAAGCCATTGTAAAATCAGTGTTTTCACCTAGCAAAGTAAATTTGAATATTTACCTTTCCATTCTGACTTTTACGATTACTGGATTTATGTTATCTAGATAAGATTTTATGATCTTATTTTAAGCACATCATCCCAGCAAAGAGACAAACAATGGCTTGGGAATTCACACACTGCCAGTTAGTAGCTGTGTGACCTTGAACTATTCATTTACCCTATTTGGTCTCCAGTTACGTATTTTTTTTTTTTAAGATTTTTTATTCATTTGAGAGAGAGAGAGCGAGTGAGCATGACCAGGGTCGGAGGGAGAAACAGACTCCCCGCTGAGCACGGAGTCCCATGTGTGGCTCCATCCCAGGACCTCAGGAACAAGACCTGAGCTGAAGGCAGACGCTTAACTGACTGAGCCACCCAGGTACCCCTGGTCTCCAGTTATTTTATCTGTAAAGTAGGGATGGGTAATCGCTGTTTTACCTCACTGGGTAGTTTTGAGACCCAGTGGATATGGTGGCTGTGAAAAACTACAAACTGCTAAATAAGTGTAATATATTATCATTAGTTTTAGAAAATTACAGTAGCTATTTTGAGGTCGTTAAAAACAAGAGCTTCTCACCAGTGATGGTGATAGGGGGGTGACCTTGATGTAAGGTAGGTTGCAGATAAGAAGTTACAGCAACTTATATTTTGAAACTGCTGCCAAATTGGTAGTGGAACTTGGGCTCAATTTCTGTTATTTTTTTTATTATTATTATTTGCATCAGCATGGTAGATACTTTTTCACCATATCTCCTACTGAATAAATTTGTTAATCATCCTTAGAGAAATCTCTTTACATTTTTATTATTGATAACCTGTATGTGTTCAGGTCTGTGGGTCTTAAAAAATAGCTTTCTAATGTCAGAGACTACAATTAAGGGAAAATATTGCCAAATCTTGATCTGTTTTCTTTACAGGATTTAGGGGGATTTTTTTTTTTTTTTTTTTTTTTTTTTTTTTTTTTTTTTTATTGGGAGGGGTGAGGTGAAGTGAACGCAAATAGGATAACAGTTTACCCTTTATCTTTCCGTTTGCTGAGGTAATTGAATGGACTCAAGTTGAAAAAGCAACCTGTTTGTTGCTTTTCCTCTTCATTCATGTTCTTGCTACTGCCAGCCTGACATGCACTTTTCGATTATTTAAACCATTTTAGGTTCACTTCAACTCAACCCTTCATATCACTTCCTCAAAAACTTCTACCCCATGACCTTTCCTTTTTATTTCTTGGTTATCTAAATAAGCTCCATTTTGGGATTATAGTGCTGAATTTGTTGACATGTGTTCCTTTTGTTTCCCTAACTGGATTATAGCCTTCCCAAAGTCAAGGATTATCTTGTATCACTGTGTTTTGCATGAAGGTGCACTCATATGCCTGATTGAAAATAATACCCATTTTCCTTCCAGTAATGTTAGCCTAGTCTTGCTGACTATGCAACCAGTCTTCCTGCTTGGGAAGTTTCTTAGCCTGGACAGATTCCTCAGGATGCTATTTGGTTTTGTGATCACAGCCTCTTCATGTCTTCCTGACTGCTGTACCATTGAGTGCCGGGAAAGGGAGGAAGAGTAAGAAAGAAGTTGATGGATATTACACCATAGATAGAATCTGTAGATTGTTCAATAATCCTGGTGCTTGTAGTTCTTAACATATAATGTTAACTTTACATTTGTGTGTTTTCTTTCAGTGCCTCTGTATAGTTCATACAGATTTCTTGAACACCTAAACCCCTCGCAGTTATTCTCTATAATCGCTACCTGGTCTGCTAGGTTACACTGACACACAGTGGGTGCTCACTGTTAGAGTAAATAGGTAAATAGACTGATGCTGAACCAGTCTCTTGATTTTTTTTTTTTTAAGGATTTTATTTATTTGAGAGAGAATGAGAGACAGAGCATGAGAGGGAAGAGGGTCAGAGGGAGAAGCAGACTCCCTGCTGAGCAGGGAGCCCGACGTGGGACTCGATCCCGGGACTCCAGGATCATGACCTGAGCCGAAGGCACTCGCCTAACTGAGCCACCCAGGCGCCCCAGTCTCTTGATTTTTTAAGTAAAATTTAACTTGGCGAGTGTTCTGGATTTTTAACAATGCAGTTCTTTAAATCTAATACCCTGACTTACTGATTTTAGGTGATGGGCAAGAGAAATTGTTTCCTAGGCTGAGTTAAGTCTGCTTCACAGTTCTTCTCTGAGGCCTTTCAGAGTTTGGTTGTGATTCTTATAGTTTCATTAAACTGGGTTGGCCAGAAGAAAAAGGAACTTGTCCATTATCCAGACCTACATGTTTTGTCTTGAGTGTGCAGAAGCTATTAGTAATAGTTTTGCAGCTCTGCTTGATTTAAAAAGTCATTTTAGTGGTCTAGAGTGAAAAAAACTGCTTGCCACTCTGTCCTTTTCATTAGAGAACAGCATTTATTGTTCAAGTGAACATCTGATTTGAAGGTAGAAGACTTGGGTAGTGGTCTTGACTGCCTTTTCCGTCTTTGTGACCTTGAGCGAATAGTGAGTTTCAAGTGCCTAATCCGGAGTGTGGTTATTGCCACCTAACCTAGATTTAATTGTCATTTGTATGCTAGACAATGTATTTAGGAGGTTAGGCTATGAAGCTAGATTGGAACACAGGGCCCTTCCTCACTGGTTCATTGCCATTGCCTTATTTGGTAACACCCTTCTACCTAGAACATACTTACATATGTAGACTGGAGAGTTTTTGAAGATACAATAGTGTTCTTTAGTTGATTATGAATTCCTTCAAGTCCATCTTCCCCCCTTTTTTTTAATCCCTCTAGCACAGTGTCTGGCCTGTATAAAGGAATCTTTGAATCCTTATTAAAGGAACAAGTTTTGTGAGAACAAAATATTGCTGTAAGTGAAAATAATTTGTAACGGTTTAACGTCTTGTTTTGACAAACTTTTTTTTTTAAGATTTTATTTATTTATTTGGCAGAGAGAGATATAGTGAGAGAGGGAACACAAGCAGGGGGAGTGGGAGAGGGCGAAGTAGGCTTCCTGCTGAGCAGGGAGCCGAATGCGGGGCTCCATCTCAGGTCTGGGACCATGACCTGAGCTGAAGGCAGACTTAACGACTGAGCCACCCAGGCGCCCCTTGACAAACTTTTTGAATCATAGTTGATGCTAAAAAAGATTTTGAAAGTTTTCTTTTTAATCTATTGGATATGTTTTAGAGACTACAAGTTACTTTAAGTCATGTATTAAAAAAATGAGGACAAGCCATTTCATAGTCTTTAATAATCCCATTTACATATAATAGTTGATCATTTAAATTCTACACTGAGGCCCTAAATATATTGATACGATGCATATATATTTATGCAGTTGAGTTTTATACATCATTTTTGTTTCGTTTCTTTGTTTCTTTTTTAGAAAGGATATATTATTTCTATAAATATGATGTTATTACCCATATGTGGATTTTGAAGGCTATTTATAAGCTGAAGTGTCTATCAGCAAGTCTTCAAGATTTGAAGTTACAGCATTTCAGTGTGTATTTTAATCAACTTGTTGGCTGTCATAACCAGTGAGTTCTGCCCTGACTTCAAAACTCCTACTCATTCCACCCGTGGGCAGCATTCTGAATAAATAGATGTACCTTGTGCTATATCTTCTTAAGGTCAGATTAACTCAATGTGAAGTCCTACTGGTAAAACATGTGTGATGCCCTGGAACCCCACAATGAGTTTTTACAGATAGCCCGTCTGAAATTCACTGTTGAGTTGTAATTTAAGCTGCTTTGTGTCCTTAGAGAGTAGGTTCATGGAGATCATATGGAGGGCCTCTCCCTCCCCCCCTTTCTTTTAATCTTCTTGAAAACCAAGTGCTTGTGGTTGCCTTGTAAATAGTAAATACATGAACATGCTGTAACTTCTGCCATGGCCCCAGTATTTTGTAATCTTGTCTGTTTTGCACCTTTGGCTGCCTGCAGTCAGATCAAGCTGCTTGTTCCTCTCTGAACACACTCCAGCAACTTCAGCTTTCTTGATGGACTTTGACTGTTAAGTCTACCTGGATCGACACCCTTCCCTCATCTTGGGTCTCTTGTAGCTACAGGTACACACTTCACTTTCTTCCAGTACCTCCTGTAAGAGTTTTACTCCTCACTTCTCCCTTCCATAGCATTTTGTTAGTTTTAGTTACTGCTTTCACCATCTGTTTTCTAATTAGTCACTTACTTCTTCTTAACTAGATCTTCGGCTTCTTGCGATAAAGCTCTCATTCTGCCATCACCACGGTGGCTGGCACAGGCTCCTGACCTGCATTGTACATGGCAGTGATAGTTTGTTTTGGTGACACATTGAGGAATTATATTGTGAAATAATAGTAGCACCATTTGCCATAGTTTCAGTCAGCTTGCTTATTTTCATTTCTCAGGGTTTCATTTCTCAGCCCTGTGTGTAGGATGCTAGAATATAAATTTTTCAGAATTAGGGCTCATGAAAATCCCCATTTTAAGGGATTGTTAAGGCACTAGACTATTTTACTAACTTTGCTACCTTAGGTTTAGCATTTGGGAATTATGTTTACTAGCAGGTAAAAAGGTGTTTATCAATACATATTTATGTAGTGCTTACTGCGTGCCAGGTCTCTGCTGGGAGGAATACAGAAGGTTCTTGTCCTGAGTTCCATGGTTTCATTTAGTTGAAAATCACTTAGCTGGTTGAATCTACTTGATAACTATATATAGTATAGTGTTTAGCATAGAGAAATATCCTGTAGATATTCTTTTTTTTTTTTTTTAAGATTTTATTTATTTATTTGCCAGAGAGAGAACGCACAAGCAGGGCGAGCGGCAAGCAGAGGGAGAAGCAGGCTCCCTTCTGAGCAAGGATCCCTATGTGGGACTTGATCCCAGAACCCTGGGATCATGACCTCAGCCGAAGGCAGGCGCTTAACTGACTGAGCCACCCAGGTGTCCCTCCTGTAGATACTCTAAATGCAGGTTTTCTAAATGTAGAATATGAGAATCTAAATTAAGAAACTGATAAATTAGGGCATGAAATTTGGCTTTACTGAATAAATTGGTGGAAGTGCCTTCATTGTGAAAATATTTCCTCAGCAAGTAATGCATGTGCATTTCTGGTTCCAAATCCTCTTGAAAAATGCTGAGGAGAAATAGATTTATAAAATGGGATCTCATGTTGAAGAGTTGTGGTACTTTATTGTAGATGAGTTCAAACTCTGACGACAGAACACAACATCTAACATTGTGCATATTGTTAAGTACAGAGTTGAGTTTTACAGAGTGGGTACTCAGAAGCTTAGAGGTTCAGTCCTAGGTTGGAGTTGACTAGGTTGAGGAAGACTTTATGGAGAGACAAGGGACTGGAACTGGCCTCAATTGTTTGGGTAGGTAGAGAAGAACGGGGAGCTTAAAGAGGTGAAATTGAGGTGAGGGTCTAATGATCAGATAAACTGGCCCTTTGGAGTAGAGGGTCCACATTTATGAAATAGGAAGTCAGGCTGAGATGATTGAGGTTCTTAAATGGGAGAAATTACAAAATTAGATTTAACGAACAGACATGTTGAGTTTATTGTTGATCCCTGAATAGGCGGTGACATGAAAAAAGTATACAGAAATATTTAATTTGTAAATGATCTACAAAGAAAAAGTGCTTTCAGATCTTATTTGGACCTTACCTTTCTATGAAATGGCTTCCCTTTCTGGGACTGTATACTGTAGGGGTTATTTTAAGTTTGGGGGTGAAAGAAGCAGTGGAGGTAAAACTTCTTGCTTAGTTGCCCTACCTTGTTTAGTTTCCCTACTTAGCAGTTAGAGTACCTCTGTTAGGTAAGCAGGAGCTGTCTAATGACTCCTGTTACTCTGTTCAGTCATAGAGTTCGTCCCCGTTAATGGAAGGTGGCAGTCATTCTGTCTTAACACATGCATCTATTGTTTATATTCAGGTTTTTTTTAATTCAGAGTACTATTTCAAAATTAATACTTGATTTTTTGAGTTCCTCAGTAATGTCAGCCCTCTTTATAAGAGAAACTTCTGCTAAGCATGTAATGCAGTAAAAAACACGGTGTTTTAAGAAAAGCAAATTGTGGCTTCAGTGTTTACATAATTTTAAAAAAAAATTAGAGAGTGTGAGTGAGAGCACGAGTGGGGTGGGGGGGCAGAGGGAGAGGGAGAAGCAGACTCCCCGCTGAGCAGGGAGCCTGACGCGGGGCTCCATCCCAGGACTCTGGGATGGTGACCTGAGCCGAAGGCAGACACTTAACCAGCTGAGCCACCCAGGCGCCCCTACATACTTAAAAAAGAAAAAAAAATTTAGTTATTTCTTTTGAGAGAGAGAGCTCATGAGTGCGGAATCTCCAGCAGATTCTGGAGCCCCAGGAGTGGGGAGCTCAATGTGGGGCTTGATCCCACAACCCCAAGGTCATGACCTGAGCTGAAGTCAGACGCTTAACTGAATGAGCCACGCAGGCGTCCCAGTATTTATATACTTTTCAAAAGTGCAAGTTAATATTACCTGTTCTTTTGGGGTCTTTCATTTGTTTTTCCCGAGGGGGGGTTGCAGGGGTAGAGGGAGAGGGAGAATGAGAATCTCAAGCAGGCTCCATGCTCAGCAAGGAGACTGATGTGGGGATCATGACCTGAGCCAAAATCAAGAGTTGGTCACTTAACCAACTGAGTCACCCAGGCACCCCAATATTACCTGTTTAATCAAGTTAAATATCTTAGTGAAATATTTGCCTAGCACTTTGGTTGATGTCATAGCAGACTATTTGTTATCCCTGTTATTTTATAAAAGTACACAAAACAGGATTTCAAAATTAGGAAATGAGGTTAGCTGGTGGCTAAAGGGAAACTAAAGATACAGAGAATAAAACTTCATTCAGGGCTCTGGTAGCAATAATATTTAGTTTTCTTACACCAGCTTTTGTTCCTAGAGTATTCTTGTAGACTTTGCTGATTGCAGTTTGAATTCATTTTATTCTTGTGTGGAAATAGGAGAGATGTTAGCAGTTAGTGCAAGTTCATGACTTACACCTGTTAAAGCTGTATAGCACAAAATTTGTGGGGGTTCGTGGACTTTGGAATAAAAACGTTTATGAAGGCTGTGTATTTTACTAATACAAGAGACAAGAGTGTTTTTTAATTCAAGGCATTCGTGCAGCTTCCTAATTTTTCCTTTATTAAACACATTTCCTTGTATCCACCTAGGGAAAGCAGCCTAGTCTCGAGGGAATTAGACTTGAAGTCTACCCCTCCGTCCCAGACCTACAAGCATTTCTGCCTTTCTCCCAGTAGATGGCAACAATTAGGCTGATTTTTTAGAAGATTTCAGTAGTTTGTAGCTTTGTATGTAATCAGACTAGTTTCCTAATTATTTCTCAACTGTCATTAGGAACTTCAGTGTTAATTTACACATCTTGACCTCAAAATACTTTTCTCGGAAAACTAGACTGTTAATTGCAGAGTTCATTCTTTTTTTACTTTACTCTTCACCCGGTCTTTTTGAAAAGTTTGCCCTTCCAGTTGCTGCTATGAGGTAAGACTTGGGGAATTTCAGCCTTTGGTGTGGCACTGTAAGATAATCCGCTTCTGCCTCTTTGAACCATCTAGTATTACTTTTCAGCTGCCTGTATATTAGGCCATGCCATTTATTCTCCAGGTATCTTCTCATCACACAAACTAAGGATTCTGAAAGGAATTATGGAAGAGATAGTAAACCCCCATCATTTGGGGATCTCCGTTGTGGCACTGGTGTTAAATGACACTCAGTTCCTAGTTCTTTTTTTTTTTTTTGACAGAGAGAGAGACAGCGAGAGCAGGAACACAAGCAGGGGGAGTAGGAGTGGGAGATGCAGGCTTCCTGCCAAGCGGGGAGCCCGATGCGGGGCTTGATCTCAGGATGTTGGGATCATGACCTGAGCCAAAGGCAAATGCTTAACCGCTGAGCCACCCAGGCGCCCCTCAGTTCCTAGTTCCTGATTCAGCTAAAGAATCTGTAAACTTCGTGTTTGCTGGAATACCAGCGTTTTCTTTTCTGTGGGATGGACCTTCAGCTTAACTCCTGCATTTACTTCCATTCAGCATGCGTTAATTCTTCCTTGTTACTAAAAAAGAAAAATAAGATGATTCATAATGCCCAATTAACTTTTCAGGGTTTACTATATTTAGAGATACTTAGAACTTTTTACAGGATGCCTGCTGAGTTTATTTAAATTTTTAATGCGATAGTAAAGGATTTGGGAAGTTTCCATATTAATTAAGAGTTTTAAAGTTAGGAATGGCTTAATCTTTTAAGGAACATATAGTCAGAGACTTAGTAAAACAGTGGTTCTAAAAAAACATTCTGCAGTTAGGTCTGTCTTAGGGTCCAGTATTAGAGTCATGGTCCAGTGGAAGGAATTAGGCTGGTTTCAGCAACTGCTGCATTTATCTTTTAGAGGTGTTGCTTAAATTGCATTAGCAACACTCAGACCTAGAAAAATACGTAAGATGTCTGCTCTCAGCGTAGGTAGTCTGAAGTCAGTGGTGGACATAGAATTAATGTATATGAGTAATAAGCAAATGGTATGTATTATTACAGATCTTTTTGAATATTTATTTAAAGTCCTAAATCAGGATTTAGGATTAGGAAGATATGTAAGATGTGGTCCTTGGCCTTGAGTTTATAGTCTCATTAGGGAAGGAGATAAAGTTGGGAATAAAAGTAACTATAAAAACTCTTAAACTGAATTTTAAGACATTATTCAGATGTCTTATCAGGTGACTAGCTGTTAAGAACAGAGAATGTGGTAAAAATATTACTCACATACTTCTCAGAATAGTTATCTTCATCCATGTATACTTGATCACATTTAATTCCAAATTCAATTCCTTGTTATCTCTCTGTTGTGATTTTCACTATAAATATGTATAATATAGTCTAACAGTGATGTAGACCAGTCTAGTGTGGGAGATGAATGGGTTCAGAATAACAAGAAAAGGCTCTATGAATAATAGCAACAGCAACCAACCTCTATTGAATCCTTCCCTTGGCTTACTGGTACCTAGGTCAGTCTCCACCGGAGGAGGGATGGGAAATGGGGAGGTAGGTGGGCTGGGGATGGGTAGGTAAGGGGGTAAATAGAAGAGAGTTGGACATTCTGCACAAGAAGTGTAATGAGGGTGGATGAGAATCTGCTTCAGAAGAGGGTAGAATTTTTCGGTGGCCAAGGAGAGTTAATTGTACTGAGTAAATACATTCTACATGCTGTGTTTATTTTCTGTGTTTATTTAAGTGAGTTTTTTGCCCCACAACTTTACATAGGGAGAATGTACCATATATTCTTCCTGTGTTTTGAGTATCCCTGGGTTATTCATAAACCCAATTGGAATAACTGGAAATGTATAAATAGGGTATAATGGAAAATAAGATGAAAGTATGAGCCAATTAATATTTGTGCATACATTTACATGAACATTTTTCTTTTTAAAGTTGGTGTTTTTATTGTGAAACTTTAGTCAGTTTTCATAAACAATTTTGCTTTTTCATGGCTATACACATTTACATATTTTGAAGGCAGTGCCCTCCCTATACAAAGGATATGGGCCTTGGTGCAAGGAACTCTAATTTAAACAAGTTCCTCCCTGTGCTAGCTAGGTGATCTTGGATAAGTCATTTAAACCCTCTGAGGCTTAGTTTTCTTTTGTATAAAATGGGTTGCCCTTAGGATCTTGCATAAGTAGTATATACTTCAGTGATAGCTGCTGCTGTTTTTATTTATAATGATGAAGAAAAAATGTATATTAATTTAGATGGTTTAGAGGAAGGCTTTTACACTGTCTTCCAGAACCGGGGTCAGCAAACTTTTTTTTATAAGGTGCCAGACAGCAAATATTTTTGGCTTTGTGGGTCATGTCTTCTCTGTTGTAATTACTCAGCTGTTGTGGGGCAAAAGCAGCCATTGCTTTTGTTTAAATGAAACTTTATTTACAAAAGGAAGCAGTGGTCCAGATTTAGATTTGGCCTGTGTGCCATAGTTTGCCAACCCCCTGCTCCAGAGTATTACTTGCTGCCTTTACTTGGTTCACAGGATTTGGAAATGACATCTGTATGTCTTAAAAGGTAATGTAGGGCGCCTGGGTTGGTTAAGCGACTGCCTTCGGCTCAGGTCATGATCCTGGAGTCCCGGGATCGAGTCGCACATTGGGCTCCCTGCTCAGCGAGGAGTCTGCTTCTCCCTCTGACCCTCTTCCCTCTCGTGCTCTCTGTCTCTCATTCTCTCTCTCTCTCTCAAATAGGTGAATAAAAATCTTTAAAAAAAAAAAAAGGTAACGTAATAATACGTAAGTGATAAAGGAATTTGGTGTAAGTGGCTAAGAGCAAAGACTGGGATTTAACTTAAACCCTGGCTCTGATACAATTAACTTTGTGACCTTGGGTTAGTCACCTTTTTTTTGGCTTCAGTTTTGCATCTGTAAAATGGGAATGATAGTAATACCTATTTTAGGTGTGTTGTGAGGATTAAATTGGTTACTATGTAAAACTTTGAAACAATGGCGGGCAAAGGATAAGTGCTCCATGCGTTATTATTGTTAATAACCATTCTTTTTGAGAGGAAGCTTTTCTTTCCTTTGTTGATAGACTATCTAAAAAGACAGGTTTGAGAAGATGGATTTCTCTGATAACATCTTGGAATTCCCTGAGTGTTAAGAGTTTTAGGGTTGAAGGAGATCATTTGATAGTATGGGTGGACGCATCAGCAGGGTGAATTTGGGTTCTGGTTTCCTGGTTGTTTGATCTTGGGCAAGTTATTAAGGTATAAAGTATAGGAAAATCGTACTTTATAGGATTCTTTTGAGTTTTTAGTGAGAGAGAAGTGCTTAGCACAGAGCCTTGTTCCCAGTGAGGTGATCAGATGATAGTTGCTGTATTACAATTTTTTTGATTAGGGTATTGGCTCCTAGAAGGAGTTTAATAGCTTTTTTCTATATAAAAGAACCATATAATAGTTCTTTTTAAATGACTTATTTTCGCAGTTTTTATAAATGTATGAAATTACAGTCAACAGTGTGAATTTACTATTTTTCAGATGTCATAATTTAGGTGTTAGTAAATTTAATAGGCAATTAAAATGACACTTTAATATATATTTTTTTAATTTTTGAAGACTATTTGTTTATTGGAGAGAAAGCAAAAGTATTCCTGAAGGATGCTGAGCATACTTCATCATACCTTTTATTTGGGGAGAGCTAGGGCATACCTCTGACAAAAATAAGAGTAATGGTGTAATTGTATGAATATAGGTTTAAACCACTGGCTTTTAAATTCTTTTGATCTTCAGTCCATGATAAGAAATGCCCTACTTTGCTTCACCAGTGTATGTGTAGAAATGTGTATGTCACTGAAGTAAATGTCAAACAGTACTTAAGCATTCGGCATGCTGCTATTCTCTATTTAATTTAAAACTTCTGGTTACGACCTTTTAAGTCCGAGAATTCTTAACCTTTTCTGTCGTGTGGACCATTTCACAGTCTTAAGCTGTGGACTCCTCAAAATAATTTTAAATTCCTAAAATAATTGCATAAGACAAAACCCCCAGTATATCAAATGTTGAAATCTAGTTCTTAAACTTAAATTAGTATGCTGTAAAATAGTAAGACATTTCTTTATTAGCATTTTCAATAACATGATCTAGCAGCTGTTGAAAGCAGTGACGGGTGTAAATGATATTTTGAGGTATCTGCAACAATTGTAATGTGATAGGATAATATCTGTGATTTCTCTTGGTGCAAAGCCAACACTACTGCCAATAATGCTGTGGTTTGTTGCCTATTCAGGATGGAAGGAAATGTTAAATTTCAGTTAGAGGTTAGTGAAATTTTTTTCAATCCAAGTTCATGAACTCCTGATTATGAACCCCTGGTCTAAATTGATTTCAAGGCTCTAATCTTAGAGTTTGAGAAAAAATACTGGCTTTGGCCCAATCATGACTCATCCCTTAGGGGCCAGGGAGTAGCCTCCTTCCTCAGAGGTGAAGGGATTTTTACCCCCTATAAGGCAGGATTCTTTTAGCAGGGAAGAGTGTGGGATAGATGGAATTTGGGTAGGGAATGTTACCTTCTGCCTTCTCCTGTGTGTAGTCCCCCCTCCTTTATTCTCTCTACTGATTGCTTAATTTTCCTCCCAGTACTATCCAGTGTTACTGTTGTCTGCTTCCCCAGTGGTAGGTAAATAACCATTGGGGAGAGATTAGCCCTTTCAGTAATTGAGTAGCTGAGTAAGACCTGGCACTCCCATATCCCAACTAGTAAGTCTTGGCCTTGGTGCCCCTCATTCTTCCCTCCCCTCCAAAAAACAGGTGTGACCATTGCAAAGGCTGAAATGTGAGGAAATATAGGTAAAGGCACTGCTCCGAAGTGCTCTACATAGAGGAAGTGATTCTCCTGGTGTAAAATGACCTGTGTTCGTCTGGTTCCCCGCCCTTGGTTTTTAGATGTGTGGGTACATCTCATACAGTTAATAAACCAGGAGCAGAGATATCTTTTTTTTAATTTGTATATGAGGAATAAAAAAAGTACTCAGTAAAGAATTCTAGTCTTAAGGACATTAATGTAAACCTCTCTGGAGTTGATAGTATGCCCTCCCCTCTTCCCCCACCCTACCTTCATTTTTAAATTTTTTTATTTTTCACTTCAGGGCAATCTGCTTTTCCTTCAGCAGGCATTCTTTCTTTTCCTTTTTTTAAAGTGGGTGGCCCCAAACCTGATCAATGAAAATTCTTGAAGAACTGGTTGCTATAGTTTTGGATTTTTTGTTTTAACTTAGGTGGTTAATTTTAAAGTTTAAAGCTTTAAAGTTTAAAGGTAATTTTAAAGTTTCCTTAAAGCAATTATTTCTGACTTAAAAGACACATCAGTGCCTTTTGCACAGTTGGACTGCAAACATCTGTTGATTGAGTACATTTTTACGAGTCTACATATCTAGAATATCTGTCCCTCAGTCTTTAGGTTTGTTAAAGTTTTGATAGAAAGTAAACTAGTACTTCCATTTGGATCACTGGACTTTTTGAGTCCTAGAAGAACTTCTTTTGGAACAGGTAAGTGATAGTATCCATGTTGGATTGAATTATTCTTGTTTTGTTTGCTTTAGAAAAAATTAATTGCTTAAATTGATCCATTATTAGGTATTGTGGAATATAGTTGTCAGTTCCTATGTAAATACTTCTGGTTTTCATTTTATTTTTATATTTAATGACATTGTTGGGAAACAAGAAAAAGTTAATGACTTTCTAACCAATGTAAGGACTATGAAGTAAAAAGCATCATTACTTTATTAGAATAGAGAATAGGAAAATGTATAAGTAGTGAAGAAATTGGATTATCAGTCAGGTTTAGTAAATGCATTAGAAAATATTCCTTTCTACGTAGGAGCCTTTTCATTCTTAAATGATGATTATTTGTCTTTAAAATGTCAGTTGGTTTATAGTACCTTTCAATACCTGTTGGGAAGAGCCTGGCATGTTACATTTTGTTTGTTGACATATTTGAAGATCTAAAAGCAACAGCTTTAGAATTTTCCTTTTTATGCAGTACTTTGGAAGGCAGGAAACACTTTCAAAGCAAAACAGAATTTTTTTAAGCAGCTCTATCCAGATACATAATTCTTATGCCATACAATTCACCCATTTAAAATCTACAGTGTTTTTAATATATTCACAGAGTTGTGCAACCATCGCCATGGTCTAATTTCAGAACATTTCATTGCTCCAAAATAAACCCTGTACTCATTGGATTTTCTGTAAACTTTTAGGGTTAAGTTTTAGAATTGACGATTCAGATGTGATGTACTGTCTTTCTCTTAGTTAAAATCATACCAATTAGAAAAAGTAGCCTTGCCCATTTTGTAGTATGGGACTGCAGATGGAAACTACTTGGTACTTGGATTTATCCTCCAAGGAGGGTTCAAACCCCCTTTTGATAATTTTTCTACTTGAAATTATTATTTGAACTTAAACAGCCTGTTAGCTAGAAACTATGCTTATTTGTTGGCTGTAACAGTGTCACTTGGAGAAGGCTGGATAGGAAACTATTCTTGGAAGATGCCATATTTACTTCAGAACCAAACTCAAGAGTGCTGGTTCTACCTGGTAGGGAGCAGTTTGCCAGTTCTTTTTGATATTTCAAGGTAGAAGTCCAACATGTAAAAATTGAATTTTTGATTGGCTTCTACAAACTTCCATTCATTTTCTTATTTTTTTTAGAAGTTTATACAGAATGTTTTGTTTTGAAAGACATATTAGCACTTTCTATGTTACTGTCTTTGATATGCAGTTAGGTTGGCAGAGTTTAGGTGTGCATTACTTCTTTGGAGTTTCTTTTGTCATTTCATTTGTTGAGGTGCTTTCAGACTTTCCTCTTAAACTCCCCTCCGGCTATTTCCTGTCGATTCATTCGTTCATTTATCTCCTCCCCAGGCCTCCCCCCTCACCCCCAGGCCTTTCGGAAGCTGTCTCTCTGTCTGAAATGCCCTCTTTCTTTGCCTTCTCACCCCACTCTCTTCTGGGCAGATACAGGAAGAGTTTTCATATTTCCACACCCTGAGAGATGTATCTCCTCCCCTAAGGAAGGCTTGCATTTTTCTTCTGAAATAAGTGCTTCTGGTAGTAGTCTGTCGGTTTTCACTCCACAGTTTTGCTCTTTCACTGGTCTGAGCTTCCCAGAGTTCCTTTGAGTCTTGCCTGCATCCTGCCAGACATTCTAACGTTATCATTGCTCACCTCACTTTAAAAGAGGGCCAGGGCTAGCTGATGTCTCAGCACAAAACGAAATCGTCCTTAACCCTTTTGTCACTTCTGGTTTATGCTTCCTGGTGACTCTTTTTTTCCAGAACAGACGCAACTGTCCTCTTTTATGTTTTGGCACTGCTTCCTCTTTCTACCTCTCCTCTAGTTTGTTTTGGCTATTTTTTTATTTGTGGGTGAGAAATGACTGCACATAGAAATTCGGTGGCTGTGGTTTCGTTCAGTTCTCTTTCTCTTGCTTTTACTGCTACTACAAGTTGTATTAGATGTCTTTCATCTTAATATTTTTCTCTTTTAAATTTTAATAAAGGATGGGAAAAGAATACTAAATTTTATGATTTCTTGATACTGATTTTAGTGTATTCAGCAATGCTATTGATACAGTTTTTAGAGTGGTATCTTATTTTAGTGGAACTGTACGTGTTATCACTTACTGTTGAATTTTTTTCACTTAGGGTTACATATCGAAAGTTACAAACTGGATTTGATGCATATGAATTTATACTTTTTAAAAAAAGATTTATGTTTTTATCTTAGAGAGTGATCGAGAGAGCGGGGGTGGGGTGGGGTAGAGGGAAAAAAATCCCAAGCAGACTCCCTGTGGAGCGTGGAGCCCAATGTGGGGCTTGATCCCACCACCCCGAGACCACAACCTGAGCCAAAAATCAAGAGTCAGCTGCTCAACTGATTGAGCCATCCAGGCGCCCCTGAAATTATACTTTTAAAAAAGGCATCTTATAAGATTATTGGTCTGAGAGTCAGGAAACTGGAATAATAATCTGATTTCAATTTTAGATACTTAAGCATAGATGAATTTCCTTTGAATCTCTTCTGTTAGATATGAGTAATATTTGTTCTTGCTACAATTCTGGGATTGTTAGGATTAAAGAGAGAGACCTATGTTACAAGTATTCATATAGAAAAACAGTATACAAAAACTTTATAGTTTTGTCCTTGTTACTGCTATTGGAGAAAACAGTGAATCTCCATGACTGAGTTAGACTTGAAAGAACATCTGAATTTGGAGGCATAAAAAGTAAACTAGGACTTAAGGATTTTATTTGTCAGAGAGAGCGAGAGCGAGCACAAGCAGGGAGAGTGGCAGGCAGAGCAGGCAGAGGGAGAAGCAGGCTCCCCGCTGAGCGGGGAGCCCGATGCAAGGCTCGATCCCAGGACCCTGTGATCACGACCTAAGCCGAAGGCAGACGCTTAACCACTGAGCCACCCAGGTGTCCCCTCCCCTCCTTTTAAGATTTTATTTTAAAAGTAAACTAGGACTTAAAAAAACATTCAAGCGTTAATTGGATACTGGGTCACCTAGAGTTATTACTTGAGATCAACTACCCATGTTTGTCTAATGAAATCTTTTGAGGATGGAATCAGGAAGCTGAGCCTCAGGAGCAATTAACTGAAGCCAACAGTTCAGATATTCTTAACCTGTTGTCTCTACTGTGTGTGTGTCTGCTTTATCTCTCTCTCTCTCAAGACTCCTTCCTAATGTGCCTGTCTTAAACATAATGCCAGACTTTGCACTTGACAGTCTAGGTACCCAATCTGAAGTACCTTTGGGAAGGTCTCTGAGTGATCTAGCATAGGTCATTTACAGAGTACTGAACTCTAGTTAACTTGTGGTGGGTGTTGTGGGATAGACTTGTCAGGTAGTATGTTACAGCTTCTATAAGAATCTGTGAGACTATATTGAATAGAGAGAAATAGATGAAACATGGTTGTCTAGTACATGTGTCCCCTTGTAGTATTTAATGACATAACTAAATTTGCAAAATGCTGTGGAGCTCTTCGGAGTTGTAATATGCAGAAACACAGAGATTTAAGGCAAGATTTTTAAAAACTTGAATATACAATATTTCAGGTGAACTTTAGTGGGGCAGTCAGAGAAAAAGCGATCTAAACCTTGCCAATGGATAATGAACTTAGAGTTAATTGCCATTTGACTGTAAAAGTATGTATGTATGTATTTAAGATTTTATTTATGTATTTGACAGAGAGAAAGACACAGAGAGGGAACAGAAGCAGGGGCAGAGGGAGAGGGAGAAGGCGGCTTCCCACGGAACAGGGAGCCCCATGTGGGGCTTGATCCCAGGACCCTGGGATCATGACCTGAGCCAAAGGCAGACACTTAACAACTGAGCCACGCAGGCGCCCTGGTAAAAGTATTTAGATACTGCTCTGGAAGTGTGCTTACTTTCCCACTGTGGGATATTCTAGTCCTATTTTTGCTATTGATTTCTGTTCATTTGTATTCATTGTGGTCAGAGAATATGCTCTGTGTGATTTCATTTCTTTGAATTTGTTGGTTTACTTTATGAGGCCTAGTGTATGGATAGTTTCTGACAGTATTCTATGTGTGCTTGAAAAGAATGTGTATTTGCAGTATTATATTTGTCCCCATTAGGTCTATAGATAATATTGTTCACATCTGTATCCAAACTAATATATTTTTTGGTTGTCTAGTTAATATCAGTTACTGAGAGAGGAGTTTTAAAATTCTGGATTTGTGTATTTTTCAGTTTTTGTTTTAAGGTTTTAAAGCTGATGAAGAATTGCTGTCTTCCCGGGGGTGCCTGGGTGGTTCAGTTGGTTGAGCATCTGACTCTTGTTTTGCTCAGGTCATGATCTCAGGTCTTGGGATCTAGCCCTGAGTTGGGCTCTGTGCTCAACAGGGAGTCTGCTTGAGATTCTCTCCTTCTCCCTCTGCCCCTCCCCTGCTCATTCTCTCCCCCTGCCAAATAAATTAAAAAAAAAATTCTTTTTATTTATTTATTTATTTATTTATTTTTTAAGATTTTATTTATTCATTCATGAGAGACAGAGGGATAGAGAGAGAGAGAAGCAGAGGGAGAAGCAGACTCCCAAGGAGCAGGGAGCCTGATGCGGGACTCGATCCCAGGACCCTGGGATCATGACCTGAGCCGAAGGCAGACGCTTAACCATCTGAGCCACCCAGGCGCCCCCAAAAAAATTCTTTTTAAAAAAAGGGAATTGCTATCTTCCTGAATTGAATCTTTTATTATCATGAAGGAACTATTTTTTAAAAATTATTTAGTTTTAATTTTTTAATTTTTTTAAAGTAAGCTCTATGTCCTTTGTGGGGCTTGAACTCATGAGATCAAGAGTCGCATGCACTGATTGAGCCAGCCAGGCATGACTGAAGAAACCATTTTTATCTCTAGTAATGTCTTTTTTAAAAACTTGTAATGTCAGTTTTTTAATGCTAATAAACTACACCAGCTTTTTTTGTCCAGTGTTTGCATGGTATTTTTCTAACTTAGATCTGTTGCTTCTGGTTGAAGTGTTTTGAAAATCCAACTAGACATTGAGTTTTACCATTTTATTTTCTAATTTGATGCCCTCATTTGAATTTATTGTTTTTCATAGGTGTATGATTCTAGTCTTTGGTTACTTTAAAAACTAAAATAGTATATCTAACAAGGTCTGTAATTAATTGGTACCTTTACTTGCAGAAAACACAAAGACCTTAGAATAGTAACTCAGTTTACCAAGCTCCTCTTGGCTTTAAGATATTGTTGTCATTTTACTTTAATCAGTTCTTAAAACCTTAAGTAAATAGTATAATTTCCTAGCATTAACATTCATTTACATTTATCTGTCACCTTTATTTTCTTGAATCTCAGTACTATATCAAGGTCATTTTCTTTGTATTGCTGGTGGAAAAAACTCAGTTTTTAGTCTGACAAAAGCTTAATTTTTTTTTAACACTTTATTTGAGAGGAGGGGGGGAAGAGGGGCAGAGGGAGAAGGAGAATCATAAGCAGGCTCCACGCCCAGGGTGGAGTCCAACGTGGGGCTTGGTCCATGACCCTGAAATCATGACCTGAGTGGAATCGAAGAATTGTATGCTTAACTGAGTCACCCTGGGGACCCAAAAGCTTAATTCTTTAAAGATAATTTCATTTGGTATAGAATTCTTAACTGGCATGTATCTTAAGTGTCCTGAAGAAAATAAGAATTCTTCTGTCTTCTGGCTTCCATTGTTGCTTTCAAGAAATCAGCTGATAGTCTGTAAAAAATTCCCTCCTTTCCCTTTTGCTGAATATTTTCTCTGTCTTTGGTACTTAGTTTCATTATGACATGTCTAGGTAAATATCTTTTTATTTATCTTGTTTAAATAATCATTTGGGCTTCTTGAATTTAAGGGTTGGTATCTTTCACCAGTGCCAGAAAATTCCAAGCCAATAAATGTTTAGATATGCCTCACCATGTCTTCGTTCTTGTACTTCTGAAATTGTGACTAGACATATGTTTGAACGTCTTACTTTTATCCTCATTATTTCTTCTTTATTTTTAATCTTTTGGCTTCTATGCTGCATTCTGTGCAATTTATATCTTAATGCTTTGCCTAACTTTGTCTAATATGCTGCCAGACCTGTCTATTGAGTTTTATTTTTATTCACATATTAGAAATTCTCTTTGGCTCTCTTTCAAATCTTTCCCTTTGAATAGTTTTTTTGTTACCTTTATTACTTTTTTCAGTTTTGGCCTTTGTATTTTAAACATAGAGACTGCTTTGCTTAAGATTTGTCTGATAACTCTTAATATCTGAAATCTGTGTGATTGTTTCTGTTGTTTGTTTTTGCAAATCCTTGTTCACGGTGCCTTGTTTATTTATGTGTACTCTATGTGGTGTTCACTGTCTATAGTTTATTTGTAGATGTTTCCTGAAGCCTGGAATAGAGAAGATGTGCTTTGCTTCTGGCAGGTATTTAGGGGCACCAAGACTTTCCTGCCCAAAGTGTAGCCCTTGGGCTGGCAAGGAAGCTTGTTAGAAATACAGCATTTCAGGCCCATACCTGTATTTTAATAAGAATCTGCATTTTAATGAGATCCCTAGGGCATTCTCAGGCAGGCTAAATATTAAGCAGCCCTGCACTAAAAAATTAACAAGATTTGGAAAACTCTGGTTTAAAGTATCTTGGATTATTCAGATTATTGAAATTTCAGATTATGACTAGAAATCTTGGCCATACATGTAGAGATTTTCAGATACAGTTTTTTTTTATTCTCTCTTTCTCTCCCTCGATGAGTCCCTCTGTCCTCACCGCTTAGCAGCAAGGTGATTTAGCAGTTGGGTGCATTGGGGATTAGGCATATATCTGGTCATCTCAGTCCTCACAGTATAGCCCAGAGTGGTAGTTTGTTTTTTTGTTTTGTTTTGTTTTAATGATAAAGACTAAAATTTGAAATAAGATTAGATTCTTGAAGTTTGGGTTTGGAGAGGCAAGTGGGAAAATCTTTTTAAGGAAGTGATCAACATCATTAGAAAGGAAGTATAAATTCAAACAGTGAGATACCACTACCCTTCCATGAGAATAGCTAACTTTCTAAAAGACTGATAACACCATATGTTGACAAGGTCATGGAGCAACTGGAAATTCTATTCTTATTGGTAGGATTGTAAAATATAGCTGCTTTGGGAAACGTCTTATGGTTCCCTTAGAAGTTAATCATAACCTTCACGATGATCTAGGGATTCTACCCTTAGTATTTACTTAAGAGAAATGAAAGCATATGTCCTTTGAAAGACTTGTAGAAGAATGTTTGTAGCAGCTTATTCTTAATGGCCGAAATCTAGAAATAGTCCATGTGCCGTCAACAGAAGAATGGATAAACCAAATGATAATCACACAGTGGAATACTACTCAGCAGTACGTACTCATGCACTCAGCCACATGAATGAATCTCAGGATATACTGAGTCAAAGAAGCTTTGTGCAAAAGAGTACACGTTCTTTGGTTCAATTTACAGGAAATTGTGGAAGAGGTAAAACTAATATCTGGTGAGAAAAATTAGCATGATGGTTTTTAGAGTTGGGAGAAATGCAGGATTGACTGGCTAGGAGCACAAAAAAACTCTTGGGTGATACTCTAGCTTGATAAGGGTTTAGGTTACACATTTATTTAGGATTTAGGTGTATAAGCTTGACAAAATTCATTAAGCTTTATACTTAAGATTTGTGCATTTCACTGTATGTAAATTTAACTGAAAACTTGAAACAAAATTTGCACCCTAGTTAATGATACAAAGTATAATGATGTCTGCAGCTTGATTTGAAATGCTTCAAAAATAGGATGGGTATTTGGCCAGACAGACAGGGATGAATAGGTAAATAAATAGGGATACATCTGTGATAAAGGAGATTAGCATACTGCTACTTGTAAAAGCTTAGGTGATGGAATTATGGGTATTTATGGAACAATTCTCAAGTTTCTGTATTTTGAAAATTTTCATAATTGTTGGGGAGAAGTTGTAGTGAGTGAGAAGTAAAAAAGATTACAATGAGTTCAGGAAGGGAATTGGATTTGTACAACTAGCCTGTTTTCACACATTTTGTTCAATTTGTATTTGTGCTATTTTAAGAGTGGTAAATATTCTTTTGGGTGGCTCAGATGGTTAAGCGTCTGCCTTCAGCTCAGGTCATGATCCCAGGGTCCTGGGATCGAGTCCCGCATTGGGCTCCCTGCTAGGCAGGAAGCCTGCCTGCTTCTCCCTCTGCCTCGCTCTCTCTCTCTCTCTGACTCTCATGAATTAAAAAAAAAAAATTTTTTTTTAAATGGCTTTTAATTTTTTGATCATTTTATTTCAGCTGAGAAAATTTTGTTTAGGCTAGAAATGAGATCCACTGGTCCATAACTACTCAATGTGCCAAAGACTGTTGGAACTCACCATCATTGCTGTTTGTATCCACTTACATATGTGTAAAAGATCCAGTGCTCAGTTGAGAAGGGCTGTTGTTAATATACTTTATTGGTCCACATGGGCCAGTTTACTTTGTTTTCATTGTATTCCATGTTTACATGTTATTTACATGTTCTTGCTAAAGGTGCTGTTAGTCAGTACTTGAGATTTAGCAGGACGCTGACGTGCAAACTCCCTGAAGTGGAGGTGTTTGTCTTTTCGTATGGAGAACTGTTTAGCTCCACCGAAAATAATTGGGTGAAGGGTTGAACTGATTCTGCATCCTCTGGAGTTTGCTGTTAGGCAGTTGGATCTTACAGTATCAGAAGACTTGTGCTCAGCTTCTATAAGGAAGGAGTACTTCCATACTTAGAAACTATGGAAAACAGGGCTGTAGCACGATGTATAGGGTCATTGTGGCCATTTCTCAAATGATGGGGGACAGGGTTTGTTTTCTTTTGTGTCTACCTCTGAAAGGCATGTCTTCTTTGATAATCTTCCAGTGTGTTAAGAGTTGGGAGGCAAGGATTTAAAGGATGAATGAATGAAATGTAGGTTGACACATTTAGGTCAGGGATGATTTGTTCTGTATCCAGAAGCTTAATTTTTCTCATTTCTGATAAAAGTGAAATCTCTATGGACATATTTTTTAAAAAAGCAAGTGGTAATGACTCTGAAAACAAAAGCAAGTCTCCTTTCCCTTCCAAAGGTCCTAACAACATATATTTGGGTGCTTACTCTTTCTGTGAGAGACTTATTCTGGAGGATTTCGAACATACACAGAAATAGAACTGTCTAATGAACCTCCGTGCACCCAAGACCCAGATCCTACACTGTCAACTCCTGGCCAGTTTTTTCACCCATACTCTTAGCCCCGCCTCAATTATTCTGAAGCAAACTTTGGTTGTTACTTGATCTGTATATATTTCAGTCCGTTTCTTTGAAAGATGAGAACTCTTTTTAAAGACATAAGCTTAATCCCATGACTGTACAATAAAAAATAGTTCCTTACGATCTGTAAATATCGTGTTCACAGTTTGCATACTGCATTTTGTTGCTGTGTTTCTTAAAACTTAATATGTACATGCTCTCTTTTTCCCCCTTCTTTGCAGTTTGCTTGCCTTTTTTTTTTTTTTTTGAGAGTGCAAGACAGCACACATTTGTGTGAGACTGGGGGGGGGCGCGGGGGGGGGGGGGGGGGGCGGTGGTCTTGAGCAGGCTCCTTGCGCAGCACATAGCCCAGTGCAGGGCTTGGTCTCACGACCCTGAGATCATGACCTGTGCCGAAGTCGAGACAGATGCTTAACTGACTGAGCCACCCAGGTGCCCCTGCTTACTGTATCTTCTAAATGTTATACTTTTAGTTATTTTTATTAACCTGATGAGATCTACGTATCTTCATTTTATAGATGAGGAAACTAAGCCTTTGATAAGTAATAAATCTCTCCCAGGTAACATGGTTTACGGTAGAGCCAGAATTCAAACTGATTAAAGCAATAGGTGCTTTTTACAAGCTTCCCTCTCTTCTTTACTGTTGACATTTAGGTATATTTTTCTGGATTTTTTTCCCCTTACATAGGTACAGACAAATACATAGAATCTTTCCCCCTGTTTCGTTCTTGTCCTCTGGTCTCAGCTTAAAAATCTCTCTTCAGACAGGTATTACCTGATGAGTCAACCTAAAGTAGCTTTTTCCTTCCCACTTTGTTCTTTGCTTTGTCCTCTCTTTCTCCTATTCCATCTTCCACGGTACTTAGCACAAGGTGCAGATAACTTGATTAGTTTTTGTCTTCCCAACTGAGCATGAGCTCCATCCAGGCAAAGATTATGTTTGTTGATGCCTGTCAAGGCTCGCAAATATTTGTTGCGGGAATTAAGTAAGTTCTGCCCTTCATAGGAGTGCAGTATGTACAAATCTGCCTCTTTGTTTTTAGAACCTCTAAGCATGCTGTAGACTTGCTACAGTGCGCTTATTTAACCGTTCCCTACTGAGAACATTTGGATTCTCTTCGGTTATCCTCTCTGGTGTACAGCAGCTAGCATCTTGATTACATACATCCTTGCATACTTGTGCAAGCGTTTCTATAGGTTAGATTCCCAGAAGATTCCTAGAAGTGGAATTGCTGGATTCTAAGAAGATGAGTGGCAGTTTTTAATTATGGGAAGGAGGAGATTCCCGTAAAGGTTGCAGAGGATTAGGTGATACGTAATGATAGCAAAAAAATGATGGAACCTGTGTCAGTTCTGAAACCTAGCTGATACTAGAATAATGTAAGGAGCTTTAAAAAAAAAATCAGCTTGATTTCCCTTTACCCTCATTCTGATAGGGCCCAGGGATCGATATGGAAAAAAAAAAAACCCTTTAGGTTTGGGAGCAATAGCTTTAATATTTTCCTTCATTATAGGTTTGTTACTTGTTCTGGCTCATTGTAGATACAGTCATTATACTTATTTTTGGTAAAAATGCTACTATTTATAGAAATGTGGGGCACTGCTCTATAGAGTAACATTCTAAATATGAGGGTTTTTTTTTAACTTTTGAAAAATATTTTCTGAGACTGTTTCCAAATTTAGATACATTTCCTATGACATGATTTTAAACAAAAATTTGGCACTATGCACTGTTCTACCTTGTTACAGTCCATATCTTGTCTCTTCAACTTTGAGTTACATTTTTTAGTTTACTTTGCCTTGAGCCTAACCACAAATTTAGTAATATTTGTTCCTGAAAATTCTCCAGGATCTAACACTGTTGATTACAGGTTACATATTGTTGCTTCAAGAAGTTGGTACCAATCCATGATTATCACAGTGTTGAAATAGTTTTTGTTGTTGCTAGGAAGGCTAGGTAGACTTTCTAATACAAGCAGTGTTAAAGAAATTAACCTCTTTGATTTCATTATTATGGTGGAGTTTGCAGCAGTGACAACATGTATTGAAAAAAAATATTTTGAAAGTAATTTGCCTTATTATGTGTGTCCCTGTGCTCTAACGGTCATTTACCAAACATAAAATTATTTTTGTCCACCGGGAGCACCTTGCTGTAAACTACAGGATACTTTGTGTTTTACTTTAAATAACTGATTCTTACGCAGCAGGCATCATTCTGTCCCTGGGTGGAGAGAGGCATTTCCCTAATAACTCCTTCCTCCCTCTCTCAGTAGCTCTTCTCTTTTGATTATCCCTCTGTGTGATCGTGGTGTTACTAGGTCTTTATAAGGAAGAATTTACACAATATACTCCATTTAAGAAAAGCTAAAATAAATGTTAGGTTAGAGTGTTAGAAAATTTAGAGCAGAATCAGATTTTAGAGATTATCTAGTACGTAACCTTTCCCTTTTGTCTCTTCATTCCTGGGTAGGTAGAAAAGAACATCTTTAAGAGGATGCACTAGCCGGCAGGATTGCGACCTCTTAAAACTGGGTCTATGAGCCATCTTTGGCACATGGGCTTAAACTTGCTGACTCTAGTCTGTAATCCCTGAGACCTTAACAACTAGAAGGAAACACTCTATTAAATGCAGTTAATATTTTGAAGGATTATGCAAGTGATAGGAGCTAGGACAGGACCCATATTAGGGAATGAGGTGCTATTTTAGAAGTAGTTGGGCTAGATTGTATCTGTTTCTGATAAATCGATCATAGTACAGTGTTCCACAAAACAGACTTTGGTGCAGTGATGGATACGAGATCTCTGGCTCTTTCAGTGTGTCATTCTCTGTGGTCTGTGTTTTTAGGCAGTTAAAACTCCATTTTCTTGGAAACAGGATTTGGATTACGAAATTACTTTCTTTTTTTAATAAACCTGTATCTGGGGTATAGAAACCTTTGAAAATAATCAGATTTTGAATTTTTCTGCAGTTTCTACTAAAGAGACCACGATTTAAAAAAAGAAAATGAGAAAATAATCTGCTAAAAATGGGTAGTTTTTCATGTATTTTTTTTTGTTATTTTTACCCACTGTCATCTTCTGTAGAGTTAAAATTACAACATACGTAATTGTGTAGAGAATTTTTTGAGTAGGGAAATAGGTACATGATTCAAAATATAAAAGGCCTCAATGGGTCCTGTTCTAAAAAGGTAGATGATTTAAAAATTTTTTTAATGTATTCTCTATAGGTAATATTTAAGCCAGTGATTACTTATTTATACAAAGTTATATATGTAGATGTATTCCGTGCCCAGCATTCTGTACATGCTTTTTCACTTAACAAAATCTTGACAGTAGTTCCACTTGAAATGCATAGAGCATTTTCCGTCTCAAAATCTGAAGGTTGTCTTCCTGTTTGATAATCAATTTTTTAAAATTGTGCTATAGTATTATTTTTTCCTCTTGTTTCTTTTATTAATCATGTCCTCCCTTTTTGTCTCCTTCATTTGTTTCACCAATTCGAATTTCTTCTTTGCCCTGCAGTTAATTTTCAGTTTTGCTTTTGGTTGTTCTCCCTTTGAGCAGAGTGGATCATCTCGGTGCAAAGCCGTTGTGCTACCTTTGGCTTGGTGGTTTAGTGATTGTTTGCCCAGCTGATCTTAATTTTGGAGTTGGCTGTTTCCCTTACCTGCTTCTTTCCTGGTTCTAGCCCGTTTTTTGTCTTGGTTAATCAGGGTGCTGTTAAATACAAGTGGTGCACCTGCCTCCTTTTTAGTAGCCACACCTTCCTTGCTACTCTGGCTTGTGAAACTGGCCCCTAAGGAGGAGGTGCTTTGATCTTTTGTTGCCCTTGCTCTATAGTTCTTAGTTTTTTCAAGGAAAAGGTCATTGATAGGAGCCCTTAAGATATTCTTCTTACCTTTTTCTTCTTAAAAAAAACAAAACAAAACAAAAACTCTGGGATCTTTTACCTCTTTCCTGTTTTTGGTATAGGTTTTTTTTATCATAGATTTTATTGTATTTGGCAAATGGTCTTCCATGATTTAGGGTATAGTCCGTTTTTCCTCTAGTTTCATTACAAATGGGATTTTCTTATGCATCTTTTTTAAGATTTTATTTATTTATTTGACAGAGAGCTAGAGCAGGAACACAAGCAGGGGGAGTGGGAGAGGGAGAAGCAGGCTTCCCGCCAAGCAGGGAGCCCCGGTGTGGGGCTCCATCCCAGGACCCTGGGATCATGACCTGAGCCGAAGGCAGCCTCTTAACCAGCTGAGCCATCCAGGCGCCCCAAGATGAAGTGTTTGTTGTAGGCACTTTAGTTTCTAATTTGTACTTTGTAAATGAAAGTATGGTATAGAAATTATTCAGAGTTCAGACGCTGGTGGTTCAGGTGTATTCTGTTTCCCCTCTGTAAATGGATCAGCTGTCAACAAATCAAACAGAAAGTGGTTGAATTGGTGTTTTGGAGTAGAATGGCGTAACAGAAAATGTACTTTTCACTGGCATTCTGGAGAGCTGGATTCCACTGTTAGGTGTGTCCCTAAATAGATGTACGCTCTTGAGCGGTTGACTCTTTGGATGAGGATTTCCTCTTGCATAAATGAGATAATCACATCAGGTGTGGATTGACACTTAGGTTTATGGATCTTCTTACGTAGGTTCTTAGTGCTGCTGGGTGGTCTTCCTTGCTCATAGTCCGCCCAATTCCCTGTCCTTCATCAGGGAAACTCGTTGAAATCTCCATTTCTCTTATTTTTCTCATACATGTTAGTCACAGATTCAGTCCAGCTAGGCATGCGCTTCCTTGCCTTCATTTATCTTATCTTGCCTTGGAGATTGATGTGCCTTTCTAATTGTCTGAGGCTTATACTCTTTTTTTTTTCTCTTTTTAAGATGTTATTTATTTGACGGAGAGACACACAGAGAGGGAGCACAAGCAGGGGGAGTGGGAGAGGGAGAAGCGGGCCCCCCGCCGAGCAGGGAGCCTGATGCGGGACATGATCCCAGGATCCCGGGATCATGACCCGAGCCGAAGGCAGACGCTCAAGGACGGAGCCGCCCAGGCGCCCCTGAGGCTTATGCTCTTAGTTCTCTTTTTCTTCCTGTAGCCGACTATACCCGATTTCCAGCCCTTTCAGTAAGATTTTCCCTTAAATACATAAACGTGTTCAAGACTTACTTTTTTTTTTTTAAAGATTTTATTTATTTATTTGAGAGAGAATGAGATAGAGAGAGCATGAGAGGGGGGAGGGTCCGAGGGAGAAGTGGACTCACTGCTGAGCAGGGAGCCCGATGCGGGACTCGATCCCAGGACTCCAGGATCATGACCTGAGCCGAAGACAGTCGCTTAACCAACTGAGCCACCCAGGTGCCCAAGACTTATTTTTTAGAAAGGAAAATCACACACATTCCTGCCCATGTGTCCTTTGTCAAACCTGCCTGCCCCTCCTTCGTTGGCTGTCTCTTCTGTCCTCTTTATAGTCCAGCATTTAGTATTTACTGTCCATTGAACGTAACCATACGTTCTCCTCCTCAAATCTGATGGACACTTCAGTCTTGTGTGTCCTTTCTGTGACCTTTGAACTCTGCTTGTCTTATTCCTCTCGGTGTCTGCAATACCACCTTCCTGATTTTTCCACCATACTTTTTGTTTTGTTTTATACCTTCAATGTTTATTCCTCCTACTTCAGATGAGTCTTTGATTCTGCTCAACTGGATTCTTCCTTTTCTGTTTTCCTTTGATTTTAGTGTTTCCTAAGGTTTCATCCTGGGCCTGTTCTTCTCTTACTCTGCATACGTTTCATCGAGGAGGTGAAATCTCCCTATTTTGGTTTCAACCTACCTTCTGCACATTGATAATTTTTCTCGTCTGCACATTCACTTAACTACTTAATTCCAGATCCTTATTTCCATCTGTATACTGGAACTCTTTACCTAGATATCCTACATAATAACTCAAACTGGACACGTTTGGCATTAGACTTCATTTTTCTGCCCTATATGTTTCATTTGGTAATGTTACTACCATCTCTTGTATGATTTTCTGGAGTTAAAAGCATAACTTAATAGAATGAACACATAGTAAAGACTTTATTCATCTCACTAATTAATGAAGGGGGGGACCTGTTAGGGTGAGGCTGGTTTAAAAGTATTTGGGGAATTGGATATTTATAGGATATTTAATAAAGAATTGTAGAATAATGGGGCGCCTGGGTGGCTTAGTCGTTAAGCGTGTGCCTTCGGCTCAGGTCATGACCCGGGGTCCTGGGATCGAGCCCCGCACCAGGCTCCCTTGCTCAGGGGGAAGTCTGCTTCTCCCTCTCCCACTCCCCCTGCTTGTGTCCCCTCTCTCGCTGTGTCTCTCTCTGTCAAATAAATAAATAAAATCTTTAAAAAAAAAAAATTGTAGAAAAAGATTACTGATGCTGCCCAGGGTAGCAAACTGCAGTCTTTGGGGTTATCTTGTCAGCTGTTGTAGAAGTTATTTCTATTTCCACCAGACACAGATCTGCAAGGCAACATGTGAATTCACTGTCCGAACCCCTCAGTAATAGTATATAGCAAAGTTAATGCTCTTCTTTCCTAGAAAATTAATTCCTGTTAAGTACTCTTTCCTTTGACATTGAAAGGATATGCTATCTTTACATGGCTTAGATCACTTTCCTTAACCCTTGTCACCAGAGCAAGAAACTTGAGTGGCATTCCTATTCCTGTGCACGCTGAAGTCTGATAACCACAGACCTATATTCTCTTTTCTGATTGTGTAGATTTTATAGTTTCAGTGTTTGACTGCCATCTCTTCATTCTGTCTTCCATTATCAGACCCTCATTTATCCTTAGATTTATGTGGTAGCTTTATAGTTGATCTGCCTCCATATCTGTAGATCTCAAATGCAAAATTTTGAGTTTTAGGCCCTTCATGATACAGATTGGGCTTGTTTCCAGGTCCAAGTTCTTCCCAGATCTCGTGTTTGAGCGCTGTTAACCTACTCAGCGTTCCTCCATTGTGACTTCCTCATTCCTCTGCCCTTCTCATGTCTCTGTCTTTTTAAGCTGGCCCCTCAACCTGGTGAGGGCAAAGTTGAGTCACCTTTTCTTCTCTGTTTACAGTGTCACTTTTGATACTGCTTCTCAGATCATTTAGTGCATTTTCTGACAATTCATTTACAGAATGGTCAGTTAAACTGATTTTTTTTCAAAGAACTATGAAAGGATTAGAATCTTCAGGATATGCTCCAGGCTTGGAATGTCATGGTTCTCTAATGTTTGACTCTTTAAAAAAGGTAAATGTAGAATTCATTTTTGTTTGTTCGGCCATATTGATATAATCCTAAAGGGCATGGACTTTAGGTCAAGCCTGTGTTTGAATGTGGCCTGGTTACTCGTTGGCCTCATGGTGTTAGGATTTAACTAAGTTCCACCGTTTCTCGGAAGGAAGGTAATTTCCAGTACCTATTTTTTTGTAAGGTTGTTGTAGAAATTAGATGAAAAGGTACTTAGCCTGGTACATGGTAAGCACAGAGTAAACTTTATCCATAGTTTTTATTTTAGTTTTCACTTTAAACCCTGCATCTTTCCACTAAATATTGTTTTCTAGTGTTAAAATATATAATTTGAAAATACTACTTTTATGTGTTGTACAACATTCAGTATTCCATCATGACGTTGGATTGGTTTTGATGCCCCTAAATTGAAATAAATGCCTAGTTGACATTCTCACGTCACTTGGCCTTTTTCCCTGTACCCAGTGGCTCTTACTCCCCCCTTTCTGCTCCTTGGTGGTTGGGGATTGTTTCCTGTCTCTCAGCACCTCTCAGCCCCTTGCTCTTAGGAAAGCTGAAAGGTTTTTCATTCCTGTTTTAAAGATAGTCTTGTTTGAAGTCCTTGGCATTTTTATTTATGCAAAAATGACTTCTTATGTAAACAAGGGTGACTTCTATACTATTTTATTGTGGCATTGTTTAATACTACCACTGGGGTGTTTAACTTACCATACTTGCTCCTAAGTCTTAGACTTTTTTTTTTGGATCTAGTATATGGAGTTTTTCACATTTGCAGTTCTGGATGCCATTGCTTGCAGTCTGAAAGTCCATATGCCGTATCTTGTTGCATGCAGGCTACTTAATTTTGTAATACTTCCCTTACCTTACTTATAAAGTAGGAATAGTAAAATGGTTTGTAAGGCTCATTGGCACCTTTATATTTTGCTTAATAGAATCGGAGGAATAAACGTGTTATGCAGTTGTGTTTATTACTGTTGTGATTAAACTCCAGTTTCAGAATCTGAAGCCAAAGCAAGTCTTGTTTGGAGGACCATATCTAAATGGAGGGCATTAGAAATGAGGGTGGCGGAGACAGTGGATAAATTCACTTTCAGTGTCAGTTCTGGAAGCTGGAAACTCTTCTGCAGACACCCTGTGTGGATATAAATGTTAGCTTTTTTAATGTTACTGTCTTTACTGTGAAATAATGCAGTTTTTTTTTTCGGTTTTCAGTGTTGTCACTCAAATAGGTAATAGGTAGTGATTACATGAATAAACACATTAGGTTCGCTTTGGGGCTATTCATGACTCCGTTTTGCATTACTAAATTGGAGATTTGCTTTCCAGTCTATCAAATGCCCTTCATGTGATAAAAATTCTGCATAAATACTAACCTCTGTGGTATTCCTTTCATACTTGACCATTTGATTAGGAAGAAATAGCACATCCTAAAGTTAATTTTTGCAGTCTGTTTCTCTTGGTGTTCTGAGTTTTACACTAAATGAATGGTTGAATTTTTTTTAAGTTTTTTTTCCCTAACCTTAACCTCTCTTCTGTGATTTTTGAAATACAGAATTAGAAGGAAAATCAGTTTCCAAAATGACTGCAGTTGAAGTTTCTTTGAAAGAATACCCTTTTTATAAAATTTTAAGGATGAATTTTTAAATGTAGGTTAATAACGCAGTTCTGTTTTTCTTGAAAAGGTTCTGTTTGCCTGAAGAACTAAGCATTTACTTGTTTTATCTACCTACCTATCTATCTGAGAAAGCACAAGCACGGGGAGTGGCAGGCAGAGCTACAGTAATAGGCTCCCGGCTAAGCAGGGAGCTTGGTGTCGAGCAAGGAGCTTGGTGTCATCCAGGACCTTGGGATCATGACTTGAGCCGAAGGCAGACTCTTAGCCGACTGAGCCACCCAGGTGTCCCAGAACTAAATACTTTTTCACATAAAATTCAAATGCTGTTTCACCTGAACAGTGAGTAAGTTTGTTGGACACTTAGCTGTGAACAAAGTCACAAGATTTAGTCTTGAACATACCCATTAGTATTTTTATGCTTCTCCTATTGAGTTCAAAGTCCTGTATGTCATCTATTTTATTTTAGTTCTTTAGGAATTAATATCAGAAGTTTTCTGTGAAAAAAGCTTGGTGATTATTTTCACAGAAATGAAGGTAATAGAAGAGTAGTATGTTTATAGGACTTGATAGTTAGGGTTACTGATAGGCTGGACTTAAAACTTCTAGTTTCAACATGATGATGGAATCTTTTGAGTTCATATTCATTTCAGGTTATTAAAACATTCCAGCAATATAATTTTTATATTGATGGAACTCGTGTGTGTTTTAAAATTTAATTAGTAAAATACATTAGGCATAAGTAATTGGTTAAGACAGTACTGAATATTCATATAATAAGGAAAAATCATTGCTTGGTGAAAACTTTTGGGCTCTTACCTGGAGCCAGAGAGGAATTAAATTTGATTGAAGTTGAGGTGGTGGTGATCTCCAGAAGGGTTAGATCTCAGTATCAGGATTCAGAGACTTGAACTTTTTTGGTTTTGTCTGTAATGTGAAGAGTTGAACTTGGTTTTCCTGGAGGGTCCCTTCCAGCTTTGGATTTATTGGTAACCTGGCAGAGGTGGCGGTCCTGAATGTATTCTGTGTTAATCTTATATTTACTTTCTGGGATTTAAACTCCACAAAGTTTAACAGAACCTGTCCTCCTTCCTTAGAGATCAATTTAGGCCGTACCTGGCTAGCTCAGTCAGTGGAGCATGCAACTCCTGATCTTGTGGGTTGTGAGTTCAGGTCCCATGTTGGGTGTAGAGATTACTTAAAAATAAAATCCAAAAAAAAAAGATCAACTTATGCTTTAAAAGCTAAAAGCATAAAAAATGCTAAAAAAATTTATCGGTAAATAAGTGTCTTGTTACTTGCCACCCTTTCTCTTGTAAATCTCAAGAATCACCCATGAGCAGGCCGTGGTCTGATAATGGTACTGGTGGACAAACTCTGAAGATGTTGAGGGTGTTATTTAGATTACTTTGGTAACTATAGGTCAGAATAACCAGTGTGACTTAGACTCCTTTGAAGGACTTAATACCCCGTGACAGGCAGTATGCATTTAGTAGCAGGAAATAGGCAGGTGAGATCTACCAAACTTGTTTAATAATAGTCTTTGCGTTTCAAAATGAAAGCAGCAGTATCACCCTGTTTCCTGTGTATCCATGCTGTTTAGGGTCTAAGTGAAATGGCATCGTGATGTTTGAATTGGTGAAGCTTCTTGGGTGAATTCTGAGTAGAACGGCTTTTACTTAATTCTCTAATAGGGAGTTGTTCTCTGGTGCAGTCCGGTAGGAGAGCTCTTTTAAAATGTCTCCAGTTTCTGTACCCACAGAATCGGAATCTCTGAGGGCAGAAGCCAGGCATTCATATTTTCACAAAGGTTCCCAGGTTATATTGTGAAGTTCATCCATAATTAAAAAACTATTTATTGTGTTTATAGCAAAATTCACTTTGAAACTATATTGCCAGAAATGTAAGACTCAACTGGACAGTGGTTTTTATGGTGAAGTCTCCCTCAATATGTTGTTTTGCCACCAGTATTTTTATTCTGAATAAGCATTGATAGTAATAACAGTAATAATTAACATGTACTGTGCCTTTGCAATACCAGAGGCACTGTGTTACATGGTTTGCGTGGATTTCTCATTTAATCCTTCCATCTGCTCTAGGAGGTAAGTTCTTTATCCCCATTTGGTAGACGGAAGCACAGAGAACAAGTTGTGTGGAGTCAGAATTCAAACTCAGCCAGAGGCAGTGTAACTCCAGAGCCCTGCATTTCTAACTCCATTGCTAGAGTGACCTACCTTTATGGCTTGCAAAAGGTAAATAATAACAATGACTCCTTTCATCGCAGACTTCAGACCCCAGGTCCTCTTTCCCAACAGCAGGCAGTGTTTCGTTTTTTGTTTTTTTGTTTTTTGTTTATTGTTTTTTTTTTAAGATTTATTTATTTATTTGACAGAGCACAAGTTGGGGATGGTGGCGGGAGCGGCAGGCAGAGGGAGAGGGAGAAGCAGGCTCCCTGCTGAGCAGGAAGCCCAATATGGGACTCTGTCCCAGGACCGAGATCATGACCTGAGCCCAAGGCAGACGCTTAACTGAGCCATCCAGGCGCCCTCAACGGCAGGCAGTATTAACAGAGTGTTTTATGATTCCTTCCATCAGTTTGCAATGTGTAGACAATATATAAGGATACATACTTGACCTTTTAAATATACATACACAGCTGGGAGTTTTATAGTGTTTACCCTCTAACATATCTTGGGGGGAGATCTTTCCATATTGGTACATGTAAATTTAATTTTTCTCTTTCTCAGTGTTTTCATACTGTCTCCCCTTTTTTCTTTCTAAAATTGGTGGTAATTACATTAGTATGAACTTTCTCACCAGAGTTTTTTAGTATATTAATTGATGATGTGGGCACATGTGACAGAAACAGTCCTTTTCTACTGATTTGGGTCAACTTGTAACTCAAAAGAAAACTCACTTCCTGTTACAGGCAAGCCATGGAATCTCTTAAAAACAAAATCTAGTAATAGATTTAGTCATGATTGATTTGCATTCTCTTTAGCACCAGTTCCTGTAATGTCACATTTGTTCTCTTCCCTCCCAATAAATAGAATTAAAGAACTCTACTTGGCATTTGACTCAAGGCTTAAAAAAAATTGTGAAGATTTGATTTATACAAATTGTGATTATTTCTATGATAGTTATATTGGCCTCTTTAGCAGTTGAACCGATTTTCTTTGAGTATCAGCATTTTTTCCTGCATAATAATTAAATTTCTTACAGAAAGTTCACATTTATGATTAAAAACCGTGTTTTGAGCTAAATTGTTATACTTAGGAATTATTCTCTCAATTTCTAGCAATTTTTTGAGATAGGTGATAACACTGATTTCACAGAAGAGGTCAATGAAATCTAGAGATTAAGTGTCTTGTCCAAGGTCACAGCCAGCATAGCTGATGTTGAAATTTGGGATATCTGGGACCATTTCTCAGTTCACTGTACTTGAGCCGCTTTCTCCTCATTTCTCCATAGTTTTAAGGTTTCTTTTGTATTTATGATGGCATTTGTTATTGACAGCAATACTGTGAAGTAGGCATGACGTGTTGTTTTTTATTCTGTGGCTGAGGAGTTGGAGGCTAGAGGCTCTGGTTAGTACAAAGGCCGACTCCTTTAATACCTGTTCTATCACAGGACTTGAGCCATGCTATTCTGATGTTGGGCGTAGTGCCCTTTGCTGCACACCACAGGAAATGGAGAAGCAAAGATAAATTTCTGCTTGTGCTCTGTTTTCTTTGAGAATTTCCTGGGTGTTCCATGCGAAATCTATGTTAATTTTATGTCCTGGGTTTTGGACCACCTGCCTTGAATTTGGTATGTTTCTGACATCTTACAATATACTAATCAGATTTCAAATAAGACAATGTAGCATCGGTGAAGGCTGTACAGATTATTTACATAAAATTTCCCCTTCATCTTTGGTTCCCTTCATTTGGTTTCTGTGTTGTACCACATGTAGCTAATATTTTTTTCTCATTTTTTCCCCTTTTAGTGAATGGTAGTGTCTAGAAAGGGTATGTCCCTTCAAGAGAGAGGTGCCAATGTCCAACCGGCCTAATAACAATCCAGGGGGGTCACTGCGACGTTCACAGAGGAACACTGCCGGGGCCCAACCACAAGACGACTCGATAGGAGGAAGGTATGTATTTGATGGTAATTTGAAAAGTAATTGGTGAATAAAAGCGTTTTTAGAAACCTCATTATGAGGACAAAAACTTAAAATGGTTCACTACAAATGGGTAATTTTTTCCTTATTTTTGAGCCAAGTAACACAAATAAAACTGGAATTCAAAGCAGTTCTTTCATCATTTCCCAAATGTGCTAGGATCAAAAAATAGTTGTCAGTCATTGACATTGTCAAAAATCTAACTTAAGGGTCACGAACATAATGATATGTCCTATTTGGTTTGCCCGTTCTCTTCACTCTCTTACACACGTGCTGTAGCACGGCTTTCGATTGATGGTTTGTGGTGCCTTTCTTTATGTGTCTTTATTTTACTGAAAGGAAGCTTCATTTGTTTTAAGATCTTGAGTTCTGATGTTTAGCTTTTGAGTCTCCCCCCCCCCCATCTTATTGTTTGACAGTATGTGGATGCTGACAGGCTGGTGAGGCAGTCTGACTTTGTGGGCATATCACTTCCTCATCATTTTCTTAGTGGTCTGCTGTTTAGCAGGTTTTTAGTCGGACTACTTGTATAGGAGGCACTGTGAAGAATCAGATGCATTCTCTGGAATGGAAAATTCCTTGTCTCATTTAGCCAAGGACTGTCATTTTATGTATAAAATACTCCGAACTTTACTTGCAAGGCCTCATTCTCCGACCCATGTTTAGCTTGCAGTCAATAATGGCAAGATCCTAATACAGTTACCTGATACAACATTTGGAGGCATTACCGTGTATATATTGTCTAGTAAATTATATTAAAAAAACTAAATGTCAAATGTAAAGAATATATCATCCCCCCCATTGATGTCAGGCTATTTTGGTAGTTGAGCATATGGACTTTGGACTAAGACAGCCTTCTGTGCAGTGACTGTCACTGCTGTTAAATAGCCGTGTGTCCTTTGGTCTATCTTTTGGAAACCTCAAGTTCTTAGTCCATACAGTGGGGGGATATCTGTGTCATAAGGCTGTCAGTTAACTTCAGCAATGTGTGCTACCCTGGTAGCACAGTGCTTAGTACAGAGTTCTGTTCTGAACTTGTTTTTTGCTTTTTTACATTCAGATTCTTTGTAGCAGCCACACTTTATCTGTTGATTAAAAAATATTCCTCTTCTATTATAAAAACAATCCATGTTTATTTTAGAGAATTTGGAAAACACAGAAGAGTGTAAAGGAAAACATCCAAACAATTCAAATATTACCACTGTTAACATTGGCATAGTTCCCTTAGTTGTCTTTATCACGTGAATATGTGTGCCTATATGTGCATGTGTTTACACATAAGTACTTGTACCGTTTTGGGGGTGCCTGGCTGGCTCAACCAGTAGAGCATGTGACTCGATCTCAGTGGCATGAGTTTGAGCCCCACGTTGGACATAGAGATTACTTTAAAAAAAACTTTAAAAAATCACTAAGCAACTTGAACCTTTTGCACAACTGCAGTTTTCCATAGTAATACTCAGGTTCTATTTGAATTCTTGGACATGACTGACAAACATTTTGGTCTTTATACAGTACCCTGGTTCTAAAATCCACAGTGATGTTTCAGCAGCATTGTGTTTTTCTATATGTTGGTGTTAAATATTTTATTGTATTATGCATTTTAAAAATATGAGCGGGAAATAGAAATGGGAGTGGTTGATATTAGTTATTAAGATGCATTAGTTTAAATAACTAATAAAGTTGTAATCAAGATGGAACTGTAATTTGATTTGTAGATTGGCACACTTTTGCCATAGTTTATTTGCTTTAAGTCTGTCAGTCATATGTTCAGTTGGTGCGGTGACTGTGGAAAACAGTATGTAGGTTCCTCAAAAAATTAAAAAATAGAAATACCATGCAATTCAGTAATTCTGCTGGGTATTTACCCAAAGAAAACAAGAACACTAATTCCAAAAGATATATGCACTCCTCTGTTCATTTCAGCATTATTTATAATAGCCAAGTTATGCAAGCAACCTAAGCATCCATCGTTAAAATGATGGATCAAAAAGATGTGGTATATGTGTACAATGGAATATTACTGAGCCATTTAAAAAAGAATGAAATCTTGCCATTTGCAACAACATGGATGGAGCTGGAGGGAGTTGTGCTCTTTTTTTTTTTTTTTTAAGATTTTATTTATTTATTTGAGAGAGAGAGAGAATGAGAGAGAGAGAGCACGAGAGGGAAGAGGGTCAGAGGGAGAAGCAGACTCCCTGCTGAGCAGGGAGCCCGATGCGGGACTCGATCCCAGGACTCCAGGATCATGACCTGAGCCGAAGGCAGTCGCTTAACCATCTGAGCCACCCAGGCACCCAGAGGGAGTTGTGCTAATTGAATTAAGTCAGTCAGAGAAAGACAAGTACCGGATGATTTCACTTATATATGTAATCTAAAAAGAAAATGAACAAACTAAAAACAGAAACAGATTCATACAGAGAACAAATTGGTAGTTGCCAGAGGGAAGGGGGGGTGGGTGGCAGGATGGGTGAAGTAGGTGAAGGGGATTAAAAGTTCAAACTTTCGGTATTAAAATAAGTCACAGATGTGAAAAGTACAGCCTAGGGAATATAATCAATAATGTTGCAATAATGTGTGTTGACAGATGGTGACTACACTTAGTGTGGTGAGCACTGAGTGACGTGTAGACTAGTTAGGTCACTGTGGTGTTCACCTGAAACTACTAGGACATTGCCAACCATACTTCAGTAATAACAATTTGAAAAAAATTGTACGCTCATTTGTGAAGGATAAGTATAAAATTTAAAAATGTGTTTGAATGGCAGAAAACATGCCAAAGAATATAAAGCAGAGTATAATGAGGGGTTTTGTACTTTATTCCCTTCTCCCTTTCAGTAATGTAGCCTATTTCATTTCTTACAGTTTCAACTTTTGCATGTTTTCAAAAAACATTTCCTGGCAAAACTATCACACACAAGAGGGCCAAGTCCTACCCCTCCTCTCCCTTAAAACCCAGTATCATTTGTGTCATTTCCTATGTCCCTAAAATTGTTTCAAAGACATGACTTTTAAAATTTTATGTTCCAGTGTGTGGCTGTACCATAATTTAGTAATAACTTTGAATATATATATTTTTCCTCCTTTTATGTGGATAAGTATAATTATGATCAGGACATTCAAATTTAGAATATTAGCCCCCAAAATTTACCAGTTTGACTAAGAATGCAAATTAGGAGATATTAGGTCATTCGAATTTTATTTTCTCTTCTTAGCTTGATTCTTTGCTCATGATAGAATCTTGAACCTGGAAAGGGACCTTTTTATCAAAGCCGAGGCTGACATTGAAACCCCCTGTAGAGTGTGCTATACTAGAAGTGATCTAACCTATAGAAACCTTTCTGGTGATTTTGGGGGTAAGAGAGAGAGGACTGGGTAAGTGGGGAGGGCGCAGTTACAACTGTATTTTTGTTCTCTTTATCTGATTCCTGTTGATTAGCTTTCCTAAGTAAAATGCTGTTATTGTCAGCTTTTGATTCAAAAGTAGACCTGATCCTGAAAATGTACTCATAGTGAGGTGGTTAAGCATCTACCTTCGGCTCAGGTCATGATCTCAGGGTCTGGGATGGAGCCCCGTGTCCATCCTGCTCTGCTCAGCGGGGAGCCTGCTTCTCCCTCTGCCTGCCATATCCCTGCTTGTGCTCTCTCTCTCTCTGTCAAATAAATAAATAAAATCTTAAAAAAAAGAAGAAAAGAAAATGTTCTCATAAGTGATACAGTGATTCAACTCATGGTAATAACAACATCCACAACAACAACAGTGCACTGTTGGCGTGTTTTAAGTTAAAAATTTTTTTATACATGTTCTTCCAGTAAAGACTCACAGAAACTCTGTGCACTAATACGTATGTAACTCCTGTTCTCCAGATGTGGTAGTTTGCTCAACATTATACAGCTAGTGTGTAGAGTCAGGACCTGATTTCCAACCACTTGACTCTAAAGTCGGTGATTATTTTCATTATGCTCAACTGTTTTTATTGCACAAACCACTTAATCCATATGATAAAGGACTTGGAAGAGGGTATGAAGTATGTATAATGGAAGAATATTAGCTCATTCAGTTGAGGACTTAAGTAGCAGTTTTTCCCTCCTAGAATTTTTAAATTCATTTTTTTATTCACTTTTTTTTTTTTTAACTTGCATCAGGCTGTCTTTGCATAGCTTTCTTCCTGTGACCATTCCTTCCCTTCCCCCAAATCAAGGTCACTTACCTTTCTTTTCTTTTTAGAATAGTTTTCATTCATCCTCAAGCTAATAGAAATTAGGATCTTTGGTATATATTTAATCTCCCCTCATTATTTTCTCTGTTTTCCCCTATCCTTGTTCTTTATCCATAAATGAACTAGATTTCTTCTTTGATTTCTCTCTTTCCCTTCTATAGTTTTTTGGGCTGTAGCTGATCTGTTCTCTCTTTTCTGGTCTCTGTCAGATTTTTTTTTAAGAGAGAGAGAGCTGGGGGCAGGGCAGGGAGAGGGGGAGAGAGAATCTTAAGCAGGCTCCACATCCAGCACGGAGCCGGACACAGTCCTCTCAGTACCCTGCGATCACGACCTGAGCCGAAATCGAGAGTGAGATGCTTAACCCGACTGAGCCACCGCCCCCTCTGTCAGATTTTTTGATGGAGTGAGGAAATGCTTGAATCCAGTCCACTCCACCTCCCCAGCCCCATTAAAAAAATTTGTATGCAAAGTTTAAATTATTTATTATGAAGTAAAAACTCAGTTATGAGACCTGTAGGTAATAACTTTTTGTTAACATTGTCAGAATAGGGACTTTTTAAAATTTTTTAGCTGGTGTTAATTGTACAGAAAGTAAATAGATTGGGGTTTTGCTTTAAAATCTGTTTCAGTTGGATGAGATACAGAAAAGTACAAAAAGAACATGAATATCCAGAGATAAAGTTTGTGTTAACATTTTTATTTTTATCTGTCTTGAAAGTACAATTTAGCATGTAGCTGGTTACATTGTAAATACAGTTTTGGATCCTGTTTTTATTTTATTTCTTTTTAAATATTTTATTTATTTGACAGAGAGCTAGAGTAGGAACACAAGTAGGGAGAGTGGGAGAGGGAGAAGCAGGCTTCCTGCGGAGCAGGGAGCCCGATGACCATAACCTGAGCCGAAGGCAGACGCTTAATGACTGAGCCACCCAGGTGCCCCTGGATCCTGGGTTTTTTTTTTTTGGTAATTGTTTACAAATGGCCACTTGACTTACAGAATCAATATATAACATTTTCCAAAATTACTTTTTAGTTTTTGGATAGTTAAATGGTTGCAATGGGAAAGTTGTTGCTCATGCATAAATGTATTTCAGGTGTCTCTTAAGGATAGGTTCCTGGAAGTGAAATCACTTGGTCAAAGGGAGTTCTTTTTATGGTCAACTTGTTTCACATATGGTCAACTTTTTTCACCCATTTACTTATTTGTCACCATCAGGAAAAAGAGTGATTTTTCCTCACCATTCTGTTCATGTTATTTTCACCTTGTTATTGTTAATTTGATAAGGGAAAAAATCACAAACTTTATTTTATTGGTGTTTCTATAGTAATAAGGTTAAACAGTGGAAAAAATAGGTTTAAAGAATGAGATCTGAGAATATTTTTCGACATAAGCATATACCAGTAAGTTTGTATATATTGTGAGTCTCCCTTCATACCACTGTATAGTAGAACTGACCTTTAAAGTCACTCAGCGAATGTGAGCCCCTCTGTAACAGTAACCCTCTTCTGTCGAATTATCTTCCTCAGTTCTTCACCTCTGCTGTTTGAATGGTAGTTACTCTTTTCCAACATGATCATACTCTGCTCTTGGCTGCCCATTGCCTAATCTTTTGCCAAAGCTGGGAGAATATGCAGTCTTCCATTTTTCTGAGGTCATTGGTGGGACTGGGGTGGTCACATGATTCAAACTGGAAACTTTCTCCTTCCTGGTAGCAAAGAGAAGATGTGAATCTGAAGTTGCCAGCTGCACATCTCCTGCCTTAGGGAAGAAGATGGACAGGCAGAGAAAAGCAAATACATCAGTTCTGGCTAGTTTGAGTTCTTAGTTCTTTAGAACTGTGTTGACTCTTGTTTTCTCTAGGTTTGGTTGTTTAGCTGTTTTGTATCTGGAGATATGTGTGTATTATTTTAAAGATTTTACTTATTAGAGAGAGAGAGAGAGAGAGAGAGAGAGAGAAAGAGACCGTGCGCAAGTATGGGGAGGGGCAGAGGGAGAGAGAACCACAAGTGGACTCTGCCCTGGGCTTGGAGCCCAACGTGGGGCTCAATCCGACAGCCCTGAGATTACCACCTGAGCTGAAATCAAGAGTCAGATGCCCAACCAACTGAGCCGCCCAGGTGCCCCACATGCATATTATTTTAATAAAGCTTCTTTTGGCTTTAAAGAGCCCTATCCTTTCTTAATGTACTTGTAATCCAAACTCCGTATAAGATTGTATTCATCCATTTGTAGAACACCATGCTAGTAAGCACCACGCTGGAGGGTAGTTATAAAAATGAGAGTAGAAAGCCTTTATTACAAGCTGTTCCAACTCAGTAGGGGAAATGGGCATGTAGGTGATTATTAGGGTCAGGTGAGAAACATTTCTAGCGATGACCTCATTGATTTGGGCTCTGAAGGCTGAAGAAGCAGTTGCAAAGCAGGTGGTACATGTCAGCTATATTTGTCTCTACTTGACATGTGATGTCATTAGAGGGTGCGGATTTTATTTCTAATTTTTTGTGCCACTTGCTACTTTGCTCTAAAGTGGTAGGTGTTCAGCAGATACTACTGTGGGCTCGAAATAAGAAGGTTGACTTCCTTGGCATTTCTAGGCACAGAAATGTGACCATCTCTTATGGAAATGATCATGAAAAGATGATTGGAGTGAAGGCAGAGTTGAAATAGGGCAGGGTCGAAGTGGGCTGCATAACAGGGTGGGTGAGTATGATGCAGGAACAAACAACTAAATCATTCTTGTATTTGATGACAATCTAGCCACCAGAACATGTGTCCATCCTTGGTCAGCTGCCGGCTCTGCTCTCTGTCTGCACATTCATGGATTCACGTAGATTGCTCTGGCAGGGGAGTGTGGGGAATTGCCCTCTGGCTTTCCAAGGCTTCCCCCAGAAGGGATTCATTTCCGCTCACATTCCCTTGACAGAACAAGGTGTGTGGCTGCACATAACTTCCAGGTACTTTGGCAAGTGCCACCCTACCGTGTGTTCTGGTCAGAGGAGAAATAGAATATTTGTCAACTGAACATTATAACTGTTAAAGGCCATTGAAACATTTTTTTCTTACTCCCATGTCTACAACAGACCGTTTGTTTCCTTCCCGAAATTCTACTTGGTGCCCCATAGCCATGTGTACAGTGTATTTTCTTCAATCTCCTGCTTAATTCACCAGTATGGATCCCTTTTTTATATTCTTTTTTTTGTGTGTGTACCTTCTGTCTCTTTTTTTATCCTGACCTTTGCAGGTGGAAGTTCAAGCTTTATCCTCTTTGGGAGGACAAGAATGTTAATGGGAGACACGGTTTGTGTGGTGTGAAAATGACCTCATTGTATCTTAGGACTAAATTGAAGCCACTTTTATAAAAACGTATACTAGAGTTAGCCAGATAACTGGTTCAGGAATGGTGAATCTTATTGCTCTAATTAGGTGCTCTGAGTTTTAGCCACCCAGCCATGTATGCACATACTCTTTCACTTCTAGCATTGTTTTGGTAATACTGAGAAGGCTGGTCTGTCCCACCAGGCCATTGGGCTGGGAGGCATGATTTACAGTGTTGTGTTAAAGCAGTGGCATGGTTGCACTTGGTCTGAGGACAAACAGAGTCTACTTTTTTGTAGTTGGAGGTTTCGCACATAGGGTTCTTCATAGTTAACCGTGTGAAGTTCTTTCTTGGACCAACAAAATAATATCTTAAACGTGTTTTGTAAATTTCTTCGCAGTATAGATTTCTTGCTTTAACCACTAAGTGTGAGATTGTGTTTAAAAGTCACATGATACACAGATTGGAAACCTGTAAGATGTCAGCTGCCATAGATTATTTCATATCCTTAACTGAGGCTTTGCTTTGATTCTTCTGTCCCTCCATATTGAGGGAATCTGATGTTCCACACACCAGTTTTTACAAGTGCTTTCTCAGTATCGGAATGTTTTCCTAGAAGAGTATGGGTGTGAATGAAAAAAGGAATATATACAAATGCTCCTTCCATAGTTGAACACCAAGTTTAGCATCACACATGGAAGGCTGTTTCTTGGTAATGTGGAAAGCAAAAGAAAGCAGGAGGGCTCCTTTTTGACATACTTTTCCATTTTTCTCGTATTATTTGCAAAGCCTTAAGTCATTTAATTTGACATGTATACAATTAGGGACAGAAATACCAAAAGGGATAGGAAAAATTTCATAACTGTAGATGCAGGCCTTTTCCTTTGACCCCGAGTCCCTAGGTATGGCTATGGGGTTTCAGATTTACAGAGTCAGAATGCCTGGACTCAGTCTTACCTTTCCTGCCTAGGGGCCGGGTGATTTTGTGCCAGCCTCATTTCCTGCATCTTTAAAATGGAAATAGACCTGCCTTGGGTGTCTTTTGAGGATTAAGTTGGATAATGCATCTAAAAAATAAATGTAATGTTATCACATAATCACACCTATAAAAGTATGTGTTCTGGGGTCATCTTAATAAGTTTTTACTCAGGTAGTTAGTTCTAAAAGCCAATCTACCCCATGAAATACTTTTAATACCGCATCACTAACCTGTCACTAATCACTAATTTACTTTGGATTACCTTGGTGTTTATACTCCTTTCCCAACTCCTTTGTGAAATGTGGGAGGTGAAAGTATATTGAGCTGTATGGTTCCCTTTTGGGGCCATCTTTTTCCACAGATTTGATTCTATTCAATCCCTCTGCCTTGTTTCCATTACACAGTAAAGTACATACTGTAGTTTATTCATCCTCAGTATTACTTGGGTTGTTGAACATACAGAATTTTTTGCTTTTGCCTTACTGTTTGTAATGCTGTCAATCTCCTACTGCAGCCTGTTATCAAAGGACAAAATCTAGATCCTTTGACAAGGCATTTAAGCCCTAGCCTGTCTTTTCAACCTTGTTTCCTAATGTAGCTCTGTGCTCAGGGAAATTCATTTGCCACGTGCCATGTGGGTTTCATATTTTCCTGCCTCTTCTGCCTTTGCCTATGCTCTGCTTTTGACTCGAATGTTCTTTTTCTTCAGCTTTTCATTCTTCAGGGTGTGGTTTAAATCCATGTAGTGTATAAAAGCCTATGTTCTGCTAGTAGTAATTTATCCCTTTGTTGGGAACTTTATGGCACCTGGTAGATCACTTTGTTTTATGAGGCACTGACCTGTTTGAGGACAGGAACTCAACTGTGTTATCCATATTTATATGCCTTGTCATGACTTGCATATATTTGAGTTGGCAAACCTAACAAATCTGTTGAAATGAGTAGCTTGTTACAGTAGTTCTCAACTCTGTTCTGTTGATCTAATGCTCCCACTCTATAATGTGTATCATATAATGTAAACATCTTTATTATGATGCCCCTTTGTTAGCTTGAAATGAATTAAGAAATACAACATACCTGCCTAAACAGTTTAGAAACAGGATGTTTCTAAATATATATAATGTACAAGCATTTTATAAGGGTAAAAATAAGTAAAAGGAAAACAGTAACAAAAGAAGATTATTTCAGTAGGTAAATGCTTGGGTGCATTGACACAAGATGACAGTGTATTCAGATGCTTGCCTCTTTATTTGAACTTCCTGGATGTGGCAGGTACAGCAACATACTTAAATGCCATAAGCAGCATTTTCATTGTAGACTTTCCCTGAATGTTACATGAGCCTTGGTAAAGCTGCAAAAATGTAATCTTTTGTTGGTTCCCATGGAGTGCTGGAGAAATTAATGTATATAAAAACCATGCAAAACAAATATAAGCTGAGAAATTATGAGCATGTATTTTACCTATTATCATGGCCAGATTTCAAGTTTTTTCATAAGGTTTTCATATATTACCAAGGCTACTTGAAATCTATGGGTCATGGGACAATTTTTCATTTTGTCTGACATTTTTTATCTCTAGTCCACATCTGCTAAATGGCAGTAGCACCCAGTTCCCTAACATGTTTTCAAAATGTTCCCTAGAGGGAGAGCCACTGATATTTAAAACATTGCTTTATAAGAAAGGAGTTTTTACTATAAATTACAGAATCCATTGGGCTAGCATTTTGCCATGACTAAACATAGGAACATTGGTCAGACTAATCAGTTTTTGTTTTGTGATTGAAAATAGGAAAACAGTACATTTTGCTGAGAACATTAGTGAGTTTTTTGTTTAATTTAAATGAATTTTCCACCCTGATTATTGACAATCAGTATTTAAAAATCAATTTAAAACATGCATTTAATTTATGAACCTTATAAACAAAGCATTTAATTTTTAGAAGACAAAATTATACTGTTAATTTCATGTATAAAATATAAAAGCATAAAAATGCATGCACATCTGTATACACATACAAAAAAAACAAATTTGGAGATTTAATTAAGCCCCAAATCATTTATGTTTGGTAGTATGTACATGTATTTGAACTGTGAATACGTCTGGCACAAAAATTAGTTTCAAACAAAATTTAAGACCTATGATGTAAAGTATTAACTGGTTACTTATATAACTAGACACTCATTTTTCCTACCATTAAGACAAGAATGAGTTCTTTGATACAAGATTTTATCCTGTCTTAGATGTCCCCTGGATTAGAGATGGTTTTTAACCCTTTGGACTACCAAGTATTTTATTAAATAGTAGTAAAAGTAAATTGAAGTATCTAGAAGGGGCAGTCAACTGTGATTTGCCTAAAAGTCAACAAGAAGCATGGGAGTCTTAAAATAAGCACATAACCCAGAGTTGATTAGTTTGTTCTGTTGTAACCTGGGTTTCTTTAATATGAGTTGGCCCACATACACTTGCTAAATAGGGAAATGATATCAGTATAACATGGAAGTAGTGTTGGTTCATAATGAAGGCAGTATTTCCTACAGTGTTAATATATGAACTGAAATTGAATAGATGTTCAGTTAGCATCGAAGATTCGGTAAGCTATGAAAATCTTATGAAAAAGCTTGAAAATCTTACAGAGATGATTTACAGAAATCAGTTAGTGTAAGAAGTAGCCAGTTCAGTGACTTCCAGAACCACTACATTTTGCACTGTTGAACACTCGAAGGAATCTCAAAACCATTTACTTCTGTATTTATAACAAAAGAAAATGAGAAAAAGGAAAGCATCCCCCAGAATTATATTTTTAATTTTGTTGAAGCTGGTCTTAAATGTCTTTAAAAATTCACACTTAAAAGGAGAAAGTACAAAAATAAGGTTCCAAAGAGTGGGCCAAGTGTGATTATTGGTGCAAATGTTAGTGGAGATTTAATCTTTAAAATTGGTGATGTTTTTGTTAAGAACATGATTATAAAATAACATAGGTTCGAGTGCTCTGTGCCCAATCTTAATTTTTACCTGGTTATTTTTAGTGAGTGATTTTGCAGAAAGTGAGATTTTTTCCCCCCCAGGAATACACATAGGATGATATAAAAGCTTCTGAATATACACCCACCCACTTATCCACCTATCCTTGGGCTGTAATTTATTAAATGGGCTCATTCTGGTGCTATCTAAAAGAGTGTCATGAATTTTACTGTGTTATTTTTGCAAATTTGATTTGTAGTGGCTATAAATTTTACTGGGTCTTAGATTATGCTTTTTAAAAAATTTTTAATAAAAATTAATATTGAGCATTAAGGTCTGATAAATGAGGGAATTGGTGAAATGATCTAAAAGGCAACAAGGCTTATTGAGTGTTGAATCCTGTGATACTCTAATTGGCTATTCTAGATTGGGTGCTATTATTTTATGGAGATTTACTTTATAGTATTCTAACCATTAATAATTTATAAATGGGCATAATAAAACAGAGCCCCACTTTGGGAGGCCCCATATTGTTTCTTTATGGTACCATCTGGTTGCCTACTGTCTTGTGGTAAGCCGAGGGTTGGAAAACTAACGTATGACCCATGGGATAGATCCAGCTTCCTGCCTGTTTTTGTAAATAAAAATTTGATTGGAACATAGCCATGCCCATATGTTTACATATTTTATACCTGCTAATGTGACACCTAGTATTGCCCACAAAGCCAAAAGTATTTACTACCCTTGACAGAAAATATATACAATAGGTGGAAGGACAATAATGATCAGTATTTATCTGTCCATCCATCCATCCGTCCATCCATTTATTTATTTATTTTTAAAAGATTTTATTTATTTGACAGAGACATAGCGTGAGAGGGAGGGAGTGGGAGAGGGAGAGGGAGAAGCAGGCTTCCCACTGAGCTGGAAGCCCGGCCCAGGACCCTGAGACCATGACCTGAGCCGAAGGCTGATGCCCAACGACTGAGCCACCCAGGCACCCCATGATCAGTATTTAATATTTTGAAATGTTTTTAACCAGTGTTCAGTGAGAATGTTACACTTAATTTTAGGAAAGGTGCAATCAGGTCAATGTGGGCATTGTTGGTTTTAAGCTAGTTTTGTGAGTTTCAGTTTCCAAGATGGACGGATTTTTTTTTTCTTTCGTAATCAAATATTGAGTATTTAGAGTATTTACCTGCTAAATCCTTTAGGTCATTGAAGGTGTAAGGACAATAGAAATTCAGGAGTTGATTTAAGTGGCTATAAAGTTAGATGTGTTGAAGAGCCAGGAACACTTTGTTTGCCGTAAAAAGAGGAGGGCTTCTGCCTCTGCAGCGCTGTCAGCATTGCGTTGATGTTGGTCAGATTCTTTTGACAAAGAGAATGAATTCCCTCTCCCATCCCCTAGTTATTAACTAGGAATATATTACGATAAACATTTTTTAAGATTGCCATTTGAATATTTAATTGAACGTTACTGCAAAGTAGTCTAACTCTGGATAAAGTTTTCTTTTTAAACGATTTTAAAATTACAATCCAGGAATGGGGCGCCTGGGTGGCTCAGTCGTTAAGCATCTGCCTTCTGCTCAGGTCATGATCCCAGGGTCCTGGGATCGAGCCCCACATTGGGCTCCCTGCTCCGCGGGAAGCCTGCTTCTCCCTCTCCCTCTGCCCCTGCTTGTGTTCCCTCTCTCGCGGTGTCTCTGTCTGTCAAATAAATAAATAAATCTTTAAAAAAAAATTGCAATCAAGGAATGCAGCAAGGGATATTTTAAATTTTATAATGAAGTAGAAATTGTGATTCAAAAATCAATCCTTAGCAAACTTGACTAAAATAAGAATATGGAGAACCTGAATGACATAATTTATAGATATTGTTCTATGGATATTAAATTGTATACCCTGAGAACAGAACATTGTACCTTTTAAAAACTAATTAGGATGACTTGAAAATATACTCAATTTCATTTCTTTTTTTTAAATGGAACTCTCAAGATCTGTTAGTAAAAATGTAACAAAAACAAAAGCAACTTCTAGAAATTAAATCTCTTAATAGGAAACTCATGAGTTACCATAATTTCATTCTGGAAAAATGCAAACTAAATCACATTGGATAAATCTTACAAGGTTCAGCTTGGAGACACTCAGAAAAACTATGTATCTTGAAAAATGCTTACATTCATTACTACAGTCAAGACTAAGACTTGAAAAGACTAACGTAGAGTTTTTAAGTAGTTGATCTATACTAGTAAGTCTTTAGAAAGTGCTAGCCTGTCATATATTGAAATCTTAAAAATGAAAATGATATTACGGATCCAAAAATATTTCTTTTTATTGAGAAGCTAATTTCATATCTTCTTTCAAGAATCCAGTAATGAACTCTTCTGGAAAAATGGAAGAAAAAAATAAGAGACGAGAAACCTTAGAGCATCTTTTTGAAGAAATGGTGGAACTTGTATGATATGTTAAGAACTGTATGGCATCCTTACAGATTCAATTAGAATCGTCATGTGAGGTTTCAGTGACTTATTTCTAAGTTCCTTTGAGATGATGTTCAGAATGAAATCCTTTAAATAATTTTTTTAACAAAGTAAACAACTTTGGTATTAATGAAACTTTGTTATTCTTACCAGAAAATGCTCTTTTAATGTTACTTACATGAAGGATGGATGTTGTCTGTGAATTAAAATAGTTGCATCTGTTAACCTTAATATCTCACCTCTGTAACACCAGCTTTTCTGGGTATATATTAATGCATGCTCTTTTTATATTGCTTATGTAACTCTAACTTAATCATTGAGGTTAAAAAAAAAATCTAACAACTGAAAAACAATTGATTCGTGTCCTGCAGACTTGCTCTTAGAACAATGCTGGCACAGGATTTGTTTTATTACAAATATAACCCAACCGTACATCAATGATGGACTCTCTCAAATGTTTTATAATATTTTGTGGTCAGTTCTTTATCTCTTTCTCTAGGACTTGGTTTTTGGTGTACATTCTATTGATTAGTGCGTTCTATTCTTAGCGAATATCATTCTGTTGATTTCATGTAAGTTTATTTACTGTTTAGGGCTCTAATGATTTTCTATGTAAAATCAGTTTGGGAATTGATTTCATCTGCCTCTGCATTTACTGTGCTAACCTGAATTATAATCTACAAATTGGGAATCAGTATCATTGTGGGATTACAGACTGCCTCTTCCATAAAGCTTTTAAGCTGTTACACTCACATTATCTATTAAAAGTAGTGTTTAGATTTCTAAAGGCCAGATTTGCTTTTTGCAAACACTTAGCGTATGTGGGTTTGCAGTACAATTGTTAAAAAATTCTTTATTGTGTAACTATAATATTGCTGTTCAGTCATGAAACTTCGTAATAAAAGACCTGCACTCTTGGGTATTTAGGTATTGGTTCTAAGGCAAATTTTTTGGCAAGATTATTTGGTAGAACAATAATTTAATTATGGAAATAATTGGGGAAAGGGTAGGATCAATAATGAACTGGGAGACTTTAAAAAAAATGAAAACATAATTCACTTTTCAGTACTGTATTTGCATCTCAGTTTCCTGATAGATTTCTGTTTTGATTTTCTGCTGACAGGTCACATTTAGGGCAGGCAAAACATAAGGGATATAGCCCTCCTGAGAGTAGAAAATCTAATTCTAAGGCACCCAAAGTGCAGTCTAATACTACTTCTGAACTGTCAAGGGGACACCTTTCTAAAAGGTAAATCTTCACATTGCTTGTACATTTTCAAGGCAGAATTATTTGCATTTGAATCATTGCATAATATTAAAATTTAGCAGATTATCCCAAGATGTTGTGGTACGTGTTTTCATTATTCCCTGAATGTAACTTTAAGGATTAATAGTTTACTTTGCAGTGATGTCAATGCAGTAAGCTCTAGACAAGGCATTTTTTTTCCCTTGGTTAGAGAGCCGTGAGGTTCCCCTTTTGATTAACCTTTATGGGCATCTGAAATGCCATTTTACTTTTTTTTGTTTTTAGGTTTTGTTTTTGTTTCTAGTTTTTTATCGGTAGAGCCAAAGGTCAGTGATTTCTTAAGATCTAATTGGCAGGAGTCTTTTAGAAAGGAATGATAATATACTATACAATTTTCTTACCTTCATTTTGAAAGTTCATACATAAGTGGTTATTTATTTCAAGCTTTAACAAAGAAGTTGTATTTGTGAATAGAGCATCAGTATTCTAGTATCAACTAGTTCTGACCTGCTAAGTATTCTTTTTCTTAATTCTTGTTTTGTGACTAGGAGGGTTAGTGTAAGTAATCTTTGGGCTAAAGAATTACTCTGATCTATTCAAATATTTGATCTTCTAATCAAATATTTAACCATCCAAAGTCACACCTGCTTTTTTTTGTTTTTAACCATTTGAAAACCTGTGTTTATTTAGCCCTGGACTTAATCAGGAAACCTTTGCATCTTTTTTTTTTTAAGTCTTATTTGCCCAGATTTGAGAAGTGAATAAGTTTGTACGACAGGTACAATGCTGGCAGGCTGGTACTAACTCTCTTCTTATCTGACCTCTCAGAAGCTGCAGTTCAACATCTGCTGTCGTAGTTCCACAACCAGAGGATCCAGACAGAGCCAATACTTCAGAAAGGCAAAAAACGGGGCAGGTGCCTAAGAAAGACAATTCTCGAGGAGTGAAACGCAGTGCTAGTCCAGACTACAACAGGACCAATTCTCCTAGCTCTGCCAAAAAACCAAAAGCACTTCAGCATACTGAATCTCCCTCTGAAACAAATAAGCCACATAGTAAGTCAAAGAAGAGACATTTAGACCAGGAGCAACAACTGAAATCTGCACCATCACCATCAACAAGTAAGGCTCATACCAGAAAGAGTGGGGCCGCTGGCAGTTCACGGAGTCAAAAAAGAAAGAGGACAGAGAGTTCTTGTATAAAGAGTGGTTCTGTGTCTGAGTCAACTGGTGCCGAAGAGAGATCTGCAAAACCCACCAAGCTGGCTTCAAAATCCGCCGCCTCGGCCAAAGCTGGGTGCAGCGCCATCACTGATTCTTCCTCCGCTGCCTCTACTTCCTCCTCCTCTTCTGCCGTCGCCTCGGCCTCCTCCACTGTACCACCAGGGGCCAGGGTGAAACAAGGAAAAGACCAGAACAAGGCCAGGCGTTCCCGTTCAGCATCCAGTCCCAGTCCCAGAAGAAGTAGCAGGGAAAAGGAACAGAGTAAAACTGGTGGCTCTTCAAAATTCGATTGGGCTGCTCGTTTCAGCCCTAAAGTTAGCCTTCCTAAAACCAAACTGTCTCTTCCAGGGTCTTCTAAGTCAGAGACATCAAAACCTGGACCTTCTGGATTACAGGCCAAATTAGCAAGTAAGTGTATGGAAACATCTTTCTTTTTTCTTCTTCTTTTTTTTCCCATGGATATTTTTCTTGGTTTGTCAGAAGTGATTATGCTTTCAAGGTAGTCAGATTTGTTTTGTTTTGTTTTGTTTTTGCAGCTTGAGGCAGTCTTAGGTTTATTACTGTATCCGTTCGTAACAATATGTAATACTTGATACTGCCTTTAGTTTTAAGGAGACCTGTCAGGAATGCTGCCTTCTTATTTCTAAATGGTCACATTGTAGTGCCTGTATCTTTATCCTTTGAGCACCTGCTACTAAGTTATTTCCTATTATCAGGTTGGCTCTTCTGTAACCAAACAACAAAATTATTTCAGGTATGAGTTGCTTTTGACTATGATCAAAAGTCAAATGGTGGGGTGTTGTTTTGGGCGGGGGGAGAGGTTTGGTATGATACAATCATGATATATAGAAATCCTGAGCTAAATTTTCAGAATAAATATAGCCTAGTATAAATGAAATCTTATTCACATGTCATACTTAATGGCCTTTAAAGAGCTTAGTCTGAAGATGAATACCTCTTACGTTCCATACACTGGGCTCTAGTCCCATGTAAATGGGAAAGAATGTTGCCCTCTTGAACAGTGGAGTGGAACCATCGTTTCAGAATAATACTTTTCAAGCAAAGAAACAAACTAGGTGAGAGATAGGGATCTTGAGGCAATTGTCTTTTTCTCTTTTGTTCAAAAGACTTCAGGGAAGCCCACTCTTCATGTCATTAGAACTGATTAGAGCTGGTGGTGGCCTTCTTCAGTTACGTGATTGCTGTAATGCTGAAGGGTGTTCTTTTTTCTGTTTTGAGAAATCTGAAAAACACAAATAGAATAATACAGCACTTAGGTCCAGTTTTAATTTTTGTAATATTTATCCAGGAAGCTCGCTTTTCACCATCCCCCCCCCTGAACATTTTTAGATTTATATTTTGATAGGGCTAGAACCTTTTCTTGGTTATTGAAAATTTTACATAGTGTTGTAGTATTCTGGTCAAAGTTTAGCTAATAGTGGATCAGCCTAACCTGTTGGATCAGAGACCGTTGTTGTTAGCTCTGTTTCCTTTAACCCTATTATCTGTGCTTCCACTTGATTCAATATTTGCTGAACTTAGAAAACAATACTAGTAGACACTACGTAAAATCTTGTGTTTATACCATAGGGTTATCTGCTTTTATACCTCTTCCTTTCTGTTTTGAAGTGAAGTAGAAGCACGCATGCACATTTGTCTCTCCAGTGTAGTAGCTGTGCGACCTCCACAGCCGTTGGGCCAGGGTGAGTTTTGTAGCTGGTTTGGTGGGATTCACGCCTGCGTTTTCTGCCTTCCAGTATGCTTTACTTGCAGAGCTCATCTCCTGCAGCTCTGATTTCTCAGAGGGTCCAGGGCAGGGCCAGAGCAGATTGTTCTTGAGTCCTCGACTCTTCTTAGACACTAGTTTTCTCTTCTTTGGGGTCTGTTTATATAATTTTTGAGAAGAAAACCTGACCCCCAGTGCAGTTTCTTTGGTTTCTCTACATGAGAAAGCACCGTGAGTTCTGATGTGACCCCTGAGCCATAATAAAACCAGACAGTCTATGAAGCTCACTCTGCACATGGTGACAAATGGAGTAAAACTCAGCTTGTATTGTCCTCCTCACGTTCACAAATCTGCATGTGTCGTGTGTTCACGAATACCGCTTTTCCATTTTCACTACCGCTACCCTAGTTCTCAGCTCTAATTATAGCCCAAGCTGTTGAAACAGGAGAAGGGAACCAGCATTTATTTTGCATCCAATAAATGCCAGGTATTTTACATATGCAATCCATTTAATTTTTTTTATAAAATGGTGTTTAATGATAGTTATTAAAGAAATTTATTTCAAGGAGGTGGAATAAGCTGCCTGGTGACATATCTCACAAATGGCAAAACTAGAATTGGAAGATGGAGGCTATGTGTAACTTGAAGCCACTGCTTCCCTCTCTTCACTTACTTTTCACCCCTGTTAGTTTTCTGTGTTGTACTGTCACACCATATTTGGGTCATTAGGAGATGTTAAGACCCTGGAGGAGATGAAATTCAATTCGATCCTTCTTTACTGGTATTGATTCATTTTTAGGGATGAATATTGTGTGAACCCAAGGATTTATACCATTCCATTCACTGCATATTTGCTTATTTTCAAATAAGTGAAAAACATTTCAAAACAAAATAGTAGGGAATATTTCTATGTAGCGTTCTTGCAAGTGCCTGATAACTTGTAAATCCTTTACACGGAGCATGTCATTTACTCCTCATCAGCCCTGTGTGGCAGATGCTGTCATTTCCATCTTAGAAGTAAGGAAACTCAGGGTCAGTGGTCAGTTTGCCTCCCTAAGGTCACAGAACCAAGAAGCCATAGAGCCAAGAGTCCTTCCAATTTTAGTATATGTGCTGTCACAGTGAGCACTATAGAGCCAGATTCAAATCCAGACCATCTGGTTCCAGAAATCAGTCGTGAGACTAGGATGCATAGGATTGAGTAGATTGGGTGAGATAAATCTAGGAAGGCTTCTTGAGGTCAGACAGGACAGGGTGGATTTTAGGCATGATTACATATGTCATTTCGGGAAAAGAGTTTATATAGGAAGCAATACCGCAATAGAACTGACAGTACTTGGTAATTTTACTTAAGAATATAGGGGCAAAACTAGGTATTTTATGGGAATCTCTTGAGTTTCAAGTAATGACATGTTGGAGATAGAAAACCCTTATTAAAGAGGTGAAAATCCTGGGTTTGAATCCTAGTTCTGCCATTCTATCAACTGGCAACTATGGGAAAGTTTGTAGCCTTTTCCTTCTAAATGGGCATAGTAGCTTATTTGAGGAATAAATGATTATATGACGACACTAAGCATATAATTAGTACATGAGATGCATTGTAGAATTTAGAACAGCAGAAATTGAGTATGTTAAGACAGAAACCATATTCAGCAACCTTTTGAGAGAAGGATTGATAAATCCCAGCCACTGATCAAGTTTAAGGTATAACTCTTCTCAGATTTGGAAGATTTTTTTTTTTTTAAGATTTTATTTATTTATTCATGAGAGAGAGAGACAGAAGCAGAGGGAGAAGCAGGCTCCCAAGGAGCAGGGACCCCGATGCGGGACTCGATCCCAGGACCCTGGGATCATGACCTGAGCCAAAGGCAGATGCTTAACCATCTGAGCCACCCAGCACCCCAGATTTGGAAGATCTTGATTTGAAGTTATCTCTCTCTCTTTTTTTTAAAGATTTTATTTATTTATTTGACAGAGAGAGACACAGCGAGAGAGGGAACACAAGCAGGGGGAGTGGGGGAGGGAGAAGCAGGCTTCCCGCGGAGCAGGGAGCCCGATGCGGGGCTCGATCCCAGGACCTTGGGATCGTGACCCGAGCCGAAGGCAGACGCTCAACGCCTGAGCCACCCAGGCGCCCCTAAAGATTTTATTTATTTATTTGACAGAGTGACACAGCGAGAGCAGGAACACAAGCAGGGGGAGTGGGAGAGGGAGAAGCAGGCTTCCTGCTGAGCAGGGAGCCTGATGCGGGACTCGATCCCAGGACCCTGGGATCATGACCTGAGCCAAAGGCAGACGCTTAACGACTGAGCCACCCAGGCGCCCTTGAAGTTATCTCTTTATAATTTTGTGAGGTTGGGCAAATCATGCAGCCTAATTCCTGATCTTATTTGCAAGATAATAATGATACTCATTCTTGTGAAGCTTAAGTAAATGAATGTTTGTGAAAATAATTTTGTATAATTAAAGTACTGTAACATAATGGTGACTTGAGAGTTATTGCCATATATTTGAAGGGCACTTTACGCATGAGGAAATTTCCCCTCCCCTCAAACATCAAGACATGGGGTGTAATTCAGTGGGTAGAGGTTGAGAGGCAAGTTTCTGATTAGCATATCTCGTGGAACCAGAATCTGTATGTTATCCAAAAAATGGATTTGGCCACTTGGTGAGATGGCATTCCAAATTGGGTAGATTATTTGTTTTCTTCAACTTTTGTGAACCTATTCATTAGAATATGATAGGTTTTCTCAGGTAAAGAATCACTGATATGGTTGGTCAGTAAAGCTTCATGGGAAAAAAATTGTTAACAAATTGTAGGAGTAATGGTACTTACATGATACTTTATGAAAACTCATTTCCCATGGTTGAATACTACTGGAGGAGATTTGGGATTATATTAACACATCGAAGGCTGTGAGAAATCTTATGCAACTTCTGCGTATTTTACAGATTTGCTTGATCTAGGGAGACAGCAGTGGTCCAAGGAACCTTTGGGAAATGATATAATACATTTAGTCAGGATACTTGAGCAAGAAGACCTTTCCCAGTGTGTTGTTTCAGCAACTGTTAACAGACTGATGAACGAGTTGCTGGTCAGGAATTAGGGCTGGCAGGAGAACTAGAGAAACAGCTACTTTTGTGATGGGCTTCCTAAAGCCTTGTGGCTTGCCAGCTGCAGCTGATCAAAATAGCTCTGTGTGACAAAGGTCACACTGTATCAGTTGAAAGAAGTCTTGAGAATACCCCAGAAGGGATAGTGTTACGTGACAATTTTTAATATGCATTAAGAAATTATTCTTGCTTTGTGTTGTTTAGCATAAGTAAACAGACATTCTCAGAAATTTGTATAGCATAGATGTAAAACCAGTTCGGGATTGTAATGATACAAGTGATTTCTGAAAATGTTTTTATATTTTAATATATTTAAAACTTTTAAAAATTAGTATGGCTTCAAGATCTATTTTTCTAATCTGACTTCTTTTAAAAGAAAGCTAATCTTGAAGTAATACGACTTTCAGAGTATGTAGTGTCTGACTAGTAGAAGGTGATGGATGGCGTAGAAGTACAAGGAAGTTTGTGATTAAAATCTGGGCTGTTATGAAATTTATTTATAGCAAAATTTAAAGATATTATATTTCTAGTCTAATGTGTCTATTTGTAGATCTGGTTTCCTCTCATTATTTAAGTGGACATCATGTGCACATTATTAATAACCTAGTCAGCAATAGTTACCAGCTTATTTCCAGCTTGAGTTTCATGCTCTTCTGGTGACTTGCATACAGCTTGTGGCCATTATTAGAACTAGACAAGAACCATGCAGATGCAGAATTCTGGGAAGGTAATTCGGCTGAGATTAGGACTCTATCATCAGTCTGAGACTGAGACCTGGTTCTTCACATCCGTAGCATGGAGGGAAGAAATAATGTGTTGCACAGGAGAGAATTAAGAGTTAAAATCTTGGTTTCACCGAGAATCTTAAAGGTTCATCCATACCGAGTCTAAATAATTAAATTATCTTTTCACCTCATGAGGTGTTGGCTGAGGAGCTTAAAGGGAAAAGGATTGAGTGTTGCGAGTTTTCTGTATTATAAGACAGCCATTAAAATAATTTAGCAACTTAAAGCTCTAATAATTTTAATATGTAAATGCTTTGAAAAATTACTGATTCCTAATAATTTTGAGGCTTTAAAAAATACATTAAATTAGAAAAATGAGTTGCCAAATTAAAAAAGAACACTGAATGGAAACAAGTATCATCAGCCTCTTTGTTAAGAAGGCTTTGTTTCACTTTTCAAATTTTTATTATTTTTTAAAGATTTATTTATTTTAGAGAGTACGTGCACGACCACGAATGGGGGAGGGGCAGAGGGAGGGGGGGCAGGGAGGGGAGAGAGAGGGAGAGAGAGAGAGAAAAGCAGACCTCACTGAGCACAGAGCCGGATGTGGGGCTTGATCTCAACGACCTGAGCTGAAATCAAGTCCAGTGCTCAACCAGCAGAGCTATGCAGGCACCCCAAAGAAGGCTTTTATTTTACGTGGCAAATTTTAAACAATCATGGTATGTATTTTTGTATACCGGGTCAGAATAAGAATTAATTTAGCCAGATTACATTTTACTAAAGTTACATATAAGTTTTAAAAAACAGCAGTCTTCCTGTCACATTGCCCTTCCCCAGTGCTGATTATTTTGGTATTTATTTCCAGCTATATAGAATATGTGCTCGTATGTTTATTGGTTGGGTTTTTTTTTTTTTCAGTTTGAGCACTACTGCCTGCCCTTTATGAGAGTTACCGCACCTCTATACCCACCAACCTTGTACTGTGTACACTTCCCCTTTGCCAAGGTGTGATCAGTGCATTACCGATGTTTATATGGATACATAAGTGCATAAATGCCGTTTACCAGAGTCTTGTCGGAAGAGTTCCTTTCTTACACATTTTTGTTTTTCTTGATTTAAACAATTATTTTGTTGATGTTGTTTTCCTTTTCTGTGAACCCATTATTCCAAACTCTTTACTAATTGTTTAAATCTTTTATCAAGCTGTCTACTTGGTTTTGTTAAATTGTCGTGAAGAAATAAGGCCTCTGGATGGCTGCTCTTTTATGCCTGCTTCACAGCTTTTATTTATTTAGCCTGGCATTTTCTTCAGTCTTCCATTTAGCTTTCTGTTTCCAGATCCCACATCATCTTTCCCGGTTCACTATTTTGTTATGATGGAATGTATCTTCTTCCACTTGCTTTCTAAGAAAAAAAGCTATGAGATTTTTAAAAACCTTTTTATTGTCTTCAGATATTGACTGAAAATACACAACCTTGGTACTGGTTTGAGTGGATATAGAGTGCTGGGTTAGAAATGATTCTTAAAAATTTTGAAGAATCACATTATTTTTAAGCGTTCTTTACTGGAAACATTCTGATTACTGATCTGTTGTATATGTAACCCATTCTACAAGCTTGCAGATCTTTACCTCCATTATTTAGATATGTCATGGTATTGCCACAGCTGTGGGTTTGTTCTCATTTTTTGTTAGGGTGACCAGCAGTCCTGGTTTCCCTTGGATCTCTCAGGACTCAGCCTTAAAACCAGGGTTATAGCCAAGCAAAAAGAATGGTTGTTCACTGTATCCTTGTTTCTTTTCTCTTTCTAGATCTCCTATTATTTTGGATGATTGTCCTCTTGGAAATTTCTGATGTTTTCATTCTGGCTTTGCTTTTTCTTCTACTTTCTGATAGATTTCTTCAACTTCTTCCAACCTTTCTATTGATTTTTTTTTCCCTGTTTGCTCTCTTGTTTTTATTTTCAAGAGGTTATTTTGTTCTCATTTCCTTTTTATTATGGATGCATTTCCTTTTTTGAGGACATTGATGGTGAGTTTTCTTTACACAGCTCTCATGAAGTTTTTTGGGGGAGGGAGATTGGTTTAGTTTTGATTTTTCCTATTGGGAATTTTCCACAGGTTTTGGTAATTCCTGGTTGTTCCTCATACTCAGATTTTTGGTCCACCAACACTTAATTTGTAAACTCTTGAGCACATAGAAGAGATTTCACTGAAATCCATTCTCTAGTGATCTGTTTGGGCTAGTCATTACGAAACCTATCATTATTTTTAGATCTTTTTCTTTGGTGAAATTCCACAGAGAGGATTCCTTCACACTCCTGCCTAGAGGTAAAAAGTGAACTGACCGAGGGCTGGGGGTTGAGCAGGAAAAGAGGTCTAGGAAAGAGGCCATCTGTCATCTAATCTGTTCATACTTGATCCCTCCACCCCCTCTCATTTTGGTGCGGTGCACCTGGATACAGCTGTGTACTTTAATTGAGAATTTCTTTATTTTATACTTTCTAAAGAATAGAGGTCTTGTGTTTTGCTGGGTCAGCAGAGAGACAGTTACCCAGCTGTGCAAGGGGGGGAGGGGAGCTGGGGATCTGACTGCTTCATAAACAGCCTATCAACCAATCCTCAGTTTTAATTCCAGAGTCATCCCAGAGGTACCTGGTACCATCAATTCCTGAACTTTGTGGGATTCTGAGTGTCATTCTCATTGGTAATTTATCTCCGTTTTCTGCTTTTTAAGTTTTCTGGAATTTCTAGTGCTGGGATTTCTGCTTTTCATCTTGTAAAATTGTGATAGTAATCTCTTCCATTCATCTCATCCTTGTGGATTTATGCCTCAGATTCTTTTAATGCTAGTTTAGTGGAGTTTCTGGAGAGGACAGAAGTGAATGTATGTGTGTCCAGGTATCTGTCTTTAACCGAAGGCACACGCTTTGTCATGTATACGCACATATTTCTTCAAAACTTGGCGCTTGCTCCACATGACAGTAGAATGCCCATTATAAGCCACACTCCATGCTAGACATGTAACACATTAAATTTTATCCTCATGACAACAGAATGAGGTAGTATCTGTGTTTTAGGTATGAAGAAACCAAAGTGCTTTATTTGCCTAAGCACTAGACCTTTTTCCTTTCAAAAGAACTATTAAGTTATGTCATTTGAATGGCTGTAAATGGACGTATCCTAATTTAGATCATTCTCAATTAATGGGCCTTTACATTGTTCTAAATTTTTTTAATTGACCAGAACTTTGTAATTTACATTATCTCCTTGTTAGGTTTCTGGTTATGTTCTTTTTAAATATTGATGTATATTTTGAAATTGCCTGTAGAAATAAGTGAATTTACATTCCCACCAGTAGTGTAAAATGCCAGTCTGTTCATATACTTACTAGCTAAGATTGTATTCCTGCAGTTTTTATTACTGGTGTTTACTTAACCATTCCCTATTACTGGACATTTAGCTCTTTTCCAATATCTCATTATTAAAATAATGGTTAGATGATCGAATATCTTTTTGTACATTTCTAATGTGTTTAATTTGTATTGCCAAACCAATGCATGAAATTGCTCTGCGTTGGCTAGAAAATAAAAAACTTGGCTTAGAAAATTCCATTTGGAATTTACCTTACTGCCATCTGCAAAACTCATCTTTTATTGTTACTGAATGATTTTAAAATAAACATCTATGATCTCTTATATGCTAGGTTGCTTTCCATTTTGTGAATTTATTTTGGCAAAGTAACCATTAGTAAGGATATATATACTGAAAGCAACACCAAGTTATACCAGGTTCTTGTGATTCTGTTTTGGCTGAAGGAATCAAGATCAAGTTACCAAAAATATTCCCACTGTTAGTTCTCTTTATTGGGCCTACTTTTTCCAGTAGCTAAATGGCCCCATTGCATGATTCTAAATTGAACTCTTCATGTGCGATAGTACTCATGTTATTTGGTGCATTTTTTTCCCTTTTATGAAGAAGAAAAAAGTCATTCTGAATACCTTTTGAAACAGATACAACATGTAAATAAATGGATAATTGATAGCTTTTTATCTTTTTATTTATTTTAAAGATTTTATTTATTGAGAGAGAGTGAGACAGAGCACAAGCGGGATGGGGTGGTGGTGGTGGTGGTCAGAGGCAGAGGGTGAGGGACAGGCCAACTCTTGCTGAGCAGGGAGTCCAGCCCCTGGACTCTGGGATCATGACCTGAGCTAAAGGCAGGTGCTTAACCAACTGAGCCACCCAGGTGCTCCATTTGATAGCTTTCTAAAATATATAAACAAATTGGGGATTTGCATTTCAAAACCCAGTCCTCCCCACACCTCCCCCAAAAAACCAATCCTAATCATCCTTTGATACCTCGAAATGTAAATGAATTGTAGCACTTTTGAATACCCTTGTTTAAAATAACTGGTGTATCTTATTCATTGGTTTGTCTACTGTACCATTTTAAAAAGGAGATGTATTTATTATCTGGGAGTATTGCAAAAATTATAAGTAAGAAAGTCAAGATAACTAATTCTAGAAAAATTACTTGAAAATGAGATAATGTTTATCTCAGGTCTTCTTTTTTTAAAATACAAGGGATTTTCTTTTTTTTTTTTTTTTTTTTTGGACAGGTTTTTTTTTTTTTTTTTAAAGATTTATTTATTTATTTATTAGAGAGAACGAGAGACAGCATGAGAGGGAAGAGGGTCAGAGGGAGAAGCAGACTCCCTGCTGAGCAGGGAGCCCGATGTGGGACTCGATCCCAGGACTCCAGGATCATGACCTGAGCCGAAGGCAGTGGCTTAACCAACTGAGCCACCCAGGCGCCCCTTTGGACAGGTTTTTGTTTTTTAAATTTTTATCTGATTTTTGAAACTTAGGTGAGTCCATATACTGTTCTTCCTTTTTCTTTTCAAAGTCCAGGTCAGTAATAATTATTATTATTTTTTAAGGTCCATTTAGTAAATATTTTAGGTTTTACTACCACCTACAGATTTTATTACATATTCTTCTTTTTAACAACTCCCTAAAATGTAAAAATCATTCTTAGCTAGCGGGAGTTACAAAAACAGGTTGCCAGTTGGAATTTGGCCCACAAGCTGCAGTTTGTCAACATCTACCTTAGCCCAAAAATTTTAATATAATTGTATATTATGTAAGGTATGTATATATGTGTATATGTATATGTGTGTGTGTGTGTATATATATATATATATATACACACACATGGTATATATTATATGATGTGTGGCATATACACACACAAATACTGGTCAGTTCATATGACTGTGAAGCCAATAGATTGACTAGCTTTAGGCTTGACTGGGTCCAGGAGCCCAAAAAGATGACCCTGTCAGTCCCAAACCTATGTTATGACTCTCACACCTTCCCCTCTCCTCCCCAGAGATGCTGTCCATTCATTTATGTATTAAATTCTAAGAAAGTCCCTGATTTCCTTGGATCATATGCCTATCCTTGAAAGAATCACTGTTTTGGACGCAGGGTTGTATTTGACTATGATGGAAATAGTCTGGCCAATTTGAGTCCTACTCATATAGTGGGAATGTACTGTGAATGGTACTTCCATCAGTATCACATGGAGAAGGGGTAGGATAGAGTTCTCAGAAGAATTAAAAAAAAAAAACAGGGTGTTCAGAACAAGGGTTTCTGGGTATTATACAATAGATGTCTACTTGATTTTATTTGTTTATTTTAAAAGATTTTATTTATTTGAGAGAGACAGATAGCAAGAGAGTATGAAAGGGGAGGAGAGAGGGAGAAGCAGGCTCCCTGCTAAGCAGGGAGCCTGACATGGGGCTTGATCCCAGGACCCTGGGATCATGACCTGAGCCACCCAGGTCCCCTACTTGATCATTTTTAAAGGTCATTTTGAAATGAATATGTAAGTTGGAGAATAAAAACGTTAATGCAGTTGAATTCATCATTAGTCACTGCATAAAGGTGTTAGGTCAATCTCTCCCCCATCTCACTTGATTTTCAAATAGCCTTAGCAATACATTGACATTTAGGTTTATTTTCAGTATACAACAGAAGGAATCATTAGGAAACTGGAACGTTTAATTATTGCATTGTTAGATTTATCATGGGGGCTATATTTTCATTGTGGAACCATATGTGTGTGTCATATCAAAGATTAGCATCCTTATTCATGAAAGAATTAAAAATGGAATAAAAGCATGACAGTGAATATTATCTAATTATTCTTACTTTCAAAGTAACAATGGAATTACTAGTGAATGAATATTCACTTTCTAGGATGAATATTGTTTTACCTCTGGTTATTCTTGTGCTGAAGTAGGCAGATCCCGTGACTAGTGCTCATTCCTCCTGCTACTCCCACTCCCCCTGCTTGTGTTCCCTCTCTTGCTGTGTCTCTCTCTGTCAAATAAATAAATCTTTAAAAAAATAATTCTGAATTTTTTAAATATTAAAAAATAATGATGCTAATTAGTTGAATATATTTAGTCCCATAATCTGTCCACGTGCCATGTTCATCTTTCAGGTGACAGGATGTGTGTCCAAACAAAGATAAAATAGTGTGGGGTATCAGACATTGATTTGTGATTGCATTAAGTAATTGGTGATATGCTATGTAGTAAACCAGTCCAAAAACAAAATTGAAATTTAAGAAACCCTTAGGCCAATCTTCTTTCCCCACTTAAAGTTTCATTTTTAGTCCTTTTATGCCAGTTTGAGGAGTCTAGATAACCTTTCACAAAATTTACTTTGGGGGAAAAAAAAGGGCCAAAAGGTGTGGTTCAGATTTCTAAATGGTAATACCTGTCTGAATGTAGATTTTTGTCTTTATAGCTTCTGTTTGGTATTTAAAGATTCCTTAATAGTGTGCTTTTCACTTAGCAATTTTCACTGTGTGTGTGTGTGTATGTGTATGATATAGGGACTATCCCAGGATGAATGAACTGTAAGCGTCTAAAGGGTCAGAAAGATGTCTAGAATCTTTTTTACCACCTATTACCCATATCCTTTACTGGTGTTTTTAAGAAAATCAAGAGGAAGGCGTTTCTGTTACTCTACTTTGAAGCAGTAAAATGGTTAAAAATTAAAAGTTCCTGGGGGTCTGGCGCCTGGGTGGCTTAGTTGGTTAAGCATCTGCCATTGGCTCAGGTCATGATTTCAGGGTCCTGGGATCCAGCCACGAGTTGGGCTCCCTGCTCATCAGTTGTCTGTTTCTCCTTCTCCTGCTGCTGCACCCTGCCCTCCCATTTGTGCTCTGTCTCAAATTGAAAGGAAAAAAAAAAAAAGGTTCCTGGGGTGGGGGGGCGGATAAGTGACCTGGAGAATTGTTATTACTGTATAATTAGTCTCTGAAAAAGGAAATGCTCCTTAAGGTGATGTTGATAAGCTTTTTCACTTGGAGACCTTTCACTGTTGGAGGTCTTTGTTTAGATAGAGCACACCACCCAGTATGATGCCTGGTACAGTAACATTGTTTGGGGGAGAGGGAGGGAGAACCAATGCCCGATGGCCTCCCCATTGTTTATGAAATAGTAATAGACTTCATTTAATTGCTCTACCTTTTTAGAATCTGTTAAGCCTATGAAGGTTTTCCATTAGCTTCCAGAATAACATGTAAAGTGTGCTCATTTGACTTTCCTCCTTAGTTACCCAGTTTATCTGTACATTGGACATTCTAATAACCTTCTAATAACCTCAAGTATATTTTCCTTGCTGATGGGGTGGTATAAAGAAAAGAAAGCATTTTGTTTTCTCGTAGTCTTAATTGATGAACTTAATGTATGAAAGGGACAGCTTAAAGACAGTGTAATGTGCTAATGAATGAAAATGAAAAATAGAAAAAATTTTAAATTTAGTAAAATCCTGAAATACATAATAAATGCAAAAAAAAGTATCTCTTGGCTTTAGTCAGTGGAGGAGTAGAGATGATAGGAATGGTTAAAGGCGATGGTAGGAGAAGGGACCATCATTCATGGTGTGGGATTGCTCAAGTCAAGGTTGGGGCCAAGTGGCACTTGTCCTGACGGGGAATGCCAGGTACCATATTAACCTTGCCAGAATGGATTGGGTAAGTAAAGGCAAACTGTAACGGGAGCCTATCAGAGTGCTAGAGAGCCCATGGAAGATGCATTGGACTTTTGACCTGAAGAATTGTGTCATTTTTAATTTATGATAACTTTTTTTTTTTAATTCCCTTTTGCGTTTCACATGTATAGGTTTAAGAAAATCTACCAAGAAGCGCAGTGAATCCCCACCTGCTGAGCTCCCCAGTTTGAGGCGGAGCACTCGCCAAAAGACCACGGGCTCCTGTGCTAGTGCCAGGTAACACATTGGTGTTTTCCAGTTGATCCAGTTTGTTATCTTCTCAACTTCTATTAGGATCCTTCCCTTTCCAAGTTTTCAAAAATTATTGAAATTTTCACTTGAATATTGAGTAGTACAGAAACTTGTCCAATATAAATGAATTCTTCCCCAGTGTTGATTTACATGTTTTTGCTAAGTATTAATCATGCTATTTTTTGACAGCACTCTTACCCTCTATCTTTTCCTCTGTTGCTACATTACTTTCACAGAGTTATTGCCAGCAGTTGGACATTTTGTTGTTTTCAGAGTTCCAGTTGGCCAATAAATCTCTAATGAGCATCTTTATGCAGATTTGGGTTATTTTTTAAAAAGTAGCTAAATTCCCCAGTAGTGTGATTAATGGATCAAAAGGGATGCCTATTTTAGTGGCTGTAATATTGCCTAATTAGTTTCTCAATGTGTTGGCACCACTTGAGTTTAATGGATAAGGGGGAGAAGAGATGTACTTCATTTTCATTTTGTATTACAACACCTACACCTCACAGAGGAATGTGGGTGTCGTGTGTCTGCTTTCAGTCTCCAGTTCCTGTTTTCCCCAGTTGCTGTTTTGGATCTCCTTTTCAGAAAATCAGCTACCTTTGATATGATACAGTGTGTTATTTCGCATTCTTACATTAACTGATTTGAGAATTTAGGTTAAAGTTAAACATTTTTTTCTTTCTTAACAATTTCCTCACCTTTTCATGCGTGGTCAGTTGCTCAAATGCCCTTGTGCAGCTAATTATTCACAGCTGTGTAGGACTTTTACTCTTTTATATGTAGTTTATTCTTTCTTCTAAATGTGCCAAAAACAGTGATGGGGGCAAATGATTTCAGTTTGCCTTTTCCCTACTCTCACTCAGGTGAGCTGAAAGGTTTTAGCCCTTCTGTTTGTCCTCTAAGATAAGTGACAATGACTGCTCTTGGTGGTGGGTACAGTAGTAACATAAACAATATGACTAGTTGCAAGTCATAAGAAAAGGACTCTAGCCACTTAAATCTCTACGTTTCCACTTATTTTCTGGTTCTCTCTGGATTGTTTAAAATGTTATTTAAAATATCTGGAGTTGGTGTACCTGTTTGCTTTTGTGGTTTCTTGGCAATAGTTTCACGAGAACCCTGAGAATTTTCTTAGTTCTTCAAAGCTTTTGTCTAAAAATTTTGGGCTAGATTTTGAATCTGTTTACCCAGAGTTTATAATCTGAGATATAAACCGAATTCACTGTGGTTGAAAATTAATTTTAAGTTGGTGTAATGTCAGGTAATCTAGTGTCCCAGCTTTGTTGCCTGCCTTCCTCCTACTCAGGACCACTTTCGTAGCACATGTGAAATTACTTAGAGTTTACATGGTTATTCTCTACAAAAGCTATCTAGCCACCTGCCTGGAAAGCTCTTCATCTCAAACTTTTTCTGAATTAGTGGCAATTCCTCTTTAGAGTTAGTGCTTTTACAGCCTGCTACAGCCATGTCTTCATCTCTGTTTAGCCTAATACTCCTTGAGGACATCAAGCGAAGTGTTGAGCACAGTGTGTGTCACATGGCTCGTGTAAATTGAATGTCAAATAGATGAATTAGTTTGAATCCCACTACTTTGTAGCTTGGTAAATTGGGTCTGGAGTGAGCTGTTTCTCTGCAAGAAAAGATTGGCTAAGCAAATCCCTGTTTATGGAAGATTTTTTACTACTTGGAAGAAGAAACTTCTAGTACTTTCTGGTAATTCAGAGCCTTCATTTACATGTCACTTATGCCTGCTGCTTCCTGGTTGTTTACTGACCAGCATCTAATTCCACTGCAGTTTGACTTAAAACATTTCCTTAGTAGTATATTTCTTCATTTCCTAATTTAGAGGGCTGCTATTTAAACAATACCAAGTTATAATAATTTGGGGAAATCTTTTATTTTTACCTGATTTGCTTACTGATTTCTCTATTAAAATAGAAAAAATCATCATCAATAAAATGTAATTTGCTTTGTGAGAAATGATCGTTATTCTTTCCATATTACACTGTGCCTCAATCCTAAACCAGTGTCTTCCTCAGTATCATCTGTATGTATTTATAAATGTTAAATCTTTAATTCTTTATTTTAAAGGATGGATCTCTTGTTCATTATTACGGCAGTTCTTTTTTTGGTGATTTAAGTTATCTGGAACTTAGGTGATAGGAATTTCCCACATCTTTTCCTCTTCTCTCCCCTCCCCCCATTGTTAAGTGTAAAGTCTGTATATTGCTCCACTATTTACCCTGGAAGTAGGGATCTAATTTAAATGAGTTGAATTCTCTAAGCAGGGGTCACTTTTCCATTTAGTTGAAGTGTTTAAAAATCATTTCTGTCTGTAAGGATGACAACAGCTCATAGCACCACAAAAGCATGTATTGTGACTGCAGTGTAACTTGGAAGAATTTTAAATATACAAAGTCTTGGTTGTTACCCATAATGATTTTCTGCAACAATTTCTGTGGAAAAAAGAAGAAACTGGCTTTGTGCTCCATGCATTAGAGCTTTGTGCTGCGTGGACATTGCTGGTGGTCACTGGTAGTGCTGCCTGTGATGGCATCTTTCTGTTGTAGCCGGCGAGGCTCTGGCCTGGGCAAGAGAGGAGCAGCTGAAGCTCGTCGACAGGAGAAAATGGCGGACCCTGAAAGCAGCCAGGAGACAGTGAATTCTTCCGCTGCTCGGACAGACGAAACTCCCCAAGGAGCTGCAGGTAGATTGGCACGTCTTAGCTCTAAAATGCATTTATGAACCTTACTGATTTGTTGAGAGATAAATTACCTTGTAGGCATATCAGGTATAAGGCAAGCGAGGGGACAGAGATATACTCAGTGTTATCATCAGATAAACTTGTTCTCCTTTGTTTTACTTCATAGGCTTGGGTTTTTGATGAGTTGGATTCATTTGTTTTTGTTTTTTAATTCTTTTCCAAATCCAAGTTTGTATTCATTACATTCAAAGAGCTTTTAGGAAGTAGTCACTTTCTGTGAAGGTTCTTCTGTAGCAGTGTGGACATACAGTAGTTGCCCAGTGATTGAAAATTTAAGTTCATAATAACAAAGTAAGGATATGGCTTAAATTGCTTTTTCATACATGTGTAAATTTTAATGGAGAATGTTGTAGCCCCTAAAAAGTAATAGGTATTCCTCTTGAAAGGAGCTTTAAGAATGCTGTTTATGTTTTTATGGGCTTATTTTATGCTTCTTGATATCTTAGCACAACAAAGATTAGGCTGCCCCCCACCCTTTTCAGCTTTGAGTATGTACGGATCACCAAGAGGAAAAGAAGACTAATACTTCGGAGGCTAATTGTGGCCAACAGGTTTTAAAATGTAGCTTGTTGTGAGCATTTCTATCTAACATTAAGGACAGATAGGAAAATGTTGCAGTTCATCATTATGAACGTGGGTATGATGAGTCCCTTCTGTCAGAATGATACACGTGGGCTTAGGTGTTAGGTGTGTTCTCTCCTTTAATACCAACGCTCTTTCACATAACATTCACGTGTGTGCTGGTTTTCTTTCATGCCTGTGGTGGAGCCTATGTCCTAGTTTGCCCTCCACTGTTCATGTTTTATGCTGCTCTCAGCTTTCGGTCCAGCTTAACATCTTTACCACTGTCTTTCCTGGTTTTGTATGATAAGTGGCATGGCGAACTTGAACTGTCTTCTTCTGGTGGGAGGGGACCTTTTTCATGTACCCCCCCTTTTTATTAAACGTAGTTTTTCCCAAGGGTTAAATATGAGGGAAAGTACAGTCCATTGCACATACAAATTATTGAAGCTCTTGATGACACACAGGCGATGCTTCTCAATGTTTTAAATGTTTATTTCAAGTCTGTATATGGAAGTGGGGCAATTCCCACGTGGATGACAGAAATGGAGCTGTGGCGTGTGTGAAAGCCGACTCATTACAGTAATTCTTGTAGCTAACGTTTATAGAGTGTACACTGTTGCAGACACGGTATTAAGCACTTTACATATATTCTCATTTAATGTGCAAAACAGTGTGCTGAGGTGTGAGTGCTGTTCTACCCATTTTAGAAATGAGGGAAAACTGAGGCACATAATGGTTAAGGTTGCCCAGGATTGTGGGACTCTGAAATCCAGGTTTTCAGAAAGAAGGGCACATTTCTTTTTGGCTGTTTATTAATTTCTTATGGATACCACCGGTGGCCAGAATGAGGGGGCGGTGTGTAAGGTGTGATCCCTGGTGTATTTACCTAAGAGGATAAAGGCTTCAGGGGATTAGGTTCATGAGACTGCCGGAAATCACGGTGTGATCTCAGTATTTTCCACTTCAAGGGAAAGATAACACGGGGCCCACAGCACTACTTGATTTCACTTCGGTGCCTTCTAGGTGCTGCAGGACTAATTCTCTGCCAGCTCGCTGAAGTAGTGCTGCGGGAAGCAGCAAATTCCTTATTAACTTCACATTAAGTTCTTCAGTGTGATGTGCTTTAGTTTCTCTGTATGTACAATTGGAATTTAAAGAGAAATACAACCCTCTAAGTCAGTGTGGAGTATAAATCGATGGTGTTAATAACTTAGAGCATGTAAAACAAATGATGTAATATATGGTGATTAACATAACAATAAAAAATTTAAAAAAATAACAGCATGTTTGGCAAGCATCTGTTCACAGACAGCTCTTAGACAGTTGGTATAAGACTCTATTGGAAACATTTATTTTAAAATAATGTCTTTATTAATTTAAAGAGATTGATTTAATCTCTTCAGTGTTTTTATGGGTTCCCCCCCCGCATTATTTTTGGGGATCCCATCTTCCTGACCTATTCCAGTGAAATCATTGAAATAAGCTTATTGCCTTATTGCTTTTTATCCATGCAGTAATAAAGCATTGCTCTGTCTTCGGCAGATCTGTTCATATCACCCTGACTTTGCCAGTATTGTTGACACTCAGGAAAATTTGTTGATAACGGTGTGCCTGCTCGGTTACCTTGAAATATACTTATATATGGAGCCCAACTTCTCTGGCTCTTCATAGAAGAGATGCTAGCTCTTGGCGTTGAAAGTTAAGTGTTGTCCACGTTTTCCCATGAGATGGGGGGGTCTAGTTTTGGCTTTATCAGAACTGTGTAACTTTGCATAGTGCTCATAAAGTCTTGCAAATACTAGAAACACTAAAGTGAGGAGTAAGTATTCTTCCTTACACCTGCAAAACAGTCAAATGGCAAGGAAGAATAGCCCATGTTCTGGCACCTGATTTTGCATTGAGAATCTTAATTTCACAAGAAATGAATAGGGTCAGTTTGTAAAAAGAAAGCAACCCCAGTTTTGTAAGTTTTTTTTAATCTCCCTAACTACTTTTGTTTGGAATCCCTAAAAATTAGATGTTTGCATATCACCTGATACCAGGGCCCATCTAAGGCATAATTACATTACTAACAGTTATTCTTTTGGCCTTGCTCAAAGGTTTTCATTACACTCATAAAAATGTCTTCCTGATGCCTCTTATAGTCAGGGATCTGGTAAACCCTTAAGGTTCCTGTCAAGTAAAATTGAATTCTATCAGCATTCAAGTATTTTATTGTCTTTCTGCATAAGAGGGCTTTATCGGTTAAGGTATAAAGATGTGGGGTTCTGTGATAAATTTCTTGTGTTCTGATTTAAATATTTTTCCATAGTTTTAATTGAACTGTGTATTGAATGAAACTATCTTACGTGGTGCTGTGAAGTTATGCTAAAGAGTAGATGGGGGAGATAAAACAAAAAGATTGACACCTCTTAAAATCTGGCATCAGATTTTCTCTGCTTGATAATCTTAGGTTTATATTTGTGTTGGGACAAATCTTGTGCATGGTGCCCAAGGAGGTTTGACGCCTTGACTAAAGAATTTTGTCATTGACTCCTGTCGGCCGATGACATTTCCTTACCTGGGTCACTTTACAGACAACCACCCACAAGCCAGGCTAGTTTGGTTTATCTAATTCTGTAATACCTACATGGAACTATAGTAGACAAATGATTAATACTTGCCATCAATGGGCTGGCGAAGGATCTTTTCTTCTTTGGGTTCAGTGACTGATTTCTGTCAAAACAGGCCCTCCACCTCCATGAAAAATCAGAATATTCTTGCCTCTCCTTATGGTGACCCTCTAATACATAAACTAACAAAGCCAGCATTACCTTCCCAAGTGAATTTTTGTTATTAGTTTTTTTTTTCTTAAAAAAGATGTGATGCCAGAGGGTGCTTTAAAAAAAACCCAACAACTTCATTTGTTAAGACTTTTTGTATTTGCTCTGCACATAATTAGAACAGTTTAAAAGCAAGTTTAAGAGTCACTTTAACAAATTCATCCATAATATGAACCTTAATAACAGTATTTGTTAACAAGATTTCTGTTTAATGTGAAGAAGCAGCTGTACTAGAACGAAAAATTAGAACTGAAGAATATATTTAAGGGGCCAATAGAGTACAGTATTTGAGTACAACCTATGAAGAGTCAGACCACCTGGCCTCAGATCTCTGATCTGTGGGTAGCTGTCTGACCTTGGGCAAGTACACTCAAAGTCACAGGGCCTCAGTTACCTCATATGAGTGTGAAAAAGCTTACAGTGCCTCGTAAGGAAACAGACACGGTCTGCAGATGGTAAGCGTTTCATAAATGCCACATGTAAGCAGCGTCCTCGAGTGTAGTTATTTTTTCTTCCCCAGAAGTGTGGATTTTGTTAAACTCTGATACACTTTAATACTAGTATTTCTGGCTAACCTGTAAGTATAAATCAGGGGCTAACCTTGCCTGTGAAGGGCCAGATAGTTGATGTTTTAGGTTCATGCAGGCTCTGTTGGAACTAACTACCCAGCTGTGGGGTTGGAGCAGGAAAGCAGCCACAATGTGTAAAACAATGAGTTTGGCTGTGTTTTAATAAAATGTTATTTACAAAATGATGTGCTGGATTGAATTTGGCCTGTGGGCCACAGTTTGCTGACTCCTGTTCTTAAGCCATACGTTTTTATATGGATTTTTTAAAAAAATCCTAGTGAAATCATAGAAAATACTTAATGAGGTGTGAAGAAAACTATTAAGAAAATAATACAGTTGGTGGCTTGTTTATTAGCATCTCTTCAGAAAAGCTCTGTAAATTCACATTTTATCCATGTGCTTTTAACAATAAAAAAACATTCTGGGCTGATCTTTTGTCATTATCTGAAAGGTGTAAGGGTTTAGGGTATTGTGGATAATGTGGTCATACACAGGTTAATTGTATAGAAAAAATGCTTAAAGACTCAATAGACACTGAGAGGAGGAACAGTAAAACTGCTGGTTTTAGAGAAATATAGTTTTGTCTGGTCAGATTCATAATAGAATCAGCCTCTCTCTGCTTAGACTGAATTATTGCTCAGGTTAGCTTTTTGGGTAGTAGAATCCTAAATCTGAACTCTTTTCTTCTGCTCTTGTCTTGACATCCTCGTTGTCCGCTATTTTGTACTTCAGTGCTTTGCTGTTGGTTGTAACGTGTATCTTCAGTATTTTGCCTCGGAAATAAGAAGGGTATTATCTGCGTGCTCTTAGAGAAAACGTCTGAGTGATTGTGTCAAGACTGCAGCCCAGCAGTAAGGCAGACTGAAGAAGACACACGTTGGCATGGCGCTTTTCCCCCAGATGTCAGTTTTGCTTTCTGTCCTGTTCATGGCTAATTGCCCATCTATTAAACCTCATGGCGGTTTTGGCAGTGTGATCTTCATGGACTTTTGGTAGATGAGTTCAGGACAAAACTTAATTTAGGAACAGTTTCAGAGGCACGAGGAATCTGTCAAAGCCATGTATGGAAGAAATGTAAAGGTTGTTATTTTTATGCTTGTTGAACACTGAGATAGTTGAACCATCCTATTGTTCATAGAAGCTACGGGATGAAATCTAGAACAGCTGAGTGTGCAACGGACAGACACATTTAATTGCCTTTATTCGCAGTAGTCTTTAAAACTCTGCTCTTTTTTTAAGATAAACCAGACATAATGAGTTTGAATGTTCTTCTCCTAACCCTCACCTTCTTTTCTCCCCCCCCCCCTTCTGAAGCCTCTAGTTCTGTTGCAGGGGCTGTGGGCATGACCACCTCTGGGGAAAGTGAATCCGATGATTCCGAGATGGGACGATTACAAGGTAAAGACAGTTAAGGAGCTTACAAGAAACAAGAAACCATTATCAGAGGCTGCCTGTGACTTCTGTTCTTTGTTGAAATTAATTCGGATAAGCTCATTTAAACATAATCTAGCAGTGCCTGTACTTATAAAAACTTCTTCTTTGTGACGATTTGGATTTGGAAGATGATGTGTCTGGCTCTCTTTTTACTGTTTAGACAAAATGTTATGTATGTGTTCTTTGTTTTTAAAATGTTCTCTATTATGGTTGCTTGTATAGCTGGAAATAAATTAAGATCTTGAAATACGATGTTCTCTGGTACCTGCAAACGTAATGCATCCCAGTGAGGTGCTTTTGCTGTGTTCTTGGTCACCTATTTTAAAATGAATGTAAAGTGTATACCTAAACACCAGGTATTTTAATGTTGTGCTTTTAGAAAAGCAGCCTTATATTATGTATATGCTCTTTACAAATGGGTGGGTATGTATTTTTGTTGACTTCGGACAGTTGGTTTACATGATAGATCCGCAGTGTGAGGCTTATGAGAAACATTTATGAAGCACTTTCAGATTGCTTTTAAGTTCCTAAAGTAATTTACAGCAGTCTCTTTTCCACTAGAAGTCTCATGAACACATTTTTTTTCACCTATTGGACCTGATAAAAATAGTTTTTCCGTATGTTTTTTAGAAGATCTCATGACCGGTATCAGAGAGAAAGCAACACAAGGGTGCTTAACCTATAATTTCTTCAAAGTAAATACTTACTCTGGGTTATTCTTGGATCATTTCATACAGTCCCCTCTGGCACTGATACTTAGTATCACCATAAAACCTAAGATGCCTTGAAACTAGCACATGGGTGTTGTAACTTATATTAATTAATATCTTAAGAGTGGTCTTGAAAGTTTAGTTTCTTCTGAAGATAAAAATGGAAAGTAACCTTGTCTAAATCATGAGATAAATCAGTTACTTGAAATTTTTACGTAAGATCAACTGCATTTACAATTCAACTGTTCCTCATGCCTTTCTTTTTTCTTTAGCTTTGTTAGAGGCCAGGGGTCTTCCTCCTCATCTGTTTGGCCCCCTCGGTCCTCGGATGTCGCAGCTTTTCCATAGAACAATTGGAAGCGGAGCTAGTAAGTGAATACTCTTAAATCCCCCCTGCCCCCCCAAAAAACCTTTAATAATTAGGTGAGTGCTGTTTTTACTGTTTCTCTATTGCTGTAAAGAGGCTTTCATATAAGGAGGTTTTCATGAACTTTAACCTGTTTTAAAAAATAGGGTTTGTGCACATTCTTGCCTTTAAACCCAGCAACTCTAGGTTCTTCTGTACTTTTATTTTGATCTATACTAGATTGGAGTCATTAGAAAATCATCCAGAGTTTCGGCAAGATTAAATCTTTGTTTAACTCTAGCATAGTAAAGAATCTCAGATGATTACATTGATTATATTGTAGCATCTGATTGCATGATTTGCATAGATTTGAATTTTTGAATTTTTTGTGGCATAATAAAATTCAATCCGTATGTAAGACAGTCAATTGTAGAGTGAGCCGGAGAGAAAGGATTTCTCAGCAGAATTACCAGTCGCTAGACTCATTTAATCAAATTAACATATTATAATCCAGAGATCTTGTCATATATGGTAGACAAAACAGTGACTCAGTAACAAGAATAACTTTTGCATAATTACAAATCCAGTTAAATTCTTTCTGGTGTAGAATACGATCTTTAGCTTCCTTAAACAAAATTTACATTTAAGCATTTTTTTAATAACTCCATTGATAATGTTTTCAAAGAATTAGCAGGTATTTTTAGATTTAAGTCTTTATTAATTTCAACATTTCTAAAGTGTTAACTGAAGTCTATTAACTCTGACCTTACTAATATGCGCTCATACAATTTTCCATCAGATATTCCAAGTTGTTGGGTTGGTTTTTTTTTTTTTAATGTGTGGACATAAGCTCACATGTGTGTATTTATACTTAAGTCCTTTTCAAGTTTCTGGCCTTAGCATTTGACAGAAATTTAAGAAACAGCTGGTAGTTTTGGTTTGGTTTGGTTTTGCTTTTGCTGCCATGACACTCAGATCTCAGATAACGTACCCTGTTGCAAAGTTCTCATGAACCCTTGAAGGAGGATTCTTATTTAGTGTCATTTATTAGGTACTGGTATTGTCCGGAGTCATGAACAGGATAGTACAGAGTTGTTTCCCACCCACATGGAGCTTCCACGCTAAAGGGTGACCCTGGCGATAAAGAAGAGTTTTATAATAGAAAAAATTTCAGGTAGTGTTAATGCTACGGAGTAAAACAAAACAAAGTAAGGATGTAGGTTGGCTGGTTAGGGGATATACTTAGCCTGATTAGAGAAACCTTCTCTGAGGCAGGGTGAATTCGTGGATATTTAAATGAAGTGAGGAAACCAGCCCTGCACAGGTCTGAGGGAAGATGAAGTGCACCACCAGAGGTGGGAGTTAGCTTGGCATGTTGAGAAAAAGCGAGAGGGGCCTGTGGAAAGAGTGAAGTGGTAGAAGATGAAATCTGAGAGGGATAGATACTAGGTCATGTAGGGCTTGGCAAGCCGGCAGCAAGTGTGGGATTTAACCTAATAACTGTACTCAGGAACCATTGAAGGATTGATGTAGAAAGGGCAATGACATGATATGTATTACAAAAAAGATAAATATATGCAAATTTGATAGTATAGTAGTAGAATAACCTCCATGAACCCATCAGCAATCATCAGTCCCCAGCAACTATTGTGTCAGTTAATGTTCTCGTTCTCCCCATCCCCACGATTATTTTTAAGGCAATCCTACACATCATTTCATTTGCATGTCATTTAATTTGTAACTATAAGGACAAAAAAATTTTAGACAGTATTGTGGTTAAGACGAATCCTTACTTTTACTAGGTGCCTGTTTAGAGTGCAGATGTTCTAGGCCTGTCATAAATCCATTTACAATTTTTGCGTATTTGAATCAGGATCAAAATATGATCTATATATAGCCATTGGTTAATACATTGTTCTTTTTTTTTTCTTCATTTATTTCTTGGAGAAGGCTGTTAAGAGTGTTAACATTAAATCATCTCAAATTCGTATTAAGGGTTGACCATTGCACATGAAATTAATGTAATAAGATAGCCAGAGTAGACAACAGTGTCTGTCGTGTGTCGTCCCCCGCCCAGGATCCAGTTCAGCGATGCCTACTGTATGGCCAATCTTTGGCTTTACCCTTACCCACATCCCTCCTCCCACATTGTTGGAAACAAATCCCAGACATTGTATATAAAAGTATCTACAAACATGTAGCTCGAGATAATGCCCATTAAAACAGACTCCCCGCCAGATTACCATTATCATACCTGAAAAATGAACTAATACTTTGTTTAATAATAGCTGTCCAATGAGTGTCAAGTTTCCTTCTCTCAAGTGTCATAAGTGTACTTCTTTATAAACTGGTGTTTGGATCTAGAGGCTTTTTCAGATTCAAGTGTAATTCTTCATTTTCTTGGTGGGGAAAGACTAAGCAAAGGTGGTAGTGTGTTCTAATACTAGGAGGCACATAAAGTCTGATTGTCTCAAGCCATCAAAACTGGGTGCCTAGATGACAGGGATTATAAAATGATAGTACTTTACATCTAATGACCAGACTTCATTTATTAGAAGTAAAAGAGGTAATTTAGTAGAAATATATTAATATCTCCCTTCTGTTTTGTTACACAGGAGAGTAACTGGTATAGGAAAAATGGATTTCTCCCCATTATTTACCAGTTTGGAAAATAGTTGGTTTTTGCATCCTTCAAAATGCCATTATTGTTCTTTTTAAATATCACTGTGAAGTGGAGACATTTCAGAGATTATTTAATTATTAAATTGTCCTGTCATTGGATGATGGCATCTTTTGGGGGTTGGCTTCTGAATCTTTTGGATAATGTCGCCAGTAGTTTTTTATAACTTCCTTTCTGATATGTCAGGGTCAAAACCCCCACCCTAGATACCTGAAATTAGGGATTTTCTCAGAGAACACCCTGGTTTCTTTTATATGAAATAGTATTTAGAGTTCATAGTCTAGGGTCTAGGTCTACTCATTGCTACTGGGGTGATTTTTTTTTTTTTTTTTTATTTTTTTTTTTTGAGGGGGGGCGAAGAGCATGAGTGTGTGAGCGGGGAGGGGGGAGGGAGAAAGAATCTGAAGCCTACTCGGACCTGAGGCACTGATGCTGGGCTCAAGATCAAAACCTGAGTCAAAACCAAGAGTCCGGATACATACCCGCATAACTGACTGAGCCGCCCAGGTACCCCTGGGGTAATCATTGTTATTAGACATGTGTAATGAACAAACCTAGGAAATAATTGTATTTTATCTTTTAAAATAAAATCATGAGTTTCTACCTTTAATGCAAATTCAAATTTAGGGCTGTGAGGTTTTTATCTGCCTTTATCTTGTATCTTCTTTCTCCCAAGCCAAAAGTTCCAGTTCCCACTGATAGTAACATAGTCACTTAATTTGCATTCTCCTACAATACAAAATTCCGACTTAACACCAAAAGTAATATTATTGAGAGTTTTAATTTTTCAACAGTCTTTGTTGTTGGTGTTCTTGGGGGCTCATTTTGTGGTCAAGTTTCTGTATTTTAAAGTCATTTGAAATGATTTCTTCTCTTTATTCAGGCCACCAAGTTGGTTTGGTTCATTTGCTTGATTTGCTTCTAATTTCTCGAGATTGCTTTTAAATTTTAACTTCGATTTTATCCTTATGGGATGTTTACATGGTTTAGGAAGTCTAATCTACAAATAAGGTATATTTTATAAAAAATTTAAAAAAAAACAAATAAGGTATATTTAGGAAAGTCTTATCTTCTTCTGCTTTTCCCTTTACCCTGTTTCCTCCTCCCACACAAATAGCCTTTGTTACTTTCATGGCTTGTCCCTCTGTTATTTACTTAAGAAAACAAAAACAAATTCATATTATCTGCTCCACACATGCTCCCTTTTTAAGATAAGAGTAGTACACTTTATACACTTTAGGTTGCCTTTAACAGTATTTTGGTGATCACTTTGTATAGCTGCTGGAGAGAGGGGGGCGGGGAGGGAGGGGAGATTCTGTATTCCTTTTGTAGAGCAGCCCTAGTGTTCCGCTGCGGGGATGTAGGGTTTATTTAGCGTGCCCCTGTTGGACATTCAGGTCATTTCCAGTCTTGGTTGTGTTGCAGTAAAACACAGCTTTTGTATTTTTTCCTGCATTATCTTTAGTATAAATTGTTGTAAATCAGCTCTTTGGAGCTATACCATTTTGCATTTTTTCCAGTCATGTATAAGAAACAGAATGGTATCATTTTTTCTTCTTTTTAAAGATTTAGTTATTTATTTATTTGACAGACAGGGAGGGGGAGAGGGAGAGGGAGAAGCAGGCTTCCCACCAAGCAGGGAGCCCAATGCGGGGCTCGATCCCAGCATCCTGGGATCAAGACCCAAGCCCAAGGCAGATGTTTAACTGTTTGAGCCACCCAGGGGCCCTTTTTACCCGTTTTTGTCCTCTAACTTTTTAGCCTATACCCCTGTAGATGTCTGTTAGTGGTTACTGTAGAGATTTTAATGCATGTCCTTGGTTTATTATGGCTTATCTTATATTACTACTTTATCACATCCTGATCAGTATAAGAACTGTATAGTAGTTTCACTCTTTTTACCTTCTGCCATCCTTTATACTATATTTGTTCTACTTATACATGTGTTATAAACACAGTAAGACCGAATTGTTGTGTTAGATTACCCATATTCCTTTGTCCACACACATCCTATTTTCAGTGCTCTTAATTCCTTCCTGCAGTTTCTCTCTTCTAATCAGAGTTGTTTCACTTCTCTTTAGAAGAACGTTTTTTTTTTTTTTCCATGTGGTGAATGAGTGGTGCTAGTAATGGTTTTTCTCTACTTTTGAGAAGTCCTTGATTTGCCTTAATTTTGAGATGCTATTTTCCCCAGCTATAAAATTCTCATTTTAGCACTTTGTAATGTCTTCTGTTTAAAAGTCTTACTGGTACCCTTTCAAGGCAATGTCTTTTTTCCTCTGGCTTCTTATAAGATTTGCTTTTTGGGGGCACCTGGCTGGCTCAGTGGGCTAAGCGTCCAACTCTTAATTTCGACACGCCGGTCATGATACCAGGGTCATGAGATCAAGGCCCTCATTGGGCTCTGCTTTGTGCTCAGCGTGGAGACTCATAGTCTCTGTCAAAAAAAAGATTTGCTTTTTCAAAATATTTTTAATTTACTGTATTAGGCCTAATTAGGCCTTATTTTTTATTTGCTTAGGTTTCACTGACCATTTGAATCTGTGAGTTTGATACCTTTCATCAGCTTTGGAAAATTCTTTGCCATCATCTCATGAAATACTACTTCTCTTTTCTCATTATTTCTTCAGGTATTCTTCCTTTCCTTCCAGGAGTATCAAGATCATACATGTTCAAACTTTGGGCTTCATCCAGCATATTTCTCTGGCTCTATTTTATTTTTTTCTCTTTGTCCAGTTTGAAGGCTTTCTATTGGACAGTTTTCAGATGCACTAATTCTTTTTTTCCAATGTCATCTTTAATCTCTTCGTAAACCCACCATTTCAGATACTGTGTTTTCCAGTTCTGGACAGTTACTTGGTTTTGTTTTGTAGATTCCAGTTTTCTGTTGAATTTCTTTACATACTTACCTATTTTGTCCATCTTTGGTTATATTAGCTGTTTATTAATCATTGTTATAAAATAGTCTTATAATTCTAATGGTGTTGGTCTGCTTCTGTTCTCCCCTCCCTTCTTCTCCCCTCCCCCCTTTTTTAAAGATTTATTTATTTTAGAGACAGAAAGAGCATGGAAGCGGGCCAGGGGCAGAGGGAGAGGGAAGGAAATCCTCAAGAGGACTCCACGCTGAGTGTGTAGCCATGCCATGCGGACCTGGATCTCACGACCCTGAGATTATGACCTGAGCCGAAACCAAGAGACAGATACTTAACTGAGCCACCCAGGCGCCCCTCTCTCTTGATTATTAGTCACATTTTCCTGTTTCTTCATATATCTGGTAGTTGTTTATGTGCTGGACATTTTGTATAAAAGAACTGAAGAGACTCAATAATGTTTTGTACCGTAACATTGTTTCCCCCTTTTCTGTATTGACACATAAGGGTTAGAAGCTGATCATTTTGTGTTAGTTGGGGCTTTAGCTTGTTTTGACCAGAATCGCAGTTTTTGTGTGACTCCTCTCACCTGTGGCTCATCCCTGTTTGTATGTTGTGATCCTCCTAGGGTTTTGATTGAGAACCTTGCAAGTCTTTGTCTACTTAGACTTTATTCATTATGCAGTTTCAAAGTGTCACAGATGTCCTGGGGGTAGAACCGAATGGCTGTGTGTGTTTGAGGCAGGCCTCCTCCCTCTGTAGGGCCTTTGTCTTCTGAGCACCATGAGACTTCATAAGCTTTTGTTCTGTCTTACCAAAACTTCTGATTCAGCTCCAGCCCTCTTCACAGCTCCAGAACTGGGCGGATGTCCGTTGGGGACCAATTCAGTCAGAAACATCATCTTCCTGTGACTCCCTGAAGTGCTATGGGTTCTCTCTCCCGTTCGTATCAGCAGTTGGCAAACTCCTGCCCAAGGGCCAAATTCAGCCTCCTGCTCAGTTTTAGAGAGCCTGTGAACTAAGCATGATTTTTATATTTTTAAATGGCTGAAAAAAATTTAAAAATAGTATTTTGTGAGATGTGAAAATTTAAATGAAATTCAAATTGCAGTGTTCATAAATAAAGTTTTATTGGTACACAGCCATGCTTATCTGTTTATGTAGTGTCTGTTCTGCTTTTGTGCTAGGGTTGAATAGTTGCAACAGAGACCCTATGGCTTGCAAAGCCCAAAATAGTTATTATCTGGATCTTTATAGCAAATGTTTGCCTACCAACCCTTGATCTGTGTAGTGCTTCTCAAAATGTGGTCTGTGGTTTGCCTGGGGCTCCTGAGACCCTAACATTGAATCCATTGGTCAAAACTCTAGTAATAATTGGTAAAGTTTTTCCTTTTCTACATTGTTGTTTGAATTTTGTTGATGTTGCAAAAGCTGTGGTGGGTAAAAACTGTTGTTACGTTATGGAAAGAATCAAAGCAGTGGTTCCAAACAGCACTAGCAGTCATTGTATTCTTCAATGCTAGATGCTCCTACTAAAAATAATTCCAACTGTGGCTCAGTCGTTAAGCGTCTGCCTTCAGCTCAGGTCATGATCCCAGGGTGCTAGGATCGAGCCCCGCATCACGTTCCCTGCTCGGCAGGAAGCCTGCTTCCTCTCTCACTCCCCCTGCTTGTGTTCCCTCTCTCACTGTGTCTCTCTCTCTGTCAAATAAATAAATCTTAAAAAAAAAATTCCATTTTTATGTAAGGATGCCCTTGCTAAACCAAGTTATTTTACTGTCTTTAGCAGTAAGTATATGTATTTTAATAGTTTTTGTGAAAAAGCTAGGCCCATGTTTTCTGCATTCTTCATCTCAAATAATGTTGCCACAGATTGAGAATAGATGCAGAGGTGGTCATACTGCTGTTTTTCTTTAATAAAGCCTGATATTTAAATGATTTGCAACAAAAAAATAACGGTGCTCATCACATGAATTTTTTTGTTGTAGAAAATATGGTGGTTTTCACAAAAATTTGTTTATATTAATATGTAATGAATTAATCAAGTATTTAAAGTTTTTCTCTCAATCCCAGATGCATTTATAAATATAAGTTAGATATAAGTCACATAGACAAAGGTGCTTTGGGGCTCCTTAGTAATTTTTAAGAGTATAAGTGACGAAAACCAAAACTGACTGATCAGAGCATAAATTATGGCTTTTGCTTGTTGTTGTCATTTTCAGTTTGGTTTAAGGTTCAGTGATACCTTTTGATCATGCTGACATGACCTCTGTCCTTTAATCCCGGCTTCCATGCTTATAAAACATCTTATGGATGTGTTAGTTTTTCCTATTTTGGGTGGTTGAGCTAGTTGAATACATGAACTATTTCATCATTTAAAAGCAAATCTAGAAGCAACCGAGGATTCTTCTGTTTTCAAGAGTTTACTTTCCCTTCATTTGTTTTGCCTTTCACATTTCAACGCAAAAATGATAGGCCTGCTGTAAGTGGAACTCCTATTTAGCTTGAAAATTTTAAAGATGGCAGCCATCTGAACTTGACTTTTTGCAATATATTTTTGGGTTGACTCTTAGTTATGGTAAAGGTAGGTAGGCAGTAATAGTTATATGCAATTCATTAGCCAGTCTTACATAGCAGAGAAAAAATAGATCTTATAATGCAAGGATCACCATGTGTCCCCTTTGAAAGGCTGTGCCTTCCAGGAAGATCACTGTAACTTAATTGAAATAAAAACACCTTGGTTTTCATATGAATTCCACATTCATTGACAGTTTCTAAATATTTGGCATTTCTGAGCTGTTTCACTAATGACATGGAAGTGGACAAATCGCATATGCAGACAGGAATCTGAGAAGGTGTAGGAAGAGGAAGGGCTTAAAGGTAGCATTGGCTATAATTCGGTAAGCATTAATTGAGTTAATCATGGTTTCAAGTAGGAAGGTGTTCATGAAAATTTGAAACACATTTGTGGCGTTTATTTTTTGAGTGTGTTATCCAGCTCACTGACCATAGTCTTTCCCTGTGGGAGTTGAATCTTAGTGTTTTTCAGTTTTTTGAGCAATGGATTTGAGCCTTAAAAGTGGAAGTCATCTGCACAGGGAATGAGAGGAGGTGAAAAGGCCAGTTTTTTGCTGTTTTTAGAAATACTTCATTCTCTTCTGTTAGGGACATTGCTCTGTTTGCCTTTATTTTCTTGCCCTTCCACTGTTACCAGGATTCCATTTATTCTGAGCAGGACTTCAGGAGTATGTGGATTTTCACTGAAGACTGGGCATCACTGTTTAACAGGTTGTTATTCCTGCAGAAAGCTTTTGTTCAGTCTACATGTAAAAGTAACTCTGTCAGAGGTAACAATTCATATTAGTCTTACGGATATTTTTTTCTTTTTGCTAGTAAGAGCCAATCAACTTGTCTCATTTTAAAAGAAAAATTAAAAGACAAAAATCTATAAATACTGTGAGATCACTGTAAGGTAGGATAAATTCAGCCGATTTAATTGTGTCTTGAATTATCAGCAGCCTGTCTTAACCCTGATACAGACCTAGCCTTTCACTGGCATGGAAAGATAAGCAGCCAGCTACCATACCAGGTAGAGTCACAGCTTAGACCTACTAGTAATTTCCTTAAATGTTTAAAAGTAATGATTTTTTTCCCTCCCTCTGAAGGCTCCAAGGCCCAGCAGCTTCTGCAAGGACTACAAGCAAGTGATGAAAGCCAGCAACTCCAGGCAGTTATTGAAATGTGTCAGTTATTGGTTATGGGAAATGAGGAGACACTGGGAGGGTTTCCTGTCAAGAGTGTCGTTCCAGCTTTGGTAAGAGAGTTTGCCCCTCATTTTACCTCAGTTCTCCAAATGCTGCCGAAAGGATGATTATTATTTACGCGGTTTGAACTAAGAGATAGTAGAGTGTGGCTTCGTGATTTTACTTCATGCTTCTAGATCTTGTCAGTGATTGCAAATGATGAATTCGTAAATTTTCTAAACTACTTCTAAAACTATTTGTTGATACTTAAAATAGTTCTAAACTTTAAGTTGTTTGCCCCATCAGGTGATACCTAAATTTTGATGCCTTCTCTTTTAAACTGGTGATACATGGCCAGTAATAAGCAGCTCACTAGTGGGTTGCCTTTGTGGGCCACAAAGTTTTCGTGTTTGGTAATTGTGTGCGTTGGCAGCGCATTCAAGCCAGAATACCATGTGAATCCTTCCCAGCTTAGGTTTTATGTTAAGTAAAAATAAAAAGAAACAAAACCTTTTAGTGACTTTTCAACACAGTCGTGACTTGATGTTTAGAATTTATTAACATCTTAATTGCTTAAGCTTTTTAATGCGAAAACAATGGGAACAGAAATTGCCAGTACTAAATGTAGGCCCCTGAGTACAGTGAGTCTTAAATAGCACTTGGTAGTTGTCTTAGTTCTAGATTAAAGAGATTGGCTATAACTGAAAATTAAAATTTAAGTCTGAGTGAAATACTAACAAAAGACTAACAAACATCATGAATATACTCCGAGCATATGAGTACATTGGAAGTTAAAACCAAGTATCATGTTAAGTCTTTGTTTATATAGCAAATAAAGTTGACAAATATGGTTGATTTATCAGATTGTCTCAGTTGATCTCATTATCAAATTGTGGAGACGGTTGAATGAAGCTCATTGAAACACAGGGTGACATAGTCTTTGTTCTTGTTGGATAGCTCAGCTCTGGCAAGGGGTGAGAAGGATGGACCACTTTCTTCACTTTCTGCCGTGCAGACCTGGGTAGTGAGAACTGGCATTTAACTATTACCCGTTCCACTCTAATGAGGGCCGGCATGTTGATTTCTGAATGTATAATGAAAGCAGTATTTGTTTTTGTGTTTTTATATTTTGCCTATATCATATTCATGCTCCCCCTCCCCATTTCCCCAGGAGCTGGTTTTGTTTCCTGAATTAAACTATTTTGTTTTGTTGATGTTATTGTTTATTAAAAAATAACAAAGTGGGGGTGCCTGGGTGGCTCATTCGTTAATTGTCTGCCTTCAGCTCAGGTCATGGGACCCTGGGATTGAGCCCCACATCGGGCTCCCTGCTAGGCGGGAAGCCTGCTTCTCCAACTCTCCCGCTTCCCCTGCCTGTGTTCCCTCTCTTGCTGTGTCTCTCTCTGCCAAGTAAATAAGTAAAATCTTAAAAAAAAAAAAAACAAAAAAAAAACAAAGAACTAGGTTTATACTATATAAAATGTGGTTTTTATTAAATAAAGATGCTGTTAAATCTGAGCACAAATGTTGACACGTAATCTAATTTACTTAATTTGCTGGATGTTTATTAGATTTAAGTGCTTAATAGACCTTCCATAAGTCAGCTCCTACCATTAATACTGACTGTTAATGAATTGGCCAGATTTATCTTCTATCAAAATTGAATATTGTGAATATTATGTCCATCCATCACCATTCACTTGTGTGACCATAGTCATTTTTGTTGAAAGGTAATCAATTAAAGCAGTTCTTCCCAAACATGGTCTTATAATGTTCATTCCATCTTCAGAATTGGAGAACTTGTTACTTTTCCTGTTAACGTGACAACCCCTTTCAATCTATAGTGGGTCTTTCAGATGACTGGTTGTAGGTGATTTGAATTCCATTGAACCCCAAAATGGGGAGTGTGTGTGTGTTCTAACAAAAAAAGTGATCAGGACCTCGAGTATGTAGATATACTTTAACCAGCATAATTCAGAGCTGAGAAGGCACTCCAATTTTTTTTTTTAAGATTTTATTTATTTATTTGACAGAGACACAGCGAGAGAGGGAACACAAGCAGGGGGAGTGGGAGAGGGAGAAGCAGGCTCCTAGCTGAGCAAGGAGCCCGATGCGGGGCTCGATCCTAGGACCTGGGATCATGACCTGAGCCGAAGGCGGATGCTTAACGACTGAGCCACCCAGGCACCCCGAGAAGGCACTCTATTAAGTGAATATTGTATCAAAATATCTGATGTTCGTTGCTAAACACATTTATTTGAAGGGTACTTTATAGCTTAAATTCAGTGCATTTAAAATTTTCCATTGAACTAGAAGACAGTGAATGATTGCTTCCCCAAATAGGAAATTTCTTTGGTAGCTTTGACTGCTTCAGGAGGATGGAGTACATATATATCCCTAGCAATTTTGAATTTCTGCCTTTGAAAAACATGGCTGAAATCTGCTTAAGGTCTTGTCCACAAGAGAAACTAAAATAAATCTAATATTTAGACTCACTCATGCATTTGCAGAATAATATTAATTTGTGTTTTAATTAGTGCATAATTAGTTTCTGATGTGATCAATAATGTGTTTGAAGACTTTACAGCTGCGTTAAATGGTGTTTCGCTCAACTTGTAGAGAAGCTTATTCACAGGAGTTGAAGCAGTGGTCTTGAGTCTGTCCGGACAGTTGTTAACAAATGCCAGGGCATTGGTGCTCTATTTCTTTAGGTATGAAGTATTTATTGATGCCTGTTAAACGGGCATCTGAGAGAGGGCTAGAGGCACCAGAACAGTTGGTTGTAAGCAACAGGAAGGCTTTGTTTCTGACCTGGATCATGAGAGGTGATGATTATCTAGTAAAGTTCCCAAGTCAGAGCATCATGCCATCCTTAATAAAATCATTTCTTTTGTATGTGTGCTGGGTTTTAACTTGATACTGTTTTTGTAAGAGTAAGGTCTTGACTAATACTTTCCATTTCAGTTGACATAGAGGAAGAAACAGTTCCTCTAGGACTTCTCTAAGGATAGAGATAGCTTCTAATAGTTATCTTTTTTTTTTTTTTAACAGATAACATTACTTCAGATGGAGCATAATTTTGATATTGTAAGTATGTGGTGTATTTTTTTTTTTTAAAAACACCCCAGATTTAAATTTTGAGTTCTTAATTGAGTAAAAGTGCTGCCTTGTTTTCTAGATGAACCATGCTTGTCGAGCCTTAACATACATGATGGAAGCACTTCCTCGATCATCTGCTGTTGTAGTAGATGCAATTCCCGTCTTTTTAGAAAAGGTAATCCTGCTTTTGCTCAGCTTGTTCGAAAGCAGGCCTAGGGGAATCAAGTTGAAGACTCTGGACTTTTCTAAAGTAGTACATCGAATTGTAAGGCCACCTTAAAAGACTTTTTATTCATTATCTAGTCAAAGTATATTTTTTAGCCAAGATTCCAGAAAAATATTTCGTGTTTAGCGGACCAGTAGTTTAAAGTTGATGCTAATAAAGCATTTATAGAATCATTTCAGTTTTATGATTTTTAATGATGGCATTTACCACATGAATATAAAATCTTTCAGAGAAGAACTTTTAAAGCACTTTATTAAAATAATCTCATTATTTCTAGAAAATATCCCAGTGAGGTTGATAGCTATTTATACCCTCATTTTACAGCTGAGAAGGCTGAGACAAAGTGCCTTGCTCAAGGTCCTAAAGTGAGTCAGTGGAGAAAGAAAATTTTTTCATATGGTCTGTGGTAGGTTGTGTTTTTAGTCTGTTTTAAGGGCCTTTTTCTTTTCAATGCACAATAAAATTGGCCTTATCCGATAACCTTGGAATATGGTATAAGTGTAAAACTTGAACTTTAAAATTTGTTATATAAAACAACCCATTTATTATAAATAGATTGAAAGTTATCTAATTGGATTTAGTTTATTCTTTATATTAAAATCTTACATTTCTGTCTTAGAACAAAGTAGTTGGAAGGAAGCTATATTGGCTGTTACAGCTTAAGCTCCTAAATCACTGCTTTTCTATGGTGGGTTTCATGTTAGAGGCAGTGTATAGATTGATGGAAATTAGAGAAAATACTGTGTTTATCCGTGTAGAAGGTAAGCGCCTGGAAAGGCACTTGAATGATGGCCTTAAGTTACCTATTTCTCTGTCCCCAGCTGCAGGTGATTCAGTGTATCGACGTGGCGGAGCAGGCCCTGACTGCCTTGGAGATGTTGTCCCGAAGACACAGTAAAGCCATTCTACAGGCGGTAAGTGCTGCTACCGCAGGACTCGGTTTCATTTCAAGTTGGATTTTAGATCCACATTTGTGCTAGCCCCTCACCTGCATTATCTGTAAGGTACACATGCTGTTTCCAGAGTGGTGGCGCTAGACTTTTTAGTACTTTTTTTTTCTTAATTGCTGTTAAAGGGTATTTCTTCACTTTAACAGTTTTCTGTATTTTAGGGTGGTTTGGCAGACTGCTTGCTGTATCTAGAATTCTTCAGCATAAATGCCCAAAGAAATGCACTAGCAATTGCAGCCAATTGCTGCCAGAGTATCACGCCAGATGAATTTCATTTTGTGGCAGATTCCCTCCCATTGCTTACCCAAAGGCTAACACATCAGGTAAAACATGAACCTATTTTATGTGCCATAAAACATTTTTACTGTGTTTTTTAAAATGCCAGTTTCATCTAGGGTTTTAAATCTTCCAACTGGACATATAAATTGGAAATATTCTGATTCATGTTTTGTTTTGTTTTTTTTCCGTGCTTTCCAGTCATGTCCCATACTCGGTTATTTTATACAATTTGATGGATTTATCCAACTGACAGCATGTCATATGTTTGATATCTTCATGTATTTTGACATTAAGGGATGAGTTTGTTATTTCAGCAAACATTGAGTGTTTACTATGTGATATGATCAGAGTTTCCTTTTGGGGAGATCATCTCTCCTCTAAGGTACTGGGTTCTGCAGGAAAGACTAGGAGGGTGTGGGCTAAGATCAGAGGTGAGATGACACTGCAGACTGTGACTCTCTGAAGTTGGAGAAGATCAGGAGCAGTTATTTAGGAGCTGGAATTGGCAGACCAGGTGATGGAGGACGAGAAGCAGGGCTTACAGAATCTGGTGTGGAGGACAGTGAGTTAAGCTTAAGCCTCATTGTAGAGAAATTGAATTTTCTTTCAATATAAATTAATGTCTTAAAATGTTATTGCTAAAAAGATTTTTAGAAATCGGACTCTTGAATATTTTATTTTGAGAGAGAGTGCACAAGCGAGTGGGGGGAGTGATAGAGGCAGAGGGAGAGAGAGAGAGAATCTCAGGTAGACTCCAAGCTGAGCACGGAACCCGGTGCAGGGCTCCATCTCATGACCGTGAGATTGTAACCAGAGCTGAAATCAAACCTTGTTTGAAAGCAAACCTTGTTTGCTTCTTTAATTTTAAAAACAGTGGGCTGAGGGGCGCCTGGGTGGCTTAGTTGGTTAAGCGTCTGCCTTCGGCTTGGGTCATGATCTCAGGGTCCTGTGTTGGGCTCCCTGCTCAGTGGGGAGTCGGCTTCTGCCTCTCCCTCTGCTCTTGCCCCCTTTCGTGTGCACGTACAGTCTTTCAAATAAAAAAAAACTTGGTTGGCTGAGATAACCTGTGCTTATCGGGGCTAGAAATACATTCTCTATTTAGGTATGATTTCAGTACCTTATTTTGGAAAAAAACATGAGAATCAGAAGTTAAATTGTTGGGCATGTTATTATTTGTAGCACCCTTTCTAGACTTAAGTACTGATAGTGAAGGTATAGGGCTTTTATGATACCAGAATTATTCTCAATTTTGTATAAGGCAGTCTGGTTTTCATATCTGAAACCCATTTATCAATTAGGAAAAGAATACTATGAAAAGACTTGTTAAGCCGTTAAATTGTTCTTTCCATTTTTATAAGGATATTTCATATATTTTCTCACCGAGGCCACTGTAATAGTATTTCTACATTGTTTTCATAGTGAATTTAGCAAATTGACACGTAGTTTTTCACATCATCAGTAAACCTGTGGTTTTCACACATATATACTGAACTGTTTCCAGCTTTTTGTGTTTGCGTGTTTTAAACATGGGAATGCTTTTTTAGAATGATGTTTATCTTTATTTTAATTTGTGGTTAAGTATTGAAATTACAGAAGCATAAAAGTTGTTTCTTTTCTGTATATTTGTTCTTATTTATTGGGGTCTTAACAGAGGAGAGACGTTCTCTCAGTATGATTTTGTTTGCTTTGAAATCATGATGGTTACTGATTGTACCTTGCTTGGGCTCATTGGATTTTCAGGGCTCACATGTAACTGAGCCGGCCTTGAGGAGTTTGGGGTTAGGAAGAAAATTAGGTAGTGATGTTAGACAGTGATACGTTTTATATTCATGAACTTTATTCCTTCTATAAAAAATAGGACAAAAAGTCAGTCGAAAGCACTTGCCTTTGTTTTGCACGTCTAGTGGACAACTTCCAACATGAGGAGGTAAGCATTTAATCTTTGGTGGTATTTTCATGAAATTGTTAAATTGTTGGATCACGATATAACAGTATCTTTTCTCTTCTGTTTGTGAAGAATTTACTCCAGCAGGTTGCCTCTAAAGATCTGCTTACAAATGTTCAACAGCTATTGGTAGTGACTCCACCCATTTTAAGTTCTGGGATGTTCATCATGGTGGTTCGCATGTTTTCTCTGATGTGTTCCAACTGTCCAACCTTAGCTGTCCAACTTATGAAGCAAAGTAAGTGCTACTTGTTATCCTACTTCAGGCAAGAGAAGTGGGTTTTTCAAAAGTGTTTTATTAATAAATAAAATCAACATAGGCAAGTAGAAGAGCTTGCTAATAGCATAGACGCTGGAGAGTAGAGGAAGGAAACTGTTGATGTAAAATAAATTTGTGCGGGGACAGCATAGTAGTGCTTCCTGTGTACAGTTCATAACGTCTCTAGTATATTAAAATTTTATCCGTGGTGATTCTAGGGTTCAAAATGCAAGATCATTGCCTTCTCTCCAATAGCAGTTACGTAGTGATGCTTCATTTCATTAGGAGAATTCTGAGTTCTGTGTTACCAGTAGCTGCCTGCCTTCTGCTTCTCGGTAGTCCGTTCTGCCCCTTTTAGAATTTTTCCAGCAGTTTTATCTGATTCCACAAGTGCTTTTCGTTCCTCAGAAGTTTGGAACTTATTTGCGCAGATGAATCTCTCTCATCTTTGCTGCCTTTGTATTTTCTAAGCCCTTCTCAACCTTACCATCCATAGAGTTTTACTGCACTGCTGTACTATTGCAGTTCTCTCACAAACCTTAGATTTTGCAAGGTAATGTCAGAAGACAGTGGGCTTCATAAAACACCTATATGTTAGGATTATTGCTGCTAGAGTGTTGATCACGTTTATATGGAATGCATACAAGAATGCATGGGTAATTTCGTATCTTTTAATTCTTATCCCTGGGGATATCACCATGGGGGCGTTAGAGATGGGTATTCACTGACAAAAAAGCCTCTGGTATCACTGTCTCAGATAAAATATTCCATATAATGTTATAGTCTTTATATTTAGTCACATTTCTTGTGAATTAGAACATTGGCCCAACATTTTGCAGGAAAGTAGTGTTGCTGAGATGTTTTATTGCAAAAATACCTCTTAAAGCACTGAATCACTCCTAAACCTGGTATTCTGGAGAAAATTGCACAGCTTGTGTCATGAACAAAATGAGAAGTTGGAGAAAGGTTTAACTTTGTGTCTTGAGTAGTCGCAGTGCATGTTGCTTATTAAAATCCCTAGGAGCCTTTTGAATTTTGCCAGGCCGACCATCTCCTGAAGGTTGAGTACAGATTTTTTTCTTGTTACCACCTTGCACAGCATTTCTCTAAAAGAGTCTGGGAAATTGTTCACTGACTTCTGTTTTGCTTTATTATTTAGGATTTTTTTCCTTTTCTTTTTCTTTTTCTTTTTTTCCTTATGATGACTATTTTCACCTTCGCTTACTCCATGAAGTTTGCCATACATTTGTCACTTGGAGGCCACTAGACTTAGATTTTCTTTGTTCAGCAGTAACACAAAGGAAACATGTTGTTACCCTCTGATCTCTTAAAAAAAAAACAAAACAAAACCTTAAACCTTATAATGTAACATTGCTATGTATTCACATTTCTTAAGGAAAGTTGGCAAAACTGTACTTTTTCAAGAAATTTAAAATATTTTTAATCACCGTCAGTGAAATTTATGTGGGGCAGTAATTTTACTATCCACACTTTTGCCCAAATCAATAGTTAATACTTTCCTCGGTAACAGAACTTAATGATTTTATTATCAAAACACTTCAGCAAAATGTTTATATTTTGCAAATGTATAGTATTTGCAGGAACCCAGCCACAACAAAGACCCAGCCCCATCTGTACTTTTAGTTATTTGAATGACTAAACCTGTGGATAACGGGAACTTCCTCATGTCACAGTGTTCTTGCATCAGGCTGGTTTTCATACAAATTCCTCTATAAACTGATGTCTTCTGGCATTAGAAACTTAGGGTAGAGAATATGTTAATGACCTTTGTATTAAGTTGGCATGCTTGTCTTTAAGGTATTTACTTCCTGACCACAGTATGGTAATTTTCAGATGCTTATAATTTCTACATTTTATTGTGTTGACCACCCATTTTCAGTATATTTAAATTAAAGACAAATATATTTGAATCGGGGATTAAAATGTATGTTGACTTAAATCTCAGGAAACAAACTGAGGGTTGCTGGAGTGGTGGGGGCTGGGAGGGATGGGGTGGCTGGGTGATAGACACTGGGGAGGGTATGTGCTATGGTGAGCGCTGTGAATTGTGTAAGACTGTTGGATCACAGACCTGTACCTCTGAAACAAATAATGCATTATATGTTAAGGAAAAATGGTAGGAAGGGAAAAATGAAGGGGTGGAAATCGGGAGGGGGAGACGAACCATGAGAGACTATGGACTCTGAGAAACAAACTGAGGGTTCTAGAGGATTGGGGGGGTGGGGAGGGATGGGTTAGCCTGGTGATGGGTAGTAAAGAGGGCACGTATTGAATGGAGCACTGAGTGTTACATGCAAATAATGAATCATGGAACACTACATCAAAAACTAATGATGTAATGTATGGTGATTAACATAACATAATAAAATTTAAAAAAATGTTGGCTGTACTTTTGAACAAAGCACTGTGTTCTTCAAACACAAATAAAACCAAAAACAAAATAAAAAAATTCCTGAATACTCTGGCATGGATTTTTGTTTAAATGTCCAACTAGGACTCAGACTGAAGCCTAAAGAAAGAAATTCTTAAAATTTTCATAAATTTCTTTTTAGGTTTTCATTATAGCTCATTTGGCTTTTTAATTCCTATAGTATATTGCTTTATAAGAAAATAAATTTTTTTACTCTTTATTCATGTATAGTTGACTGTAAGAAAAATACTTCTGATTGCTTTTCCCCCCATGGGAATGATTGCCTTTTAAATTAGGTAATATAACTAGTTTCATGGGTTTTTGGTTTCTGTTGTTGGTTTTACAGACATTGCAGAAACACTTCACTTTCTCCTGTGCGGTGCCTCTAATGGAAGTTGTCAGGAACAGATTGATCTTGTTCCACGAAGTCCTCAAGAACTATATGAACTGACATCTCTGATTTGGTAAAGATTGGGCTAATAATAACTGTGGCTTATTTGTGGGTATTTTACTTTAGAGCTCTTTCATTTACTAATAGTTCAGGAAGCTACTTAATGAAATAATTGCACCTTTGTTTTCAGCGAACTTATGCCATGTTTACCAAAAGAAGGCATTTTTGCAGTTGATACCATGCTGAAGAAGGGAAATGCGCAGAACACAGATGGCGCGATATGGCAGTGGCGTGACGACCGAGGCCTTTGGCATCCCTATAACAGGATTGACAGCCGGATCATTGAGGTAGTAGTTTCATCGTACCGTTTAAACATGTCTATTTTGGCGGAGAGTGGGTGTAGGGATGGAGTGGGGAGGTGGATATGTGTACTTAAATGTGCTCGATTTTGAATTAACGCAAGATTCTCTCATTTTGTCTCCTGAGAACAAGGTCCTCATTTCTGTTCAGTTCAGAAAACATGATGTTCTAGTCCTGCTTCTGCTGCTAACTACCCGATTGACTTGGAGCAAGTAATTTAAGTTCTTTGTTCCATAGTTTCCTCATTTCTAAAAGGAAACATCGGAGGAGTCAGGCTATATGTTTTCAAAGTCCCTTCTGTTTCCTACCCAGAAGATGCCTCCCATAAGCAAAGATTTACATACAGATAGCTGTTTCTCAGCACACTTTTCAGAACAAAAACATGGGAACAATTTTAGTATCAAAGTTTAGGTGAAATGGTTAAGTAAGTTTTGATACCAACTAGCCTCATATGTAGTCCAGATGTTAATGGGATAAATTTTAATGACAAAATGGGATATGAAAAATGAACACAATATTCAGAATTATATGACTCTTTGGGGCACTCAGCAAAATAAGAGAAAGAGCAATAGTAAAAAGGAAAGAGATGCACCAAAATATTTAGTGTTTTTCTGTGAAGGTTTTATGTGTGATTGTATTGTTTTTGTTAACTTCCATATTAAGTATGCCTTGAAATATTTCAAGTCAGGAAAATTGCCTTGTATTAGGAAGTGCAGGTCACTGCATTATTTGGAATACCATGCATCATTTACTAATATTTTCAGTATAGGAGATAGCTTTAAGTCTTACTGTATTTTCCAGTCTGTGATATTTGAATTTTTTTTAGAGCATCACACTTGGAAGAGACATTTTTCTTTAAAGATGTCTTCTACCATTTAGTTTTTAAAAATGAATATTTGAAAAACAACTTCGAAATCATTGATTTACGTTATAAAATCTGAAGTTCTTATAAAAGTATCCACGTTCCAAGCCAGCTTTTAGGAGGAAGTGAGGTGTGATGGGTCTAATGTGTGTTGTTCACCTTAGTGTGTAAGCAGGCCATGGTCTCTGACGTTAAGCTGCCTTCTTTTTAGCGTTGTCTTATTAATTGCATTTTCCCTGTTAGCTTACTGTCTTAACACTTGAGTCCTGTCTTTCATTTAACCTAGGAATTCCATAGACTGGACTGTTACATTCTAGCACATCTTTTGGCTGTCTTACCTCAAGCAAATAGTGTTAATCAAAGTGTGTCATTTTATTTATGTACTGTGCACACGTGCACACCCTAGGGGTTACTCTCTTAGGTCTGGGTGTGTCCCTTTCAATCTTAAAAGCGTCTTTTAAATGGAAAGTCTTTTTTACCTAAGGATAATTTTGTAGGATCATTTTGATTAAACAAGATTTTGTGGGCTGCTAAAAATCCATGAGTAAATACTATTTTAACCTAAGAATTAGATACTAAGATTTTATAGATAACAATTTATTTTTTCTATCAGCAATGTCTTAAAAGCCTTTTTAATACAAACGGTGTCTTCCTCACATCAGTGATTCTACATGACTGGATCTTTCATCAGGAATTTATCTGTATTTATGTCTCCGGTGACTTTGTAGGGCCTGTCGTGTATAATTGTGTTTAATTAAAAATGATTTATTGAATGAATGGGTTTTGTCATGTCCACACTATTAAATTTTCCATACTCTTTTATTTTACCATTTGAAACCTGATGAAATAAATATGTAAGTTAGCATTTATGGAGGGTCCCTCTGTGTCTTAAGTTAATAAATTTCTCCATGTTTATATTCAAGGTTTCTCTCTCTTTGCTCTCAGGCAGCCCATCAGGTCGGTGAGGATGAGATAAGCTTGTCCACTCTGGGACGAGTTTATACTATTGATTTTAATTCTATGCAGCAAATCAATGAGGACACGGGAACAGCACGTGCCATTCAGAGAAAACCTAACCCCTTAGCCAATACTAACACTAGTAAGTACTTCTTGAGTTAATAGTAGTACTGTATTGTCATGTGAGTAATATTTGTGATAATAAGTAATTATTTCATCGAGTGTCTTCATTAAGCTTAAGACCATTATATAGTAGTAATTAATTTGTTGTTGTTGTTTCTATCACGTTTTAATTGATGAATGAGCCAGCATTGCTGAAATGATACCCTCCGCATTACTTTGCTGCTGTGTGATTTGCAGTGTCCCGGACTCCAGCCAGAATTGGCCCATGCAGTTTTTTATCTGATCCTGTTATTCCTCTTACACCTTTAGATCCACCCACACCTATCAGCCGAGTTCTTTGCGACCTTTTATATGTTCCCATGAAAATTCTCTTCTTCACTAATGAAGAATAGGGTTTTTTTTGTTTTTTGTTTTTTTTGGTTCAGGTTTCTGATATTTGTCTCTGTCCTTGGGGATTCAGTCTGTTGCTTTGGCACCTCTAGTGTAGAGTGCAGGGGTCAGCACACTTCTTCTGAGAAGGGCCAGATAGTAAATATTTTAAGCTTTATGGATTGTGTAGTGCCTGTACTCCACACTGCTATTGTAGCTCCAAACAGCCATATAAAAAATACAAAGAATTGTATGTGGTCATGTTCCAGTAAGATTTTTACAAATACAGGCGCTGGCCCAGATTGGGCCTTTCAACTGTACTTTGCTAACCCCGGGTCTAGAGTTTACTTCCTCATCAGTTTCCTTTTCCCTCTACTTTATTCCCTTGAAGAAAAGCATCAGATCATCTTGTTTTTCCGTGGCTTCTAGTCACATACCTACTGTCATTTCTTGAACTCTGTTTATTTCTTACCAGTCATTTAGCTGGCTAACACTGAAGTATCCTTGGTATTTTGTTGAACATATATTATTCAAATAAGAGGTACAGTGTGCTGATACCTTGTTCTTTCTAGCCGGCTCAGTTTTGTCTTAATGCTGCCTTTGGTATCTTTGTAGACCCCAGTTGATCACATTAGATAAGTTAACTTGTCATATAACCAGATTTTTTTTCATAACATTTCAAATAATGACAGCAACTTGAATGGTTTGTTGTTTACGTCCTTTTATTTGTAAAGTCTCTAAGTTTAGGATTGTACTTTTTTTTTTTTAATAACAGGTGGATATTCAGAGTTAAAGAAGGATGATGCTCGAGCACAGCTTATGAAAGAGGATCCGGAACTGGCTAAGTCTTTTATTAAGACATTATTTGGTGTTCTTTATGAAGTGTATAGTTCCTCAGCAGGACCTGCGGTCAGACATAAGTGCCTTAGAGCAATTCTTAGGATAATTTATTTTGCGGATGCTGAACTTCTGAAGGATGTCCTGAAAAATCATGCTGTTTCAAGGTGTGTTCATGAAGATAGTGAAAACATTTTAGAAATTCAAGTCTCTGCAAGTAATCTCAGCAATCTTTAAAGTAATAATACAGGAAAAGTGCATAGAACAGTTTATTTATAATGTCTCGAGGCCTTTGTTGTCTCTTTATAGTCATACACACCTTTGAGAAAGACAATGCAAAAGTTAAGCATTTAAGAAAAATTTTGGTTTTCACAATTAAAATATTTTGCTCTCAAAATTAAAGTAGTATGGCCAAAAATAATTCTCAAATTCAGACAGATGTTTTATATACGAATGCTTTCTTTTTTAGTCACATTGCTTCCATGCTGTCAAGCCAAGACCTGAAGATAGTAGTTGGAGCACTTCAGATGGCAGAAATCTTAATGCAGAAGTTACCTGATATTTTTAGTGTTTACTTCAGAAGAGAAGGTAATGTCATTCACGATAATTAATTAATGGTTAATCTTTTAGTCTATATAGTATTTCAGTAACCATATAGCTTTAATTTAGAACAAAAATTAAACTTTTATATAAGGAATTTTCATGCTTATTACTCACGTACATATAGAGTATGTCTTTCGTAAAATCTGCTAATATGGGTTGTGTGAGATTAACGGTCAGGTGATAAACGCTTAGTTACATTTCAGTTATCTGAGTGTTTATGGGCCAGAAGCAAGCATTGAATAGATAATGTGCACCTGCCCATAAAGATGCCTTGAAAAAGTCAGAGTTCACTTTCCCAATGAATCCCATTAGTAGATCAGAACATTTGTAAAAGGAATTATTACTTACTTCACTGGGTTTAGTCCCCTAATTTGAGGAATTTAAACACAGAAATCAGTCTAGGAGACACAGTACTTTTCCATTCTCTTTTTGAAGATCACAAAGATGAAACCGTATTGCTCATTCGGGTGTTTTATCCTTTTCAAACATGCCAAGATATTAAAGGAGTTCTTTCTCATCAACAAATCTCTTTATGACTCTTTTGGTCTTTGAGGATACTTTGGTCTTGTGTGAGGGCACAGGAAATAATGGTATTTTACCCTCAAGTAATCCTTAGCTTCATCTTCCATCTTACCAACAATCCTAGTTCTTTCTGTATGATCTATTTCCCCTTTCATCACCTTATGCTGGATCTGCCTCTCTTCACATCTCGAGAGTGCTGTAGTCATGCTAGTGTAAGAGTATTAAATGGGAAGAGGTTTTCACTATTTCTTACTAGTTCTATTTAAATAAAAAAGGTGTTTTTTTTTAACCCCAACACTACATATTTATATGAAATAGAAGGCAAACTTTATAACTATGGTTAACAAATGGGGTGCATTTATGAATAGATACTTCTGTGATCACATAAATACTTGGTATGTGTTCTTTTTAGCCTTGGATTATTTTGTAATTTGCATTCTGTGTTTTGGTTTTGATGTTCTGTTTTAGTTGTTTGCCTTTAGTAGTTCTGCCTTTCTGATCTATTTCACCTTTTGATTTGGAAGTGTATCAGAATGTCTTTTTCTCAAAGTGATTTTTTTTTTCTTTTACATTTATAGTATCACTATGCCATCAGAATGAATTTTCCAGCCCCCCAAATTTATATAGTTTATACAGTATGAAGTTTATGGAGGAGTTTTGATTACCTAGCCAGATGCAAAGTAGTAGAACTATACTGTCCTTTCATGTTCCAGTTAAATGTCATTTATTCCTGAGGACCTTGCCTTCCTTCTAGAATCTGTTAGGTCCTAATTGCTGTGTGCTCTATCAGAAGTCATTTTCTCTCTAAGGAGCAGTTTACTCTTTTGTTTGTAATTTCTTATAATTTTTTTTTCCTCCCCAGTAACTGCCCTGAGTCCATTTTTCTCATCCATGGCCATATTATTAGTACCTAACACACAGTCTGGCGTGTGATTGCTGCAGATAATATTTGTGGAATGTCAGTGCCTCAAGTTTGAGTTCATTCAGACATCTTGTGGGTTTTTTTGTTTGTTTTTGTGTTTGTTAGTTTGTTTTAAGAATTCTGATGGAAAACTCTGGACTGTTTCCCAGAAAAAAATGTGAATGTGTGAACATGCATTCATACATTTGGACACAGACCTCGGCATACAACTACCCCACACTCCCCACCACCACCCCCTGCCATGTACATTCTCCTGTGATTCTAGCCCAGACATGAACCCCTGCCTTGTAAGTTACTGTTTAGCTCTCCTTATACACCTCCAAGGATGTGAAAAATCACCATCCTTGGATTGCTGGTGTTCTCTTTTGGCAGTGGTGTTATTGTGATCTTACTCACTGTAGCATTTGAAGTTAGCTAGTAACTGTGGCGAGTCTTTCCTTCCTGGCTATTAAGCCACAGGTGCGCTACTGCATTTTTGTAGTTCATTGTTTTTATAATGGTATCTCGAATTTCTAGTAGAACTTTACATGTGACCCTGTTAAATTTCCTGTTATCAGGTTTTTGAATATCCGAAGACATTCAATATAAACCTCTTTCTTTAATGTTGAATTTGCCTCCTGCCTTCCAGAATGGAGTCAAGTCGAAAACCCTGGCACCTAAGTCATCATGCTCCATCCCTCCCCCCCCCCCCCCCCCCCCCCCCCCCTCCCCACCCCTCCCCACCCCACCCCACCCCCATTTGCCAGATACTTTTAATTCATTCGCTATAAATAAGTGTTAGCGTTTAGAGATTCTGTAATCCTGGGGAGGTGGTCTTGGTTAAAACTGACTCTTAAATCTGTTACTACATAGGTGTAATGCATCAAGTAAAACACTTAGCAGAATCAGAGTCTTTGTTGACAAGTCCACCAAAGGCATGTACGAATGGGTCGGGATCCTTGGGGTCCACGACGTCAGTCAGCAGCGGAACAGCCACGGCCGCCACTAACGCTGCAGCTGACTTGGGGTCCCCCAGCTTGCAGCACAGCAGAGATGATTCTTTAGATCTGAGCCCTCAAGGGTAAGTCAGAGTTTTGTGCTGATGGTCATGCTCTTTGCCTTTACCTGTGTCCTGGTACCTGAGATTCACACAGGGAATAAAATGTAAAGTGGTCAAATATTAAGAGAGGACCCTTTGTTTTTTCCCCCCATCTCTGTTTTGTTCAATGTTTAATGGGAATGGGAAGAGACCGATATTTATTGGAAAGCCACTGGATTGAGCTGTGTTTAGGAACCACAAGAGACACGAAGTATTTCCAGTGTCCTCTCAGGGAACTGAGGCTCAGTGAACTTTCTGAGTGAACTAATTGAGAAGTTAATGATGAGCACAGGGTCACACACTTACTTTACAGGTGTAGGATTTGAACCCTCATTTCTAATTCCATAGTTTGCGATTCTTTACTGCACTGTTGCATACATACCAGCTTCAAGACGTCCAGATCGTGACGTAGTGAGAAATATTAAACACTAGAATTTTTGGAACATACAGGGAAAAACCTGATTTCCCATTAATTCTTAACTGGCAAATGGGAACTTTGCTGTTAATTAAAGTGGGAGTTGTTAAATATGTCTGCTTCCACCTCATCTGTTTTAATCCCTTTGTTATACTGTGCTTCTGAGACATTACCAAACCCTATTAGGTTTCATTTTGTTGTGTTGAAACAAATTACACTCTAAAAGTGTTTTTGTTTCTTTAACATTAGAAACTTAATACTGCTGTATGACTGTTGCATGATCAACAGATACAGTTCTGAAATTCAAAGTGTACTTAGTGTAATACTCCTTTCTCCTCCTTTTAAGCTATAACGTGATTTTGGTACAACATACTATACTTACTAGTAAGTGAGGTCCAAACATTTAATCCTGTAAACTACAAGGTGTCATTGTCCTGAGAATTGATTTCGCTCAGGATCCCAGCTCCTTTTGGTGCCACCTGGTGGCAGTTGTCCATTCTAGCTTAAATATGAATTTTGGCAATTCTGGGACTTGGGCTACAGACTAGGACTTCTGACACACAGTGGCTTTTATTTTAGGAAGGTGCTTAGTTTGGGTGGTACCTATATCATGGGCCCAGTCCAATGGGATTGAGCCTGGAGAATATATTGGGGACCCTTGACCTTCTCTCTTCTCAAGTTGGATTTGTTGGCCAGTTTTCCCTCAAAGCCTTGTCTGCCTCTCTTTTTCCTTCCTCTCCAGCCCTAATCCTTCCCCTTGGCTGTTGTAGTAACTTAAGTTACTGCAGGGTTTCACTATCTAGCAGAGGCATGGTGCCCGAGACATCAGGTGCTTGGGGAAATGTGATGCACCTCAGACATGCAGTATTTCTGAGCCACTTAAAGGAATTAGACTTGATTTATAGTTTCTAACAGTTAGAAATTCTAAAAGATGAGGAAAGAAACTTTCAGAGTTTTAAGTGGTTCCATTCCTTTCCAATGTGGTTTCAAATAAAGAAAAGTTTATATAAATTTGTGAAGGGGGAATTGTTGAATCATGTTTGAAAGTTCATTTGTCCATGGGCGCCTGGGTGATTTATTTGTTTAAGCGTCCCAACTCTTGGTTTTCGCTCAGGTCATGTTCTCCGGGTCACGAGATGGAACCCCATGTCAGGTTTCACGCTCAGCGCAGAATCTGCTTGAATATTTTCTCTCTCTCCCTCTACCCTGCCCCTCCCCCTGCACTTACATTCTCTTTAAAATAAATAAATGTTGAAAGAAAAAAATTCACTTGTCTTGATTGTGAAGCATATTTAAACATAGTAGTAAGTGTTTTTAATAGACATACCAGCTTTTGGAAGATTTTAAAAGTTGAGTGTTTTTTGGAGGGGGTTCTAATTTTATTTGGTTTGCAGACCAGTTGAAACAGAACTTTTTGTTTTTAAAAGATTTATTTATTTTAGAGAGAGCGTGCTAGCATGGGGGGGATTGGAGCAGAGGGAGCGGGAGAGAGAAACTCAAGCCGACTCCATGCTGAGCATGGAGCCCGATGCGGGGCTCAAGATCACGACCTAAGCCAAAACCCAAGAGTTGGACGCTCAGCTGACTGTGCCACCCAGGAGCCCGAACATTTTTTCCAGCTTTTCCATCTTAAGTGTTTTTGTTATTCTAGGAATCTGCTGATATTTCAAACTATTTCTACTGTTGTTAAGAACATTGAAAATAAGACACAAAGTCTGTGTATGTTCTCTTTTAGGTATTGTAACTCAAAATAGGTTATTCATACTATGAGTTGATAGATTTGTTTATAGGTAATTTTGAGTTTAAAAAAAAATCACTAAACTATTTAAAATACATTCAGTTAGTATGTTATTGTAATTACATACCGTGAAAGTACTTTGGGTAGTATTGGGAAAGTATCTTGGTAATACTCGATGTCCTGTATATTTTACTTTTTGTCATTTAAGCTAGGGAAGAAATATGGTAATCAGATTTGACATTCTTTTTCTAATTAGATAGCACAGTTCTTTTTAATATTGCTTCTTTGCATCATAAATGTGTTGTATGTACTTTATGTACAACATTTTATAATAGTTTTAACACAGGATTAATGAGATACTCTATTTGGTTTTACTTTTAGTAGTTCAGTGTAGTGTTAATATGGTGTTTTCTGGATTAATCATTTTCTGTGTCTCTAGACCTCTAGAACATGATTGGTGCAGAGTCTGCATTAAATAAGTAATCACAAAATGAAGAGTACCCTTTTATGGCCATATTTTACAAGTCTTTGTTTCTGCCATTTTAGCTTGCTTTTCAGTGAGCGATGATAATAAATCGTGGTGATTGCTAAATTTATCCCATCTTTTCCCATGTGATAGTCGATTAAGTGATGTTCTAAAGAGAAAACGGCTGCCAAAACGAGGGCCAAGAAGGCCAAAGTATTCACCTCCAAGAGATGATGACAAAGTAGACAATCAAGGTAATTGCTTTGGTAATGCGGTGGGATGCAGAGGGAAAGATGGTAGCAGTGAGAGGCATGTACTTCTTGAAAATGGTTGACAGCTTTAAGAATACCGTAGCTTCCTGAACACTCAGTGTTCTTAGTTGTTTCAGCAAATTCATCTAGTAGTGTCAACAGCAATGTTAAAATTCGGTTGATTTTCGTCAATTACGCTAAGATGACTTAACTGTCATTCCCGTTTCTTTTCATAGCTAAAAGCCCTACCACTACTCAGTCACCTAAGTCTTCTTTCCTGGCAAGCTTGAACCCAAAAACGTGGGGACGGTTAAGCGCACAGTCCAACAGCAACAACATTGAACCAGCACGAACTGCGGGAGTTAGTGGTCTTGCTAGGGCCGCCTCAAAGGACACCATATCCAATAATAGGTGAAGTGGGGGAATTCTCTATTACTTTCGTTCTCAGATTAGCGCAAAACTCTACATTGTTGCCGTCAGCACATTTACTTTGTGGAGATGAAACATGGACCCAGACCTTTTAATTTATGCTGAGAAGTGGCATTGCTCAAGGATGGAGCAGATTCTCAGTTCTTGAACTCTGCCTGGCTTTGTCCTAAATTCCAGTCTTAACATCTTAAAACCCATTTCAACATTTCTGGTTGGGAGTTAACAAATGTTCAAAACCAAATAAATTATGTTCCCTGTGGAACCTGTTCCTTAGTTTTGTTCTAGACAAGCGAAAGCTGACATATTTTCTGTGTGCATACACAGACATTCACCCACTTTTATAAAGATACCCTTCCTTCCTCTACCCTTTACAGTGGAACTTAAGGATCCTAGAGTAGATGCTTGTTTGTTTGTTCTCAGATATTTAGAACTGTATCAGCTAAACTTTTCCACATTCTAGTCTGGCTTTTTTTCTTCTTCCCCCCAGTCTGTGGCTTTAATTGTTTCTTTAAAACCCTTCCGCGTTGTTTTATTTAGTTTTTTTTTTGACTCTGGATGTAACATTCCAACAAGGAGTACTTCCTCTGCAAATAAATTTTTAAAAATCAAATGCCAATGGGTAAAGAAACAGGCTCCTTTTTTTAGTGGATTGGTTTAGTTGGTTGTTTTTCCGAATTTTGGTTAATAAAAAATAATTAAGCAAAAATATATCTAAAGCCATCAGAGTTTGTAATTTAAATAGCCAGGTCTCAGTTAATCACGCATCTAACAGGTGCATGTTTCTGGTCTATAGTTCTTTGCTTCAGCTCTTCAAGGAACACAGTAAAGGACAAAGCAGATATGTCTGTACCTAAGGAAGCAGCCATGTAAAGTTGCTTTCAGGCAAATACTTAAGGAAGAAATGATTGCCTGGTAGAGTTCCAAGAAGTTAGAACTTCTTGTGTATTCTTCATGTAATGATCTGAATTATATTTTAAGTACATGTGCATTTCTCTACTGCACCTTAGCCCATTTTCAAAATGACACTTAATTTGGTTCATCTGAATTTATTAATCTGGAAGCATAGGTGAAAAAGGGTTTTAAATGTAGCAGCTGTTTGCCTTTGATGTGCAGTTATAATTGAAATCCTTTCTATACACGGAGACTAAATTTAATATCTTGGTTTTCCTTCTTGCAGAGAAAAAATTAAAGGTTGGATTAAGGAACAGGCGCATAAGTTTGTAGAGCGTTACTTCAGTTCTGAGAACATGGATGGAAGCAACCCTGCACTGAATGTCCTTCAGAGACTTTGTGCTGCAACTGAACAACTCAACCTCCAGGTACCACGCAGGCTGCACCATGTTGGTCCTTCGTTGTCTCTTCTAGCATCTCTCTTGTCTTTCTGTCCTTCCCTTGATGACTCTGACTTTCCATGACTTGCTGTCCTAGATCACCTTTCTCGCCAGACATGTGCCTTTAACACTGACATTTCTGTAACTTGTCCCTTGGCTTTCGTGCTTCATTATTTTATCATTAACTATACTGGGAATCTCAGCTTTGACTTTCTTCTCTTCTCATCCCATATATACATATTTTTTAAAGAGTTTACTTAGAGAGTACATGCATGTGAGTGGCAGGAGGGGCAGAGCAGGAGGGAGAGAATCTCAAGCAAGACTCTGCTCGACCTCACGACCCTGAGATCATAATGTGAGCCCACATCAGGAGTCGGACGCTCAACTGAGTGAGCCACCCAGGCGATTGTCACATCCCATATTTCTTGACAAAAAAAGAGACTTGAGAAATGTCCCCCAAGTACATTTCAACATGGGTATTGGAGTTGATGTGACGGACCCTCCCTAACCCCTCACCATGTGGATCTGATAGTACTTGGAGAGGGAGATTGAATAAGCCCTTTATATTTCATCTGATTCTTAGCCTTTTTACATTTTTAATGCACTTTGAGAAATTCGAGTAGTACATGTTTTCCAGGAAATTGTCCATTTCATCCAGGTTTCAAATGTACTAATTTAAAGCCACACTTTATAGTCTTGTTTTATCTTCTCATTCTGGTATTCTAGCTCTTTACCCCTCAATTTGTATTCTCAATTCATTTTCTCTTTTGTTTATTTCTTTATATATCTTTTTTATTTATTGTTTCTTTATTTCTTTATTCAACGTTGGTTGAATGTGAGACTTTTCTTTTTTATGTTAGTAGTACGGATGCTGGTTTTCTTCCATGAAATACTAACATTTTTGACTATGCGTGTAAGATCATAGTTTCCAAGTTTCTACCAAGAATGTATCACTCCCCCCGCCTTCTTTTTTAAAGATGTTGAGAATATATTCAATTCCTTTTGGGGAAATGTGAACTGTGCATTTAGTGATTACTGTTTAAATCAATATAGAAATACTGTTCCCAACTCTTTCAGGTGGATGGTGGAGCTGAGTGCCTTGTAGAAATCCGTAGCATAGTCTCAGAGTCCGACGTTTCATCGTTTGAAATCCAGCATAGTGGATTCGTGAAGCAGCTGTTGCTTTATTTGACATCTAAAAGTGAAAAGGATGCTGTGAGCAGAGAGATCAGATTAAAGAGATTCCTTCATGTATTCTTTTCTTCCCCAGTAAGTTGTCTCTTAATGCTTCTCTATCATCTTATAGGAATCACTGGTCACTGATTTGTGTGTTTTTATCTCAGTAATTTCCATTAGATGCTGATCAAGATATTGAGGTCAAGTTTCTAGCTTCTGATACACAGTTGTATTTGGATTCCTTGGTCTTTTTTATATCGAATATACTAATAAAGCAACAGAAGGATGATTTGATGGCTCAGGTGCTACAGTTTCTATGGTCAAGTATCTTGAGTCTTTGTTTTTTTTCTGCAGGACCAGCCATTAATCGTAGTCTCTTACTTGTGAATGTATTTTATTCTCAATATTTGTTTTTAAACATGTTGTAGTTTACAATATATACATATAGGGAAATATGGTAAAATAGCTGTAGATACAAGAGAGAGTGAGCATATATGTTTCCATTTTGAATATAAAGTACAGTATTAACAGTTCTCTTTGAGAGTGTCAGTCACCACTTATAATCTGGATTGCAAGACCAGAAGACTCAGGGAGGCTCCCCTTCCTTCAGCCTCAGTGGGTGAGAGCAAGAATGTAACTACTCTTGGACACTGATGACTTAACATCATTCTACTTGTTCAAAACTACTTGAGAGAAGGCATCCTCTGGATCATTTGTGTAGTAGGACTAAGGGTATTTCTCCTGTGTGTTGGTGAAACTACTTCACCATGCCTTCCTTGCAGTGTTGGTAGGCATTTGAGCACCTACTATATTGTTATAACTTGGGCTTTGTAAAGTAGTTATTTGTTTGAGATACATTAGATGTGTAGCAATACAGGAAGTAGTTTTATGCCATGCTTAAGATTACGTACAGATCTATAATCTCTTACCTGAAACTTCTTGGGGCTGAAGGGGTTTCAAGTGTTCTACAATACAGTACAAATATATTACCTGATAATATTCCCAGTGGATTCTAAATAGCACTCCATACATACTAAATATTTTTGCAGGAAAGCATATGGATATTCCTACTCGGTACAGGTAAGTAAAGACTGCAGATGGCCTCGTGTCTGTCTGAGTCAGATCTCACCACCAATTACTTGTGTTTTCAAGCCTTTTGGACTTAGGAATTATGAATAAGGGATTGTGAGCCTATTACAAAAGGGAGTCTCTCTTTGAAATAACTTATATGGAAATAGTCATTCCAAACAGATATATCAAAAGAGATAATAGATGAATGGCTCTCTTTTGTAAAACTGCGTGTTAAATTTTCTTGTTGAGGAGTGTTCCATTTTCAAGAGGCCTTGCTTAACCTGTTGGTTTATTTATAACTTCAGCTTCCTGGAGAAGAGCCCATTGGAAGAGTAGAACCAGTGGGTAATGCACCTTTGTTGGCATTAGTTCACAAGATGAACAACTGCCTCAGCCAGATGGAGCAGTTTCCAGTCAAAGTACATGACTTCCCCAGTGGAAATGGGACTGGAGGCAGGTAAGGATCACTGCCTGTGCATACCCTTGCCGTTGGACCCTGCGCTTCATTTTGTTGAGGGAAAGCGGCAAGAGGTCTGGTAACCTCTTAAGCTGCCCAAAGACTGTTTGGTTATAATGACGGAAGAAAACCACTTTTTACCTTTAAAATCCCCCCATGTGTTTTAAATGTGATGTTTTGGAAATACATAAGCCAGTGACTGTGTTGACAAGCTGTAAGAGGCTTAGTGTTCCTTAAATTGATAAACTTTAATATATATTGCTTCTCCCTGTGAATTTTATAAATATGCATAATCAAATATTTGCGTTCTGTGCAATAATGTGATTTCCTGTGATGTAAGTGGTTATACCTTTGGTGGGTTTTAACAGATAAGTGTATATTTTGAAGTTTTCTTGTTTCATTGAAACTTATTTTCTCTGTATTAGTTTTACTGGACTCATGAAATGCTACAGAAAGAATGCACTGTGAAAGTTCATTATTGTATTTTACGGGATGTTTACAAAGTTTCTGGAATATTATGACTAGAAGCCTACAAAATAAGAAATTAGTTTCATTTTAAAATACACAATCTGATGTGTTTTGAAAACAGATTTTTTTATTGAATTAAAACTATGTATTATTGGACAGATGAAGGGATCTGTTGTGCTAAGGTTTTTTCTGGCTTTGAAAATTAATACAGAATGTGATAATCAGTTTTGATCATTATCCTGTCCTGGAAAATTTTATGAAATACAGGGGCATGCCTGAGAAAACCATGAAGTTTTTCATTTTAACCCAGATTTATATAAAATACGTATGTTTACGTATGTATATATCCTGTCTAATGGAATATTCTTTTCTATACTCCTATTTGCATGCCTTATGGAATCTTACAGATAACTGCATTTTAAGCGTGTCTGTGTCTCACTGTTGTCAGCCATTTCCAGGAATGAGCAATTAAATTAAAGATCATTACCAGGGTTAGACTGGCCTAGCTATCAAACTGCTTCATTCAAATGAATGTAGCAAAGTAAATTTTAAAGGTTACTTTTTAAAGTAATTTTGTAGCAGAAATGTTTGAAAGCAAAAAAGAGGGCTTTTTCCTTTGTTTTTAAAGCCATAGAATTTAGGCAGTGGCAAAATACTGCAGAAGTGAGCATGCTCAAGATGGTTGAGGAACTTTTAGTCTAGAGAAATAGTTAAATCTCAGTGGTGAGGATTTCTGCTCACATGGGTTTCCCCGTATGACCGAGATAGAATGATGATTTAATGTTTTCATATGCATGCATACACAGCGTCTGAGATAGAATGATGATTTATTAATGTTTTCATATGCATGCATACACACCCTCTTTTATTTTTAACTTTATAACAACTTTCACTAAATAACTTGAATTGCTGGCTTGACTGTTTGCATAACTAAGTGCTTATTTTGAGCCTTAAGAAAATGCAGTTTGTTTTGTCTTGCCTTTGTTTGAATAAAGTATGTTGATTTTGAAAATAATAGAATAACTTTTTTTCACAAATTATCTTGAGCTTTTCTCTCAACAGAGGATCACAGGCTTTAAAATTTTTCAACACACATCAGTTAAAATGCCAGTTACAAAGACATCCAGACTGTGCGAACGTGAAGCAGTGGAAAGGCGGGCCGGTCAAGATCGATCCCCTGGCTTTGGTACAAGCTATCGAGAGATACCTTGTAGTTAGAGGTACTTTCCCTATGTGTGTGTTTTGTGTTTATATGTACATTGGGCTGGGAATATTAGGGAATGTGGAAACGATTTCCCTGTCTATTGCTGCTTCTGTTAAAACCTAGCATTGGGAACTTGGGTTCCCATCATTCATTTTCTACATAGCCTGTGGAAACGTGATACACTTGGGAGGGGTTGATGGCTTACTTCAGTGATGCGTTCATTTATCTTGTTGGAACCTAATGTAGTAGAAATGGTGCTTTGTAGGTGACAATTTTCTTAGCTCTTTCTGCTTCATAGGTCACAGTTTAATATACATGTTTTTCTAAGAGTATGTTAGTTAACCAATACGCGTGGGCTTTTCTTTGCCATGGACAATTGCTAGGAGTTTAACAGCCTTCTTGGGTCCTCAGGGTATGGAAGAGTAAGAGAAGATGATGAAGACAGTGACGATGATGGCTCTGACGAGGAAATAGACGAGTCTCTGGTAAGGGTGCTATTCTCACCATGTTGTCATGCACACAGTTCAGGTCCTTGAGCTTAAATGGGTTTTGTTTTGCTTCATTCAGGCCGCTCAGTTCTTAAATTCCGGCAATGTAAGGCACAGGCTACAGTTCTACATTGGAGAGCATTTGCTACCGTATAATATGACCGTGTATCAGGCAGTCCGGCAGTTCAGTATCCAGGCCGAGGACGAGCGGGAGTCCACGGACGATGAGAGCAACCCTCTGGGGAGAGCTGGTATTTGGACAAAGACTCATACAATATGGCAAGTCTGAAACTGACGTCGTTTGCTTTGTCATCAGCTTCAATATGTTGTTTGTGTGTTTCAGAATTCATATTAATGGCTGGCTTACATAAGGAGAGGGGACCCAAATCCTACATTTTATTATTAAAAGCCACTTCAAATATTTTATCTGTGTACGTGAATGCATGCATGTGCACACATGTGTATGTGTGTATTTGCCTTCATTATGTCTCCTAGAAAACATGTGCTCGTGGGCAATAATCATAGTTTAAGTCAGCTCTTTAGATTCATTTCAGGTCTTAAGAGAAAAACGTCTCCAGAAAATTACATTCGTTTAGGTAATAAGCTTGGCATTTCTGTGCCCTTCGAGGCATTTGGATGCAGCTTTCTGCATTGTTTGTTAATGTCCACTACTTAGATTTAAAGAGAGCCAGTCTCCGGGGCACCTGGGTATGCCCCTGGGTAGCTCTGTCGGTTAAGCGCCGACTCTTGATCTCCGCTCAGGTCTTGATCTCAGTGTTGTGAGTTCAAGCCCCACGTTGGGCTCCACATAAAAAAATAAATAAAGAGAGCTGTTCTTCTGTGAACCACCCCCAGAGTTCCTCAGGTGGCCCCTCCTGGGACAGTGTACTCTTTGTGGTCTCTTCTCGAAACAGTGCCATTGGTAATTCACCAAATCCATAAGTAGGGAGAAACAGGATAGATCTCAGAGTTCTGGTAACTCTGGTGTCTGTGGGTCACACTTTGGCCCCTGTAGAATAGTATTTATTTTTAAAATCTACATTTAGTTTATATACTCTCCAATCAATTTAGGTACAAACCCGTGAGAGAGGATGAAGAAAGTAATAAAGATTGTGTTGGTGGTAAAAGAGGAAGAGCCCAAACAGCTCCAACAAAAACATCCCCTAGAAATGCAAAAAAGCACGATGAGTTATGGCATGGTAAGTTGGTACATCCATGGGAGGGAAAACAAATTGCCGCGGGGCAGTAGCCTTCTTGTGGAAGTTTTAAAGGAGTGACTTATATCTAGCAGTGAAACCCTTGGATATAATGTAGAAAAGATGAAATTACCGCAAATAAAAAATTTAGCACCTGCAAAATTAAATTTGGGAAGAAAATTGGGAAAAACTCATATTTGTTCCGTGAAAAATTTGTTTTCATGAAGGCTAAAACAAATTTAATTAGTAGAACACACTTACTAAAGAGACTGATCGTGGTCAGGCAGGCCCTTCACTTTTGTCATTTATAATAATCTAACAATTATAGGAGGAATGAAAAGTTTTGCCAGGATTATAGTAGTGTTTTGTTTTGTTTTTCATAAAACTAAGTTCTATTATAAAGGGTTTTTATTTTGAGGTTTTTATGTCTATGTTTTTGATGTTAAAAATTGCCCTTTCTTTTATGGTAGTGATAGTGTTGTGATTTTTAATTCCTAAAAGTAAATGGCAACAGTTTTAACCCATGACCCCCTGCCCAAGCTATTACTTAGTGAAATCTGAGAAGAGAAGAATCATAGATCCCCTTGGAAACTATCACAATCTCTCCTATCCTAAGCCTTGGATTAGATAACCAAATCTCTTCTAAGATTTACAGTTGGGAATATTTGTCTATTTTACATGGCCATTTTAAGCTGGATATAAAAATTAAAAATCCAGGGAATTTATATAAAACTGTGAACTTAAATTTAAATATTTTGTCTTTATTCTTCTCTGGCCGTTTTATTCTTAGCCGTTGGCTTCTGTTGAAAAGAAGAAAATGGGAAATGAGTCCATTTTTCTCCTTTACAGTGTATTTGGATATGGGAGGAAAGCAACATTTGCATAAGCCTGTATGATTTATGCGTAAGATAAAGGGAAAAATGTTCAAGCTATCAATACTCTAGAGGGATACCAAACTTTAGAGCCTCACAGCTTGTGGTTACTATTTTCGGGGTGATAGATGACACCAGCTCCTCGGCACAGCCTTTCTAACTTTGATCACACCTTACCTTTGATCTTTTGCCCTCTAGATGGAGTGTGCCCATCGGTATCAAATCCTTTAGAAGTTTACCTCATATCCACACCACCTGAAAATATAACTTTTGAAGACCCGTCATTAGATGTGATTCTCCTTTTAAGAGTTTTACATGCCATCAGTCGATACTGGTATTACTTGTATGATGTGAGTAATGTGGCCTGCTTATGGAGTTTCCCATTATATGTTGTGCATGGCACGTTACCTGTAGTTCTGTCAGTGGTTGATGAATTTTTGTTGTGCTAGAAACAGACCAAATGTTTCAGTTAAATGTAGGGATCATAGCCCAGTGAAATACAGCGTACTCACCAGTTGGAGCTTCTCCCCCACTTTTTGTTGCTGGCCTACATTCTTGGATTAGTGTTCTTCCTAGCTGTGACTTGTATCAAGTTAGGCTACAACATGAAGAACGAGTGTGAATTTATAGTTAAAATTCTTTCAGTACATTTAAGCAAAAGTTCATTTGTCTGAGTTGAACTATATGTTAAGTAAAAAGTCAGGTGAAAGTTGAATGCTACTTTTGACATTTATATAATATAGGGAAGAATGACAGAATTGACCTTGCACAACACATGAGCTGTCACATCAGTGATTGGGTCAGTACTAGTGGCCTGTAGGGGTTGTGGTATTTGAGCTATGCATTGTAGAAATTGTCGTTTAGGTTGAGACAGTCAAGTGAGAAGCTATATATTGTTATGTTGGGAACCAGGTGAAATCTAGGCACTCTGCATACATTTTTGGAGATAAAGAGTTAGTGAATATAATCCTAATGTTTTACTACATGTAGACCTTTTTTTTTTTTTTTTAACATTTTACAGAATGCAATGTGCAAGGAGATTATTCCAACTAGTGAATTTATTAACAGTAAGTTGACAGCAAAAGCAAATAGGCAGCTTCAAGATCCTTTAGTAATCATGACAGGAAACATCCCAACATGGCTTACTGAACTAGGAAAAACCTGGTAAGATGATCATTTCTGAAATAGTGGCTTGGGAGTGTGTTACTGTTGTGTTGGTCTTAATATATTTTGATTCAAAAACGGTCTTCGCTGAACCTATTTGAATGTGTTTAAATAACATATTTGATCACAGCTTGCTTAATATTTCGTGTAGCTAGCTATCTAGAGGAGGCGCCTCTAGCTGGGGTTAATATAAAATCTACTTGTGACAGTATGTGTCTATATATATATATGAAATAGGAAAGTATGCAAGGATATTTAAAGAGATTAAAATCCTCTGTCTTCATAAAGTTGGACTCCAAAGGTATAGTTGCTTGATTTTCTGAGCCTGTTTGGGTCCAGACTTAAATTCTCAGAGACTAGAACTGTACGGATCAATACAGTAGTCAGTAGCCACATACATCTATTTACATTTAGATCAAAGAAAATTAAGTAGATTAGAAATTAGTTTTTAGTCACATTAGCCACATCCTTATGTGGCTCCCCATGTGGGACAGAACAGATGGTAAATATTGGCATCACCACAGGAAGTGTCTTTAGCTGTTCTGTGTCAAGAACTTTCCTACATCAAGAGGCAGTAGAACCTAATATTACCGTGGAGTTCCTTCTTTGGAAATCAGGATGGCTGTTGGGCTGGTTTGAGTGACTTAGGAATGCCGGGGCTGGGAGGAAAATCATGAGCTAGTAAAGCCATTTTTATTATTTGTGTGTATGTGGTACGGGGATGGCTTGGCAGTGTCACGAAGCGGTGATCGTATTTTGAAAATAGGGTTTGCTAGACAGGTTATACTTCCTGAAGGTCTTTGGGTAGATTAAAGATCTTGAATAGACCTGATTTAAAGTATAGGATTTTTAATAGTTGAACTTCATATTTCACAGAGAAAAGCTACTTAATGCATTATTACTTGATCACTTAGAGATTTCATCAAGAATTACGAAATTTCTTCAAAATTAGTTTTTGCCTAGACCGTTTTTATTGGTTCTATTTATAATTCTTATTTCTGTATCATAGCAAAAGTTGTTTCTAATGTAGGGGTTTGTGTGGTTTCTGATTCTAATTCAGATAATCTGTGTTGCGTCTTTTTACAGCCCATTTTTCTTCCCTTTTGATACCCGGCAAATGCTTTTTTATGTAACTGCATTTGATCGGGACCGAGCAATGCAAAGATTACTTGATACCAACCCAGAAATCAACCAGTCTGATTCTCAAGATAGCAGAGTTGCACCTAGATTGGATAGAAAAAAAGTAAGTTTCTCCCCCAAAATATGTAAAGGTAAATTGCACCGAGCTTTTGACAGTAATGGGAACACTAGAGATGTGATGCATGGGAGCAGTGCCTGGTGGTGCAGAGCCGTCCCTCAGTCATAGCCGTCTCTCCGCTTGTCTGTCTTCTTCCCTGGAGCAGCCGGGCTTTCCTGTCAAGCTCTTGAAACCAGGCTGTCGGTGATTCTTCTTCATCCTGCAGTTAAGAGTCCTTTTTTCCCCCCGTTTCTGAAATAATTTCTACAGTTCTTTTTTTCTTAGTTGCCGTTAACTCTTGTGCCAAGAAAGAATCCTGTCTTCTCTCACCACGGTTTCTCTCTTTTTTTTTTTAATTAGGAACTCACACTGTAGCCTCCCTTTTATAATTGATCCTTTATGCAATAGGTAGAATTAACCAGATCCACTTTCTTCCCCTCACACATAACTGATCAGAGATGACCGAAACGAGATCCTTCAATTTTTCCACTAACTGAGCCAAAAACGCCAAATTCTCCTCTCTCACTGTCGTAGTGTGAAGCATCAAACTGAGCATCATAGTTAAGGAGCTGCACACTGGCTATCACAAGATGGTTTTGTTCATCTGACGTGTGTGTTCCCAGGACAAGTCGATGAATGCTGAAGTCTTTCTCTTCCGATCTGGTTACATCTGGAAGCCACTGTGCAGTTAGGCTAGGCCACTCCAGAGCATGGGTCATCACCAAATCGTAAAGAAAAGGGGTGTTCTTTTTCCATATTTTGTACTCCTCGTTGATCACACGTTCTTCTACTGCATCATCAAAGGCTGCTTCCTTGTCAGCCATGGAGGGCAGGCAAGCTGGGGGGATCCCAGGGTCGAGTGTTGCGGGAGGGGCGGGGAGGCTATGGGCGCTCACTCTGCACGCACGGCCTCTATTGTTTCCTGCTGCCCGAAACGAGATTCTTGATGGGATTCGCGGCTGGGGCCTAGTCATCCCCCGTGTTGCTGATATCAGCTTCCTGGGCTTCTCAACCTTGGCTCCACATTCAGAGCTATGACCGCCCCACTCTGAGCCATTCCAGCGGGGACCCCGTCCTCCATTTCTGACAGTGCACCGCCTTTTACTTCTGATGTCTTTGTTCATCTTGCTCTTTTGTGCTGAGGATTCTTACTCCAGTCTGTCTTTCCAAAACCTGTAACTCCAAGACTCCTGAGAGCCATTAGTAATGACATTAAAAGAGGGGTTAGAAGGAATGAGAAGCAAAACAAAAAAACCTTTAACACTTTTTGTCTGTTCTTCAAAGCCTTTCTATTTCTATCTTTATTTGTATCATTAGGATTGTGTCAGCGGTGGTGTTGGTAGAGTTTGGAAATCTAGCAGGACCTGTCTTGTCCCCATGAATCTCAGTAGTAGATGTTTGTAGTTGTGCTTGTAGGATCTCTGCAGGTCGGGGCCAGGAGGTGTCAGCTCACCTGTCTCACCTGCCACCCCCATACCCATCTCTCCGTATGTAACTGTAAATGTGCCCAGGGAGATGCCGTGCAGCTGCAGCTCTGACTTGCATTGCTGTCTGGCAAGGTTACAGAGAGCCTTTCTTCTCCACCTTGAACTTTCTGAACCTGCCATGGGCTCGATAATATTTACACTTAACTTCTGGCTTTGCTGTCCATGTTTGTAGCAACGCAGCTACTTCTTAAACTTTTCTGAGGTGTGCCTTTTATAGAAATAGTCTTGGGGAGTGTGGGTGGCTCAGCCAGTTCAGTGTCCAGCTCTTGGTTTTGGCGGGCTCCATGCTGGGCTTGGAGTCTGCTTGAGATTCTCTCTGTCCTTCTCCGTCTGCCCCTTCCTGCACTCTCGTGCGCACGCTCTCAAATTTTTTAAAAAATAGTCTTTTAACAGTTGGTTTTTGTTTTTGTTTTTTTTTGCACTGCGAGAAATGCCACCTGTTTATTATTAAAGTATAATCATCGTTTCCTCACATTTGTACTTTGTTTTTTAGCGTACTGTGAACAGAGAGGAGCTGCTAAAGCAAGCGGAGTCTGTGATGCAAGATCTGGGTAGCTCCCGGGCCATGTTAGAAATCCAGTATGAAAATGAGGTGAGCGCATGAGTGTGGATGGTTTTCGACTTAATTTGTGCCTTCAATAAGAATTCATTGGTCCTCTGAAATTCTAAAAGACAATTGGGAAATTTATCTAGAAACTGGAGATTTGCTCTGTTTTGGATGATCTTGGAAGGTCGAAGCTCTCCAGTTTCCAAGATTTAAGTTGTATAGGAAAAGACGGGGTTTTTTCTTGCATAAGAGCAAACGTTTGTGTAATTGTTAGGTTGATAAAGTGAAAGGGTGTTTTAAGCATACCATTCAAAATGTTTGAACTGCTTTTAAAAAAATCACAGATATAACCTGTATAAAAGATGCATACTTATAACACGTACAGTTCTAGTTGTACAAATTGTAATGTCCTGATGTATTCGGTCTGGAATCACTACCACATCAAGATCAAGAAAAAAATCCCATCACCACAAACTGCTCTCTTAGACCACTCTGTGGTTCGCACCCCCACCTGCACCCCCAGACAACTGGTAGTCTATTTTTTGTCCTGTAGTTTTGTCTTTGTTACAAATGCCGTAGGAGGTGGAATCCTACAGTATGTAGCCATCTGTGTTACTCTTCTAGCTCTTGGTATAATGCTTTTGAGATTCATCCATGCTGTTGCAGGTATCGTTTGTTTCCTTTTATCACAAATAATAAGAGTCTGTTGTATGGATACTTCAGGAAATGGTTCATCACCAGGTGATGCACATTTTAGTTTCCAGATTTTGACACTTACATGAATAATGCTGCTCTGAACCTTTGGGTACAAGTCTTTGTATAGACATATATTTTTATTTGTCTTAGGTAAATTCTTCAGGGATGAATTGCTATGTTACTTAGTAAGATATGTTTTTCCTTTATGAGAAACACCAAACTGTTTTCCCAGTAGCTTTGTCATTTCCCCTTCCCACCAGTGATGGAGCTTGTGAGTTTCAGTTGCTTGCCATGCTCACCAGCCCTCAGGTCTTATCTTTTTAATTTGGGGAATTCCAGGGGGTTTACAGTGGTATCTCATTGTGTTCTATCTGCATTTTTCTGATTGTTTTACTAACCATTCATATATCTTCTCTGGAGAAGTGTCCACCCACGTTTCCATCATCGTGTTTTTTTATGATTAAGTTGTTAAGAGTTCTTTATTACTCTGGATGCAAGTTCTTTATGAAATAAGTGATTGCAAATATTTTCTTCCAGTCTGTGGTTCATCTTTCAGTTTCCTCATGAAATGTCTTTGGAAGAGCAGAAGTTTTTAATTTTGTTGAAATCCAATTTATCAAAAGATTTTTTTTCTGGTTTGTGCTTTTTTTTATCCCAGGAAATTTTCCCCTCACCCTTGGTTTTCAGAGATTTTTTTCCCTCATGTGTTTTTCTAGAAGTTTTATAGTTTGGCTCTCATACTGAAGCCTATAATCCATTTTTAATTATATATAGCATAAAGTAAGGGGTTAAGGATATTTTTCCTTTTTTCTAAATATAGGCTGTTTCATTTTTCCAGCACCGTTTGTTTGAAAAGGCATACTTCTCCCATATTGAATGACCTTGGCACCTCTTTTTGAAAACGAGTCGATTGTGAATATTTGGATCTGTTTCTGGATTTTCTGTTTTTTTTATTAATCTATACTGTCTTGATTACTATATCTTTATAGTTAGTCTTGAAGGCAGGTAGTGTGAGTCCTCCCAACTTTTTTTTGTCAAAGTTGTGGTTATTCCCCATTCCCTAGTATTTCCATGTAAATTTTAGAATCAGCTTGTCAGTATCTACAGAAATTCTCACGGGATATTGATTGGGATTGTGTTGAATTTTGGTCAGTTTGGGAGAAAATTGACATATATTGTAGTTCTTACACCATGTAGACTTCCATCTTTCTCTTGCAGTTTCACTTATTAAGTCTAGAGAGGTCTTCCATGTGCATATTTTGTTAAGTTTCTCCCCAAAATTTCATGTTTTGTGATGATGTTGAAAAGGATACTCTCCTTATTTTAGTTTGTAGAAATAGTTGATTTTTTTAAATCTTGACCTTATTTTATGTGACCTTGATAATGATTAGTTCTAATAACTTTTTAATAGATCATTTAGGATTATTGCAGAACCCAGGTTTGGGAAACTTCCTGTAAAGGGCTGGATAGTAAACATTCAGGGGTTGTGGGCCCTACAGTCTTCCCCGCAACTACTCCATTTTGCCTTTGTTGTACAAGCAGGAAAGTGGCCATAGACAATACTTACACAAATGAGCCTGGCCGTGTTCCAACAGAATTTTATTGTCATTGAAATTTGGAGTTCATAGAATTTTCACATGTGGTGAGATATTATTCAAGGTTTTTCAACCACTGAAATTGTAAAAACCACCCTTAGATTTGCAGATGGTACAAAAACAGGAAGTGGGCCAGAGCTGCAGTTTGCTACGCTGTGTTGTTGGACAGTTGTGTCGGCTGTGGAAAATACAATTTTACTTCCTTTCTATTCTCACCTTTGTCATTTACTTGTTCTGAGGCACTTTTAAACAGCCTGGACAGTCCACCAAAAGATTCAAATAATGGTTTTCTCTATACTTTAACTATGAAATACTGAGTCCTTGGGGATGCTTTCCTCCCTCTTTCCCCTCAATATTTTTAAGACAAAACTTGAGAATGTTTGGCCTTCTAAAACTTTTATAGACCCCTCAGTTTTCTTGTCTTTATATAGTACAGCCTCTAACAATCTGCAGTATTACCTGTGGTTATCCAAGGAATTTTAATTATGATTTTGATTTTTCTTAGGCATTTTTATCTCATTAAGACTTTTGGAAAGTTATTTTGAGTGTTATTTAGTCATGAAAATTAAAACTTGAAGTAGTTGTGACCTGGGAGGTATACAGTAGGCTGGGGGATCCAGGTTGTGGCAGAGTTCCTGTAGTCCAAGGATTACCGTGTAGTTGATTACAATGCATATGGCTGATGAGTGGCATAGGTATCAAGTGGATGAGGCTTTCAGACAAGTCCTACCGTCCCAGGAGTGTGTGGGCGGCAGGGTCACAGGGTCATACCTTAATGGAAGTGAGTGAGAAAATTAGGGGACCAAAGGTTGTGGCTCTAGCAAAGGATTGGGCTTGGTGGTGAGGGGCAGGAGTAAATGCTCTGGAAGTGATGGGACAGAGGGAGATGGAGTGGAGGCCTTGACTGCTGGGATGAGAAATTGGGATGGTCTTTTGAATCCACCCTGATCAGGATCGTGCCTCTTGCTCAGAGGATACAGGTTTTTAGATGTTTACATGCTCCGATTTCTTCTTCATGAAATTGCAAGACCTCTGCTCCAGCTGACTTCTTTTCCTGAGTCTATTTTAACTTTGATTTTTACTTTTTTACTCCAATATATATTTTTCTTGCCAGGAATGTCTTTCCTTCCCTCTCGCATCCTTCATGGTTCTGTTCAAATTGCATCTCACATGGAACCTAAACAGGTTCAGAATAGCATCACATTGATTGTTCTTAGGTCATCAGGATTGAGTGACTGATACAAAAATCATAATTTTATAATCTTCATTGCTGGATCCTACCTACTAATAATGGAAAAGATTCTAGGAGGATCATTGGGGAATAGAGCTTGGGAGGAGTATTGACTTTTTTTATACGAAGAGCCTCAGGTTGTAAATCAGATTCAACCATACAAGTCTGCAAGTGGCCATTAGAAAGACTTCAGAGTAGCTCTGATTCAAAATATCAAATCCAGGGGCGCCTGGGTGGCTCAGTCGATAAGCGTCTGCCTTCGGCTCAGGTCATGATCCCAGGGTCCTGGGATCGAGCCCCGCATCGGGCTCCCTGCTCAGCGGGGAACCTGCTTCTCCCTCTCCCACTCCCCCTGCTTGTGCTCCCTCTCTCACTGTCTCTCTCTCTGTCAAATAAATAAATAAAATCTTAAAAAAAAAAAAATCAAATCCAAATGGGCCCCATCTTGAACAGGGAATGATTGGTAAACCAGTCTCTGGGCTCAGAGAGTCTTTAAACCCCAGGATTGGCTGCGGCTACGAGTGACCAAGCTTCGGGCAGGTGAAGTGTTAGGAGTGTGGACTGTGGAGCCTGGCATCAGCGCTGACTGACCCTAATGCTGGGGGGTTCTGTAAAGTCCTGGTGGATGCCTCAACAGGGGCAGAAGAGATGGGCCTTTCTCATCCTGTGTTGTAGATTGATTAACAATAGAACACTGTCACATGTTAAGTGCTAGAATGTGTTAGCTTTTGAAAGGCAAAGACTCAAAAGTTTTGAGTCAGACAAGTTGTCAAAACTCATTTTTCTGTGTTTTTACTTCTAGAGCTTTATGCTTTTCCTTCCTTTAAAAACAAACGAAACAAAACCAAAGTTACTTACCTTTCTAGTGGCGTGGCTGAGTAGAACAGATGCCCGAAAAGATCAGGTTGATCTATGACAGGGCCACTGGCCATCCCAGAGTACCTACGGGGTGGATTTCCAGATCAGCTGTGACCTACCCCTCCACCCTCACAGGTGTGCAGTGATGAGGTGTTCACAGTGATACTCATGCCATTTAATATTTTAAGTCTGTTTTACCTTTAGAAATAACAGCCCATTCCTTGGATGAAGGAATTAGACTGATCTGATTTGTGGTTTATATTTAGCCTAGGGTAATTATGCTAAAGGGAGGGGAAAAATTGTTTCTAAAGCACCATCTGGTGGATATCAGATGTTACTGCAGTTTTGTTCTTTCCTTTTGGCCTCTCTTCTTTCCCTTCCTTCCTCTCCACGAAATTCCTACCGTCACAGAACTTTTTTTTTTCCCACATACGTACGCATATGTATATGTTAGGCCGCATGATGAAGAAAAATAAAGCAAACCAAGATGGATGGCGATGAAGAAGGGATAGAGTGCTGTAAGAGGACATGTGAGCCGAGGCAAGTCATTACCATTTAGGGAAGGGTGTCTCTAGCAAAGAACAGAGAAGCAAAAGCCCCTGGCCCTTTGCATAACGACTGGCTAGAGTAGGAGCCAAGCTGTGGGAGCGGTCACCGAGGTGGCGCAGGCCGTGGAAGAACTTGAGCTTTTGCTTTGAGTGAGATGGGAGGCCTCTCGGCACCGTGAGACTAGACTAGGAGATGCCAAGAGTGTTGGTGCAGAGACCAGGGAGGCTCTGGCAGTAGACAAGGTCAGGGACCAGTTCGGAATATATTTTGAAAGCGGGGCTTATAGTGTTGAATGATGGATTGGGATGTGCGGAGTAAAAAAGAAAAGAAAAGCCTAGGTTTTGTTGGCGTCCTGGGCAAATGCAGGTTGCATTCCATTTACTGCCATGGAATACTAACAGGGAACAAGGGTGGTTCCAGAAGGTGTCACCACATCCAACCCGATATGTCACTGTTTGCAAAGTTAGAGTAAAATATTTGGCGGATTGCATCTAATCTGTTAAGCTAGTTTGGATACTTTTTAAAAGTAACTATGGTAATGATAAAATAATACCCATTATTTGCAAATAATCTCTAAGTGAACTCTAGTTCTCTTGACCAGGATGGTGGTTTGATGTAGCCTACAAACTATGATATTAACTTGTCGTTAGCTGGATATCTAATTTATGGTCCGAGCTGGTAGGTCTTGGCAGAACGTGAAGGAATAGCGAGGGTATGAACGTGGACATGGGAGCCTCCGTGAGTTGTTCTCGTTCAAAGGTGTACAGTCACGGCAAGGCAAGTTTTAAAAATACCGGTGCCCAAGCCCTAAACCAGACCTCTCAAACAAGAATCTTCAGCACGTGCTCACCATCTCCCTGCGTACATACTGATAAAGCTCTCAGGAGTTTCCAGGGCACCGTGGGGCTTGAGAAGCCCCGACATACGCTCTGAGGCTAAGTGAGCCCGGTGGGTGCTGGCATGGGTCTGGCCTTCTCTGAGCCCTGTGTCATTCAGCAAACCACTGTTCCGTGGCTGCTTGTGTGTCCGGGCACTCCCGAGGGTGTTAAAGTTGCCCTCGAGGGAGAAATGGCAAACACATACTGAAATTGTGGCAGTGTGATGTGATGTGAGAAGTCACTGAACAACAAGTCCCAAAGAAAAAGGAGCAGAGTCACTGGGCAAACAGGAAGCTTCTGAGATGACATTTGAGCTGGTTTCAGGCTAACAGCTCACCCAAGGGGGCTCTGGAAGGAGCTCCATCCTCAGAGAAAGCCATCTTACTCGCCGGGGGTGTGAGAGCTGCAACAGTACTGTTGTCAGTATATAAGCCTGAAGCAGATGGTGGGAATGTGAGGGTCCTGGGCAGTAACAAAGGGTGGCTTGTTCTTGTTCCAGGGGACCAAGCCTGAAGGAGCACCATCAGGACAGTTTGGGAAATGATGCATGAAATAAACAGTTGCTGTTAGTATCCATATTGCAAAAAGGTTGGCCCAAGAAAAAGGCAGCATAAATTCTGAAAATTTGAAATTGTTCTACATTTGTTCTTCTGTAGGTTGGTACAGGTCTTGGGCCTACACTGGAGTTTTATGCACTTGTATCTCAGGAACTACAGAGAGCTGACTTGGGTCTCTGGAGAGGTGAAGAAGTGACTCTTAGCAATCCGAAAGGTAAGATTGGTTTGTGAGGCAGTCAGTTTGTGTTTTTCAGATCAGGTAAAAGGGCCTTTATAATTCATTAAATAGATTGAATTTCTAGTAGAGGGCCATGGTCTCTGACCTTAATTCAACTTTTAGCCTTTGTTTTCTCTTTTATCAAATTAGGGAGAGCCTTCCAGCTCTAGAGGACTTCATTCCATGATCTGTCTGATTTTTGAGAATACTGAATGTCTTAGATGTTCTTAGTTACCAGATTTTGTCCTGTTTTGTTTTGTTTTGTTTTGTTTTGTTTTGTTTTGGGAAATAGCATCTAAAGTTTTGTGACTTGCTCATTTTATAGGAAGCCAAGAAGGGACCAAGTATATTCAAAACCTCCAGGGCCTGTTTGCGCTTCCCTTTGGTAGGACGGCTAAGCCAGCTCACATCGCAAAGGTTAAGATGAAGTTTCGCTTCTTAGGAAAATTAATGGCCAAGGCTATCATGGATTTCAGATTGGTAAGTTTAGGATTATTTGCTTGTCTACAATTTTTTTTTGTATCCGTGTACTCTGAAAATATCTTAATCCCCTGCACTCCATGCTGTATTTTAAAACAGTGTTTCACAGACTTTAATGTGCATATGAATTACATGGAGAGTCTATTTAAAACGCTAATTTGGGTTCAGTGGCTCAGGGGTGAGGCCCACGATTGCACATTTTCTTTTCTTCTTTTTGTCTGCTGCTTTTCTCATTAAAGATTTCACATTTTCATACGAGCTCCCAGGTGATGCCGAAGTGCTGTTATGAACCATTTCTTTAGTAGCAAGGGTCCAGAGAATCAGGCAACGTGAAGGGTAGTTTTAAAGTATTTATTAGATTTTTAATTCATTTAGGAAAGCCTGAGCTTTCTGGAGCTGAATTGCAGTAAGTCATCATTGGAGTGCCAGAGGGAAAATAACCTGTGAACTAAGTATTAACAGAGGTCTGAGTGTTGCCAGGCTTTTCTTCATTTCCTCTTCTCACATTTTCTGAGATACTTTGTCAGTATGTAGAAGACATTTTTTTTCATTTAGTGTCAAGTTTCCAAGCTGACAGTTTCGCTGTGCCCACAGAATGGGTTGTTAATCAGTTATTTTAGAAGTTATATTTTTTGTTTTAATTAGTTCTTCTTTTAACCTCTTTTTTCCCCCAAACTTGCAGTAATACAAACTACAGTGGAATTTAGTTTACTCCACCCCAAATAGAGTAAGATTCCTAGAAACATCTCTTAGTTTGGAGGCCCTTATGGAGAGTATATGTCCATTATTGAATAGATAACCTTTTCAGGGTCAGTGTTTAAATAGGATTCTTTGGTGTACTAAGTTTTTCACAATATCGGGGCCCCAAATTGGGTTTAAATGGGAACAATTGTGTATAATGAGAGAAACAGTTCCAAATGGTTTTTTTTGGGGGGGGGTTATTATTACTCAGCCTTTGTAAACGATCTCTTAAAGTGTCAGTTATAGAACTGAGGCAATTCTAGAAGCTTAGCGTGACTGTTAGAATATTTTGTGTATTTCCTTTCAGGTGGACCTTCCCCTTGGCTTACCCTTTTATAAGTGGATGCTGAGGCAGGAAACTTCACTGACATCGCACGATTTGTTTGACATTGACCCGGTTGTAGCCAGATCAGTGTATCACCTAGAAGACATTGTCAGACAGAAGAAAAGACTTGAACAAGATAAATCCCAGGTAAGCTTAGAAGATGAGAAATGGGGACACCTGGGTGGCTCAGTCAGTTAAGGGTCTGCCTTAGACTCAGGTCATGATCCCAGGGTCCTGGGATCGAGTCCCACATCGGGCTCCTTGCTCAACGGGAAGCTTGCTTCTCCCTCTGCCTGTCGCCGCCCCCCCCTTGTGCGCACGCGCTCTCTCTGGCAAATAAAATCTTAAAAAAAAAAAAAAGATGAGGAAATGGTCAAGTGGATCGGTTTCTGTTGCAAGATAAGGTTTTTGTTAAGTGGTTATATTTGACCCAGTTATTATGTTATATTACTTTTACTTATATACTTTATATTATTTTAGAAGAGTTCAATTTTTTTGTTAGAATACCTGAAATGATTTCACAGTGGGAAAGATGACCCATAAAAACAGCAGGTGGTAAATAAACCGCTTGATTGACAAATGAAATACACTCCTGACTTGAACCCATAAGGCTCTTATTTATTAAATTTTAGATGGGCATTATGTATCTGGGCAGATACTGTATCATACTGAATTTTTTTAGTAGGCATTTAAATCAATAAAAACTATTCTCAGTACAGATTGTTTTTCCAGAAAGATAGCTTAATGTAGGAACAGTCCACTTGTTTCTAGAAAGATCTCAGGAAAAGAGTTTTAAAGGTCATGGTGGGTGTTCACTATTTCTTAGCAATACCTGTTGAGGCTTCTCTATTAGAATGGATAATCTTGAGCTCTACATCATTAATATGTATTCTTTACATATTTAATAAGAGATTAAAAATTATTTGACCCAATCTGAGATTAATAGTGGTTCTGTATCAGATGCTAGAAGACAAAGTTATATTTAAAAACCAGTGGCACAGATTCAGTTAGCTATATTTGGGCAGGCAGCGTGGCCCAGTGTTAAATCAACTTCCATATTATAAATTGTGTAAACTGTCACATCTCCTGGTAAACTGGAGAATAGCTGTCGGCAGATGGGGATTTTAGAATGCCTTGTTAGCAAAGAAGAAGGTGATTTGTAAGTAAATTAATTTTATCTCCCTTACTAATTGGTGGTGATTTTTGGTGAAAGAAGTTTGTTTATGAAGAGAAATTGGCACTTAAAAGAGGCCGAGTCCGTCTTTGCCATAGAAGATCTATATTGTCTTAGGATTTTTAGAATCAGTTTTATGCTTACCGACTTTGTAAATTTTAAAAACAAATGCGATCTTACTAGGAATCATCTCTTAGATAAATAATGCCCCCCAAAAAAGAGGGAAAGAAAGTAAAACTCAGGCACTGTTCCATGTGTATATTAACTCATTTAATCCACGACACCCCTCGGAGACTTAGGTATTTCTGTTATTCCTCTTTTGTATGTGAGACACGAAAGGCAATAGGTCGCGTAAGCGGCCAAGGTCACAAATCCAGAGCGTGGGCGGAGAGCAGAATCACACGCAGGCTATTGGCTCTGGGGCTGTCACTCTTACTCATTTTGCAGTATGCCACCCGTTCTCTTCCTCAACTCTTTTTTGAGATTTGTTCTTCTAATCTTTAATCTTTATTTTTCATGTTGTCAATTTAAAAGTATAAAATGCATAGCACAGAAACCACATTCCTTGGACACTGCTCTATTGTTTGAACCAATTTTCATCCAGCACATGAGGAATGGTGGTATTTGGTGTTCTGGAGCACCTCGCTTCATATAAAGTATACAGATGGAACAAACTTGGTAGTATAAATTCTTAAAAGATACATGGGAAATGGGGTACAGTCTGAAGAAATGAACAGTGAATTCCTTTTAAATATCTCAGGGACACCATACTAGATTCCTATCAATGATAGCATTTTTTAATGCAAACCTTTATAAATAAGCTGTTTCTTAGGTAGCTGTGGGAGAAGAGACTTTCTGTTAGAATAGCAGCGACCACCTTGATCTGTGAGAGAGGTGGGAGGGGGCAGTTTTGAGAGCTTTCCAGCAGAGAACATTCGAGCAACGTTGATGATTACTAGTCTTTCTGAAGAATAATCTTAAATGTAAAATGAAAGACCTCCCTTCTGATGTCATCAGATGATTCACCTGAAGCTGGGGAGAGACCTAAACACAGGCTTTTGCAGAGAAGGACAGATTAAGATTATACCTTAATCTTAGTGCTATCTCCTTTTCTGCATTCTGAATTAATCTGGAATCCTCAATGGCTTTCATTTCCTTTTTATTTTTTATATTTTTTATTTTTATTTTTTTTTTAATTTTATTTATTTATTTGACAGAGGCACAGCGAGAGAAGGAACACAAGCTGGGGGAGTGGGAGAGGGAGAAGCAGGCCTCCCACTGAGCAGGGAGCCCGATGTGGGGCTCGATCCCAGGACCCTGGGATCATGACCTGAGCCGAAGGCAGACGCTTAATGACTAAGCCACCCAGGCGCCCCTCATTTCCTTTTTAAAAATGACTAATTTTAAGTCAGAACTTCCTAGCTTTAGTGTGTAAATGACAAATTTCTTGCACCTGGACTGTGTAGCCACTGGGAATTTCATACTTGGAGGTATTTCCAATTTGGAAAGCCATTTTGCTTCTTCCTCCTATGCCATATATACCTTCATTTTCAGCTAGTATTTGCAGTTTTGCTTTTGGTCTTTGGTTTCTAATCTTAAAAAAAAATACATATTTTATATAAGCCTAAATATTCTTAAGCATTTAAAAAACTGAATAATACAAATTGCTTTTAACATTTGTCTTTAGAGTATGACTTGAGGGCTTTGTTGGAACCTTTCTTCACTGAAGCATTATTGTGTGCATACAGAGCTGTTGTGCTAGTCCTGAAGTCATTGGATGAGTAATCTCCAGGGTGGTGTTCCTTAGACTTGAGCTTTGCAGGGGGGAAAAAGTTAATTACCATTCCTTAGATAGTACATTATTTGTATTTACTCAAGTAATAATGCATTATTTGTGTTTATGGTTTCCTGTCTAAGGAATGGTAATTAACTCAATGTAATTGGATTCATTAAGATTAATAAAGAATTTAAGAAAAGTTTGTCTGGCTCTGTAACCACTCTTAAATTGACCATCGCGTAAGCGATTGACTTTTTGTGAAATCTGATTTGAAATATGGTCACAGTGACAGACATCTCATTTTGAAGGAACACTTAAGTGATCTTATTTTTCCCCATATAAAAATAGTTGGATTTTGAAGTGCTTAAGATTATTTCCTTTGTGATCTGTGACTTGTTCATGTGTAGATGATGACACAAAAAGAAATACTGTAAGAGTGGAAGGAACCCTTAAAATGCATTAGCGTATCTTTTATAAACACAGAACCAACTGAATGACTGTGCTTGACATCTCTCATCCCCCCCCCCTTTAGACCAAAGAGAGTCTACAATATGCATTAGAAACCCTGACTATGAATGGCTGCTCAGTTGAAGATCTAGGATTGGATTTCACTCTGCCAGGGTTTCCCAACATCGAACTGAAAAAAGGAGGAAAGGATATACCAGTCACCATCCACAATTTAGAGGAGTATCTAAGAGTACGTAATTGCGGCGTCCTTCGGGGAGAAGGCCAGTGCGGGGCCACGGGGCTTCCTGTTGGCCCTGTTCTGGGGGGAGAGGGGGAGCACCTGTCCAGGGAAGCTGTCTCTCCCACCCAGCTGAGACCCTTGGCACCCAGGATCACTTCGTCGCATCCATTTCTTCAGGCCTTAGCTTCCGTCTGCACTTGAGAGAATGTGGCTGATAGTTCAGGAGGCCTCATAATGACCTCAGATTTACTTGCTCTCTTCAAGCTTGAATACTAATAATATCACATTGTCTTCATTTAAAAGAAATCAGTGAAAAGGAGCCATCACTTGTGTTCTTGCTAAATTGCATTTTGTCTTTCTATCAAAGTAGCTAACTTGATAGAATTTACACACAAGTTTATGGGGGTAGCAAAGACTTTCAGGTAATTCATGGTTCTTGACTATATTTGCTAAATTAAGGGAAAACTATTTTGTATTGAAAAGCAATTCTATTTTAAGTTATAACCTATATAGATCTTTATTACTACTTTTTGAAAAGTTTTCTTTTGGTTTATTTCTGACCTAAGTGGGAAGAGCATTGGGCTCAAGATAGAATATCATCTACACCCAGACTTGGGTTTTCCAGCAACCTACAGTGGGATTTTAGATAGAACCTCTGAAAAATGTTGGCTCTGGTTTCTTCATCTGGTAGAGAAAGAGAGTAGATAGCAGAGGTCTTCAGGTATTAATTTAGTGTCACCAGCAGTTCTGTGACTGATACCCACTCCCTTTAATATTCAGAGAACTGGCTGCTCATACTACCTGCTTCTTTTCCTCACTTTGAGAAAGCTGACATTTTACCCTACTGGTAAATGATGAGTTAACATCCAGATTAAGGTTCTCTGAAAATAATTTGTAATAATGCTTGTGTTTTTGTTTCCATTTCTATCTGAATATGTCCTGTACTTCTTGAATCCAGTGGGTTAGCCAAAGTCACTGATGTCTAGATAATGTTGGACCGATAACAGGTGCTTTCTGTTACTTTTCAATTTCACGTGACTGCATTTCCACAGTTGGCCTTTCTCAAGTGAAGGTGCACTGCAGAGGGATTGGCTTCTAAGAACTTACTCAGGGTTTAGATCTAAAATTTTCACATTAAAAATTCAAAACACTTAACAGTTGGTAATTGTGAATCTTGAAACGTTAGCTTTACTTCTTAACATTCTGTCGTCTTGGGAAACTCTAATCTGCTTCTCATCTCGTAAGGTACTATTCTGTGCCGTTGGGATTTTACATAAACGAATTTTAAAAATACACTAAATATAAATGCTCATGGTTTGTTTGGTTTGTTTGTTTGTTGTTGTTTTACATTTTCTTATTGGCCAGGCCCCAGGTAGAAGTTGACGTGAGTGATCTTTTGTGCAGTTTTCTGAGAGGTATTTTAGAGACTTAATAACTTGTGTTTTGTTTTTTCTTTTTCGTTGTTCCTTTAAGTGATCAGGAAGGATGTTTCACTGTACTTTGCCACATACTGAATAGGAAAGAGAAATGAAATCTTGTCATGTTTTCTAAAAGACCTTTTTTTTTTTTTTTGCAGCTGGTTATATTCTGGGCACTAAACGAAGGCGTTTCCAGGCAATTTGATTCCTTCAGAGATGGATTTGAATCCGTCTTCCCACTTAGTCATCTTCAGTACTTCTACCCGGAAGAAGTGAGTAGCTTATGTCTAAAAGAAGGAACTGCACATCGCTGCTCCACTCCATGTGTATCTGTAGTTGTCCTAGTGGGCTGTCTCTCTGCCGTCTAGTTAGAGATTGTTGCAGACAACAAACACGGGGCGGGGGGCGGGTTGTGGGAGGTTTGGGAAAGATCATTTCCTGAACAAAGAAGAGTATTAAATACAAAGTATGATATAATATAAATGTAACACTTTATATTACATAAATACTAAATATAACTTAACTATTAGGGAGTGGCGTCTGTGTGTGAATGGTGAGCACATAGCCTCGTTGTCACCTGATCCTGGGTGCTGCCCAGGGCGGGGGGAATGGGACGCGGGTGTCTGGGACTGTGGTTGGCCAGGAGGGCCCTGGGTCCACAGTAGTGAAAGTGACACAGAGGAGGGTGCACTTTTTCTTTTTTTAATCTAAACTTCCTGGATTAGGTGAGACATTGCTTTATGATTGGAGTCAGTCCTTGAAGTTTTAAGGAAGTGTTGCAGATACCTTTGAGAAGGGGGACATGAGCGTATGTGCAGTTTTCCAGCCTTGTTAAGTGCAACAAGAGTCTGAAAAACCACTCGCTAGTGATGAGATGGCATAGAAAGGAGCGACAGTTTGGAATCCCTTTTGTTTATTGTTGGAGTGGAGACTTTAGAATATACAGCTATTACTGGCTGAATCCAGCTATCTTTGAATGACTTGGCATTGTAATCCCCATTATGATTTTTGTGTCCACTCTGATTTGCTACTTACTGAAGCAGGTAGTGTATCTGACACTTTGAGGCTCTGAGTGTTGCCTGGAATTGAAAGCAGCAAGTGTTGCTCCTGGAATTGAATTCTGGTCCCCACCACTTAACCGTGTGACCCTATCTAGGTCATCGTATGTGATCTGCCTGCCTCATCCGTAAATTGTGATAACCTCTGTCTTAATGAACAGGATGCATAAAGTACCTGACAGTGGGTGACATATAGTAGATACTAAATTTTATATGCCCTGAATTGGATTTTCTCAAGGTACGAAGTCATTCCGCAGATGGACAGTTAACCAGAGAAAAGATGGTTTAATTTGAAACTGATGTTAGATTTTCCAAGGAGACACGAGCACTTCTTCGCTTTCTAATGTCCCCCCTGTGATGGCTCGCTTGGTCCCCGTGCCGCCCCAGCCACCATCTGGCAACCCTCTGCCTCGCTTTACAAAGTGAGCAAGCTGCCCATTTGTTGGATCTCCGTTCCACTTGCTTCTCCCACTTCTCTCTCCAGCTCAGTAGTCTGGGTCTTGGCTTCTGTTACTGTATACCCTTGTGTTTCTAGGGAACAGAGGATTTATGAACTGTCCCTGGTTAGAAGTAGGTTATCAAGTGAAAGCCTCTAAAGGGACGAGAAGAGTTAGGAAAACTTAAACCAAGGGTTTGTCTCAGGTATGTTTTGTTGGCGATAAAAAGGTTTCTCTAGGACCCAGTCCCTGCAAATGGGCAGGGTACCTGTTAATGCAGTTGAAGAGGAGATGGATTTTATAAATACAGTAGAAGAGCACATTGTATAAAAAGAGGTCCTAGGCAGAACTTTGTGATGCTGAAAATGATACTTTGATTTGGCACATGTAGACCTTTATTATATTGGCATACTGCAAAACAACATGTCTTGTGAGTTTTCACTGAGTTATGCAGCTGTGTCTGTAGTAATTTGTTACTGTTGTGTAAACACACAGCTGGATCAGCTCTTGTGCGGCAGTAAAGCAGACACTTGGGATGCAAAGACGCTGATGGAATGCTGCAGGCCAGATCATGGTTATACTCATGACAGGTAAGTAGTGGGGTCCTCTGGTTTTTCGTCTTACGGTCAAGAATTTGGTGGCGTGTGTATGTGTGTATATATACACATTATAAACCTTTTCAAATTTGTCTACCTATTTTATTATATTTTTAATTTTTTAAACTTTTTTTTTTTTTTTAAACTTATTAGAGCGTAGGCACGAGCGGGGAGAGGGGCAGGGGGAGAAGCAGGATCCCTGCAGAGCAGGGATCCTCATGAGGGTTCTCGATCCCAGGACCCTGAGATCATGACCTGAGCCGAAGGCAGACGCTTCACCAACGGAGCCACCTAGGCGCCCTAAATTTGTCTACCTATTTTAAAGGAGGGACTCTGATATTTTGGCCTCATTTCTGTTAAGACCTTAGGACCCAAAGATTTCTTTTTCAAGCACTTCTGCAAAAATGAACAGGGAGAGGGGAGAACACAGGTTTCACCCCATTACCCATTTTTCTGTGTAGTAAAACGGAGACATCTGTACAATTCCTGACAAGTCTTACTTGTTACAACATTTGAATTCCAGCTGTGACAACAGAAACCAGTTTGATTTCAGACTGCACTGTAATGTGAATTCATAGATATTCATAGTTAAATTTCTACAGTGTGTAGCTAATTGTGAGAGTCTGCATTGTGGGGTGAGTCAAAACTGTATTTTAATATGATGAAATAATTGTGGTTATTTATTTCTGTTGTAGTCGGGCTGTGAAGTTCTTGTTTGAGATTCTCAGTAGTTTTGATAATGAGCAGCAGAGGTTATTTCTCCAGTTTGTGACAGGTAGCCCAAGATTGCCTGTTGGAGGTGGGTATGCCTTTGCTCTGTGGGTATGTGTGTGTGTCCGACAGACAGGCGATACTTCAGTACCAACAGCAGGATATTCTGTACTTATAGTGCCTCTTAGTTATCCTAATATCATAATGCTTCTAAGTTTGTACCTTGTTTTGCAATGTATACGAGGCATCACCAGCAGGGGAATTCATAGGGACTGTCTTAAACACATTGAAGTAGGATTGTTAATGAGCATATAATGCTGCTTTTCTAGATAAAATTCAGATCCTCAGGCCATTTGAACATTACAAACTCTTAGATGAGAATGCACTGTAAAGTCTACTTTCCCAGCAGTGAGTCAGTCCTAACAGGAGTTGAATTGGTACTCTGTTTTAAAACTCAGAAAGCCTAAGGAACTGTTTGCCTCCATATTATGCGAGGGCTTTTTGTGGTAAATAAAGCAGATACTAGGCACCATACACTAAACGTGTATCGAATGTGTAGATTTAATTGCCAAGCAAGAAAGAGCACCTTGTGTGTGTGCTAACCCCGCACAGCGAGGCAGCGCAATGTTTTCTGGTAGGAGTAGCAGAAGGGTATGTCTGGGATTCCAGACGGATTCTTCTCCCGGCTAAGAAAATGTTCTCCTCTGAGTTGGCCGTATGCACCCTGCAAACTTATTAAATTCCTTGGTCTTTTTTCCTTCCCCTTTCATCAGGCTTCCGGAGTTTGAATCCACCTTTGACAATTGTCCGGAAGACGTTCGAATCAACAGAAAACCCCGATGACTTCTTGCCCTCTGTCATGACGTGCGTGAACTATCTTAAGTTGCCGGACTACTCGAGCATTGAGATAATGCGTGAGAAACTGTTGATTGCAGCCAGAGAAGGGCAGCAGTCGTTCCATCTTTCCTGATCACAACGAGAAATGCAGCGTCTGCCTGTTACAGCAAAAGAAAAAAATCATGATTTCTTTTCTAAATGTATCACCTGAGTCAAGGAAACATGTTACGCCTTCTTGTTGTAGGAAAAACGGCTTGCAGATTATACAAGAGACACTTGGTTGATATTCATTAATGGCCCCATGGACTTAAAAGTGATCAGGCCCTAAAACGTTGTTGTGATGAGGTTTCTTTAGCAAGTTCTTGTTTAAATTATCATTTATTTGATGAGTGAAGTTTTTAACTTGCTTTGCTGTGTGAAATTTAAAAAAAGGGATGTTTTTCCAGGCTGAAACAATAAATGTCGCTGTGCAGTTTAATTCTGGGCTGTGTGTATCCATCGAGCTAAGTCTGCAGTTTTGTTTCCTCCAAAGACAACTCTTGTACATAAGTACAGAAATTCAAGCTCACGTGTATTTGACAAATATGGTCTAGTAGGTTAGAGCTCTGTGCTTTCCACTACCAACCCCCTTCCATTGCCCTCCCTGAGTCCTGTACTGTCTGCAGTCCACACGGTTCTTTTTGTATACAGCACTCGCGCTGGTTCCATTCTCGTTAGCCATGGGCTTCTGTTGTGCCATGTTCTCTCTCAAATTAAGATATAATTTAAGACGCATTGAACGGAAATATATTGTCAGTATAACTCAGCCTTTGTAGCTAGGTAGACTTTTCTCATAGCTTAGTTTGAATCCAGCTGTAGGGCATTGCTGGCCTTTTCCCAGTGACACCCTAGGACTTTTTACCCGGTGATTCTGGCGACCACAGCAGCCTCTCGACCGAGGCTGGGAAAGCTCGCTCATTCCCTCTGTGTAGGTTACAAAGTCTGCACCTCGGGCTGGCCGGGATTTATTATCCTAAGACCAGAGCATTTTGAATTGATGTAACATTTTAACCAAAATTCGCAGTTTTCATTCCGTTGGAGTAAAAGAATTTTTTTCTCCCTTGTCCTTGTTCTCAGTTTTTGTTCAGTCTTCTTCCTTCCACACTCCCCTTCCCCTGCCCCCAGTGCTAACTTGGGACAAACAGTTCAGCCTTTGTCTCGGCACCGATAAAGGCACCTGTAAGCAATGCTCTGTCCAGTTGTTTCATATGCTGATTTCTCAGATATGCAAGAATCCATCAGGTTAATGCTTTTACCTGAAAATAAATAAAGTTTGCTTCACCTTTTTGTTTTTAGTTCTGTGCTGTATGCATAACTTTCCATCGTGTAGATGTATTTCAGTGCAAGCAAATCGTCACGTCTCCATGATTTGCATCATGGCTGATTTCGCTATTCAAAGAATTTATAATAACAACTTGAAGAACATAAAACGTGGAAAGAAAATGGGAGGAGATTCCTTCCTTCCTAAGGTTCAAAATTAAGCCTGTTGCATAAATTTGAGAGAATTTCCATAATTCATCTTTTTGAGAATGAGAGATGAGCTCCTTGTTTTTGTTTTTTATTGAACTTTGAGAAAATCAATTCTCTTTTGTTTCACAGACTGTTTCAAAGTCTTATTTAATTGGTGTAGAAACCCCTTTGTTGCCCATCCCTCCACTTCAGTGGCTTGTTTTATTCCGATGACCTTTTCATTTTTACACTTATATGGCCTTATACGGAGCATCCCCCTCCTCACCAAGAACTTGGGCAGTGTCCTCCGTTAAGTGTGATGGAGCTGTCGCTGGAGCTCAGGGGGGCTCTGGCAAGCTGGAGCAGCTTCACCGTGACACCCAAGAAGGGAGTTGTCTTTCTGCAGTTCCGACATTGACAGCCTAGGAGCCGAGCAGTGCGATCAAGTGAAGTTTGTGTTACGAATGAGCCGATTTGTTGGAACTGTTCTGATACCTTTTTGCAAACTAAGCACAAAGATTATTGTGTGAACATAGCATTTTGTTCCTCATTTTTCCTAAGGATTCTGTTGTTAAAATTTAGACCTGTATAAACAAAGCAATGTTTTCTACTAAAATATCTGTATCTGACATTTTATCCATAATGTGGCCCTTGGCATATTTGGCCTCGTTGATTTTCCACATCAACCAATACATTGGATGGTTTTCAATCAACCTCTGGAGGTTGGTTGTTTCCAAGTCAGTAGTTCACCTGTTTAAATGCTTGTCAAGTCTTTAGCTTCCTCCTTCATGTGTGGGATCCCTTGTTAATTAGGGGCAAGAAGACTCTTCCCATTCTAAAGCAATCTCTCTTGGCAGAGGCCTTAATCTTGCAATGTAGGGAAGAAAGTATATACTTCATTTGCTACTACTCCAGTTTTGCCTTAAATTTATTTGCTTAGTAATCCTGCCAGCAAGCACTGATTTCTTGGTATGCTTTGTACACCTAGACGATTGGGTAGTGACAGATTTTGTTTTCCTTTAATTTTTGCCGAGATGGAGTCAGATGTTAGTCACAGCCAACACCAACTGTGTGGTGGTGTCATTTAGACGGTTAACTGATCTGATCTGCTTTGTATATGAGAACATATTTTTAACTATTTCACTTTAGGAGAAGGAAGGAAGAGGTAATTAAATGAAATCCCCTCATCCCAGCCCCTCCAAAAAGTGAATCGTCGTGAGTTCTAGGTAGTCTAATTAGGAACAGACATGGAGAGAGTTCTAGATGCCTTAGCCCAACCCAGCAGAAAACTTTCACACAGCTACTCATTGTGAGGATACAGACTTCTCTCTTCCTGTGCTTCGGCTCTGGTTCCTGCATTTGTAGTGACCGAGAACTTTCTTTCACTTAAGCATTCTATGAAGAAGGTAGTATTCCTAAAACCCCTCTTACCTGCCTTTGGCTGTCGCCGTGACTCGGGGACAGGGCATGAGAGGGGGTGGGGCAGCTGGCTGACTGTGACCAGTCACTTCCTCGTCTGTGGAGTTACAGCCCTGGGGCGTCCTGGGCAGAAAGGCCCTAAGGCTGAGGGAGAGGCCCCAGGGTACACATCCCAGAAAGTAGATCCAACTCTTGACTTAACACAGTAAGGATTATCTCGCCAGCAAATTCTAAGTGTGTCTTCCCTCTGGTTGGTTCGTCAGCTGTTGAGGCTATGCTCCTGATTCCTGTCAGTGCTTAGGAACTCAGGAAATGGGAATGTCCCTGATACTCCAGGAAAGCTATAACTGAGAAAGGAGACTTGCAGGGGAAAGACATAACCATGCACTCAGAAGCCAAATCCTCGTGTGGGATTCCGGGTGCCATTGTTCCTTCTCCATTAGCAAAGATTTACTTTTCTTTATCTGAGGCTTTGGTTTTTTGACCCATTTTATTTTCCCTACTGTAATGAGAACGTTCGTTGTTTGGAAATGTCATGCTCTGTATTTCTAATTCTCAGAAATGCTTTTGTATGAGTCTTAGGTTTGACGTTGCAGTAGTTGACATGCCCAGTAAAGGATAACCTAGTGACAAATCACTGAAAATGCTTCCTCTGTTACCTCAAAAGAAAAATCCAGACAAAATATAGCATTTATATTTATAGAAAACGGAGGATTGGCTGTTTTCCAAGAACTTCAAGTTAATGCAAGAAAAGTTCTTAACTCTGAAGACTTGTCCTGCATAAAGGAGACATTCTTTACTAATGGAAGAGGTGGTTTTATTTTTACAACAAGCCTACTCATATTACCAAACCTATAACCGATTGCTGATCTCCTGTGTAAAGCATTTTTTTCTCTTCTCTGAAACAGTGATTTATATGAACTGTTGGAATAATGGAACCTCAAACTACAGATGTGTATGTAAAATTGCATAAATGCACTGACTTCCTTCTCCCTGAATATATTTTTAATAAACAGCATTATCCTACATGGTCAGTTTTATTAAATTATGCACAACCAGAGGGTTCTTCTGAGAAGTGGTGTGCTGGTATGGGTGGCTTTTGGCAAGCTTCCTGTTGTGGTAAGTAACACAGTAATCTTAGCCTTCTTTGGAGGCAGAGAGTGGAGAAAGACGGATATATTCAGAAACCTGACCCTAATGCTTGCTCGTTGGTGGTGAGATTTCACACTGTCAGATACTCTTGTGCGGTGGGGAAGCGGTGCCTTTGGGATCGGGAGATTCCTGACAATGTGCACAGACAATAGAGCCTCCTGGTTGGAACGTCCTGGAGTCAGTTTTCAGCTTTCATGACCGGCTGCCCCGCCCTTGACAAATGTCCGGATCAGTCTCTTTCACTGAAACCGAAAAATAGAGTTGATTTAGGATAGCAAAGGAGCTGGATATGTTTTTTAAGAGCGGTGACTGAATTGGGGGGTTGGGGCTGCTATTCTCCAGAGAACAAGTGAGTGAAGGATAGACATACGATGTACTGATACACAGCACACCTGTGACACCTGTATACGCACACCCACCTACATTCTTCTCTGTTGTCTTGGTTTACCTGCCTAAGGATAAAACCCCATTTTTCCCTTGATGAATCTCTTGGTCTATCAAATGACTTTAAATCACAGATGAAAAGTGCCCCTGAGTCCAAGCTTATCACGAGACTGGCACATAGGTAAAGTTCGTAACCAATGTCGAGTTGTCACAGAATCTGGTGGGGGCAAGGAACGTCGTCTGGTAGCATCACATTTTTGGTTGCTGTAACTCCATGGATTGATGTTGGTAGGTTAATGGCTTAAATAGAAGTCTTGAGTCTTAGGAAGCACACAATGTCCCTTCAGACCCACTTGAGACCTGTGCTTTTGTGTGTGTGTGGCGGGGGGTGCAATTCTCACAACTTGCATGCTTCCTTGAAGCCCCAACATTTTTTTCTCGTCCTCAGCCAGGATAGGAACCTCCCCGCCATCTGGTCTGTGTTCCCTCCACCCCCACTTCCTGGGCAGAGGACCAAAGACAGGGCTGGAGCCCAGAGAGGTTGCCTCTGCCGGGTACTGCAGGGGTGGGGGCAGGCCCCCCGATCCCCCAAATGTGTATTTGGTCCCCAAGAATTTGCCTTGGGACCCCAGATGACCTTGATAGACATGGAAGGTGTTGGTATCTCAAAGACCCTGTTGTGGCTTCAAGACCCAGGCTTACCTGGATGGTGGCTCTCTCCCTGGGAATTCCGTTTCCGGAATAGGTGCTATCCTACATCGAAACCTTCATTAGGACACTATATTAAGAATTTTTATTTTATCAAAAAAAATTCATACCAAGGACTATGTGGGCTGAAAACAGTCGAGGTTGCTGAAGGGAGAGCTCAGTGTTTACGGAGTTTAATGTTCCGTGGGTGGTTGCCTCAAGGAAGCTTTGAAACAATTGTCTAAGATTAACCGTGATGAAGGCTCAATGCACTCCGTTGGGTGTTCACGTCCTAATGTGAAGGAATTTGGGCCTTTTGTTCGGACTAGTTCTTCCAGCCAGTTCTCACTCCCAAAGCAAGTCCTGACACCACTGTGGAACAGAACATACAGCTCTTAGAATCCACGCACAGCTGCTGGCGTCACGATACCTTGCACAGAGCTGTGTAAAGGGCTTGCTGAGAACAATGCTGGGACCAGAAAGAGCCCTAACCCCCCTCCAGGGGAGAGTCAGGACCCGGAACCGCACCCTAGTCTCAGCAGGGGTCCACTCAGTTGAGTCATCCAAGGCCTGTTTTAATGTTAATAGGCTCACAGTCTTGGGTATGATTCTTTGAATTGTCTTCCAAAGCTTCTCGACAAAGACAACGACATCGTAGGCATTTGGGTTGGCAAGACTCTCCCTAGGGGAGGGGCTACTGCAGAGCGCTCAGCCTGGCCCCTGGCTCCAAATGTCAGTAGCTGTTCAGTCATTGTCACAAGTCAGAATGCCCTCTCACGCTTTCAGAGATCCCAAATAATGGGGTCTGGTTCTCCCAGCTGAGAAACGGTGACTATGTGTGGCGGCTTTGGGGAAACATTCAGATTTTATGTTCAGTGGTTAATTGTAGTAACTAACAAATCAAAACTTTGTGGAACTTCCAAGCAGGCATAAGACAGGGATCCGAAGAGGAGAAAAATTATTTAGTCAGAAAAAGCCACAATTGTGCCCTCCCCCTTTCTGCACACACGCTACATATCTCTTCCCCCTCTTGCGTTCTTGGGAGGACATCACCTTCCTTACTGTTCTGACATTCAGCTTAAATGAGAATTTTCACATTCCTGGAAAGAAGATTTCCTCCTTCTTCTTTAAAATACAACTAAGCTTAAGAGAATTCTGGAAGTATCATTACAATTGTCCCTTTTCCAAATTAAAAACGGCCTTCACTAAATTCGTTGAGAAAAGTTCAGTAGTTGCAACTGATGTTGGAGGATGATAAGTAAATATCCATGCCAGTGTTTTCAACTAGAACTACTTACTCAAAACAAGTTGGTCTCTGCGTTATGGGCTAGTGGGATGGGCAAAACAAGCTTGCTTTCCTCCATGGACAATTTGGTGCTGTAATAGATTCATTTGCTCCCATTGTCCCGATGCATAACATTCCAGATGGATGGAGAGAAGATGAAATCCATTTCCTCCCCAAACATTAAATGGTGTTTTGACAAACAGAAGTAAAAATTTGGGACTTTGATGGTCTTTCCAGTGTACCATTTTTCTTACCCATCTCACCATAGCCATGGCGATGGGTGGGAGTGGGACGGGAAACTCTTCAATCACTGATCACTTTGACGTTCACCACAAAGCAAATGAATTTAAAGGGACAGATGATAGATGGATGGGTAGAGAGATTATAGGTAGATAGGCATATAGGCTTTTATTTAAACCATTGTTTTCTCTTCACAGGGAGATTCCACTAGGCTCCCGTGGTCACTGAAGTGTACTACAAACACTGTCGTGTGATGTGTGCCGTGCTCCTGCTTTACCATCCACAGGAGATGCCATACCTCCACTCTTCCCATCTCCGGTGGCTGGCTCGGTGGCTGGCATGCAAGTAGTCACTGAAGGAAAGAGGAGTTCTACATTTGCATTGTTTCCTCTTTGCCAGTTAGTTTGCCTAATCTGTGTTTGCTCTTTGACTTCAGGGACTTTAAGGTCCAAGTAGAAAGTAAAATGGAACCAAAACAATTATATATACAGTTAAGTTGCTGAACTATGTGCTTTTGTAAGAAGCCAAAGAAGAGCGGTGCCTGGGTGGCTCAGTCGGTTAAGCATTTGCCTCCGGCTCAGGTCATGATCCCAGGGTCCTGGGATGGAGCCCCACATCGGGCTCCCTGCTCCGCGGGGAGTCTGCTTCTCCCTCTCCTCCCCACTCGTGTGCTGTCTTGCTATCCCTGTCTCTCTATCTCTCTCTCAAATCAATCAACCAACCAATCAATCCAAAGAAGAGTTAGGGTCATCAACAGTCAGAATTACACCCACTCAGAAAAACTACCTCTTCGTGTCACCACGCACTACCACCAAGAGCAGCAATGACCGGGTCCATCACCACAGGCAATACTGTATTCTCTGCCAAATGTGCTGTTGGCACAGTTCAGTTGTATTTTTATGGTAAATAGTTCACTTGGACCAGTATAGACTAAACAAACAAAATCAGAGATTGTTCAAGAAGGGAACTTAGATTCATGACCAAGGAGGATGAGCTAGGTAGGAAGGATTAGGAACATCAGTGTTGGTTAATTAAGAAAGCATTGTTAAAACTAATGAATGAAAAAAGATCTTAATGTTTCTCTCACCAGAATAGATATGCTAGGGGAAGACAAAAACTCCATTTTGAAAGCAAAATTCATTTTTAAAAAACAATTTGAAGATGACAAGGAGAGAATTGTAATGTATTTCTTAGTACAGACAGCCCAGGAGAGAGGGAAAGTCAACACACAGTGATTTCTTATAGTTGCCAATACATTTATAGGGGCTGGTTCTAACTTCTGTAATAGCGTTTCGTGATGATAAAGTTTTTTTAAACTAAAAGTTGCTCTTTGCTTCAATTCAGAATTTTGTAAATATTCAAAAAATACTGTGGAATTTCAACTTTTAATCCCTTCCCACTCTTTCTAAAACTTGTTATGAACATTTCTGTTTAACTGCCATGGTATTTTAGAATGATGGCTGGGCTTTGAATTTTGGGAGCTAGGTTCTTTTTTGAATTTGACTTCGGATAAGTCCTGTAACTTTCACTGAGTATTTTCTTATCAATTATGGGAGCAGATGAAATGAACTCTAAATCCCTTTCCTGCTCTAAACTTCTAACATCTATCACAGTCCATGGACTGTCTTTTTCAGATCAACTCAGTTGATTTAAGAGTGTACATAGGTCCTCTTCTAATTGAGTTGAGCAAAATTATATGACTATTTGCTATGTAATTTTAATTTCCCAAAGAAGAAGCGGAGGTCTATTTTGGAAATACTCTGACCTGCTTTCGGTCATGCAACCAGGTATTAAAATGACTCCAGGAATAAATATTAGTTTGATTCTATGCCTTGGATTTTTAAGACCATCTTGTTGTCCTGTACTTAAGCCCACCTTAGTGTTTCTGTTGGTTTGTTCAGTTACTATTAGTCAAGTTAGGGAGTGAGATGAGGTAGGACTGGGGTGTTAATAATTATTACCATTGGTGCAGATTCTTGGAGTTGGGTGGGTCATTGGAACAGCAAACCAACTTCTATTTAAAAAATGATTGAGTTGATACATTTCACCCAAGATCACATACTTATGCAATAGAGTGAGATTTATAGTCTATACAACAGATCCTCCAGGGACCTTTCCTGAACCCTCTTCATTCCCAGCTGAGAAGATTATAGTTCACAGAGGTTGTGGGAAGGGATATGGGCAGTGCCCTGGCGATTAAGACCCCCATCCCAAAGAAAGGGGTGCCAGGGCTCTCCCAGGATATAATGCAGAAATATTAAGTAAGGTTTGCCCTCCCCCTCCGTCCATCCCTGCTTTCTGGCTCCCATTCCTTCACTGCCATTCAGCACTCGTAAGAGCTTTCCACGTGCACTTAGTCTTGAGTAGGAAGGCAGTGCAGGAAGTAAAGAGAATTGCTGGCTTTCAGATTTCTGAGTAGAGCATTTATCACAGGTAGCAGTCTTCTAATTATAGCTTCTCATTGCCACCCATCACTTCTCAAACAGAACAAAAATAAAACACCAGGCTTTTTGGCAATGTGTGTGTGTGTGTATGTGTGTGTGTGTGTGTGCACTTACGTCTGTTTTTTATTTTGTTTTTTTGAATACCAAGAGCTTGGCTTTTGTACATCAGTGGCCCAAGCTTCAATGATTTAGAGCAAACCCTTTACATAAGTATGAGTTCTTATATGTTTATAAGAACGGTTGTACGCTACAGCAAAAGGAAGTAAAGACTTGACCAGCTGGCAAACTGGGAGAAAGAGCAGGAAATGATGAGGATTAAATGCTAATGGGTCCCCACGAAGCCACCAGGACACACAGCCCAGACTAAGTCTCCACCAGTGGAGGAGATGATGGTCCATTTTGCTGGATTTGGTAACAGAATCACCTTCCTCTAGTGCCTGGTTGTCAGCTTTCCATGGAAACCACGGAAAAGTCCTCTAATTGTGGTTTTTTTTTTTTTTTTCACTTTGCCAGGACAAGGGAGCGATCTAATGAATTCAACTTAATTTGGTATTCCACTTGGGGGATGAGTTGCTTTTCTTGGCTGCACACAGCAAGGATGGGATGAGTAGGATGGCGGCTGCAGAGGTGAGTTTTCGCTTCCAGGTATCACACGCCTCGCCTTGAGCACAGCTGCTTGTTTTGTAGCCTGAGTTTGCCATAAAACTTTCGTTCTGTATTTTCCTACTCCTTCCTGCTCCGTGGGCTTCCAGTCAAATTTCTCCCTACTTGTCAACAACAACAGAACAATCCCGGTTCCTTCTCTTCTCTCTCCTAATTGGGGGTTGCCCGGCCACCACAGGGAATCCCAATGACCATTCATTGGGAGGGTGTATTAGTTAGCTATTGCTGTGTAACAAATTATCTCAAAATTGACCTACTTAAAACAACAAATATGTGTTGCCTTACACATCCAGTGGTCATGAATCTAGGAGCTTAACTGGGTGGTTTTGGGTCAGAATCTCTCATGAGTGTGCTGGGCCTGTAGTTATTGCAGTTGTTCCCTAGGCTTCTGCATTATTCACTTGGCTATTGGCAGGAGGCCCCAGTTCTTCACTGACTATTGGCTGCAGACCACAGTTCCTTGCTGTATGTGTCTTTCACCCAAAACAGAAGCCACAGTCTTTTATAACCTGATGTCTGATGTGCCACTCCCTCACTTCTGTTACATACTATTGGTCACAGAGACAACCCTGATACAGTGTGGGAGGGCACTCTACAAGGATGCAAACACCATGAGGTGGGGATCACAGGGGCCCATCTTGGAGCCTGGCTAACCCCAGAGATATGAGCAAGAAATGAGGGCATTTATTTTAGATTCCAATATACCTCGAACCCTGCAGCAAGAGGTTAGGAAACTGATCCTTTCCAGCATGTTTCCCCCCGCCTTGACCAAACTTGTTTGAGCCCTACTTAGTACTACTTGAAAGGAAAGAAAATGATTTTTAAATTTTTGTTTTTGTTTTGTGTTTTTACTTTGTTTTATTACAAAATGGGTTTGCTGTAGAAAATATTTTAAAAAAGCAAAAAGAAAAACATTTAAAATCCAAAAGAGCAGCAGCTAGAGATAGCCTTTGTATAGAAAGGATAACTGAAATGGAGTGTAGAATACATCACAGGTAGTAGGGGTAAGTATTGTTTTGTGAAACTTTTATTTCAGTTACTAATATATGCGTAACTTTTCAATTCTATTTTCTTTTTCTTTAAAGATTGATTGATTGTTTGGTTGGTTGATTTAGAGCACAAGTAGGAGGGGCAGACGGAGAGAGTCTCAAGCAGACTCTGCACTGAGTGTGGAGCCCAATGTGGGGCTCTATCCCACAACCATGAGATCATGACCCATGAGATCACAACCTGAGGCCAAACCAAGAGTCGGCCACTTAACCAACTGCACCACCTAGGTGCCCCTCAATTCTATTTTCTATAGATGCTTTTTAAAAATAAAAATGTAGGGGCACCTGGGTGGCTCAGTTGTTAAGTGTCTGCCTTCGGCTCAGGTCATAATCCCAGGGTCCTGGGATCGAGCCCCACATCGGGCTCCCTGCTCAGTGGAAGCCTTGCTTCTCCCTCTCCCACTCCCCCTGCTTGCGTTCCCTCTCTCACTGTGTCTGTCTCTGTCAAATAAATAAATAAAATCTTAAAAGAATAAATAAATAAATATAAAAATAAAAATGTAGACATACAGATGTACTGTTTTATGAATTTCTCTTTTTTTAAGATTTTATTCATAATTTGAGAGAGAGAGCACAAGTGGGAGAGGGGTAGGAGGAGAGGGAGAAGCAGACTCCCCGCTGAGCAGGGAGCCTGACATGGGGCTCGATCCCAGGACCTTGAGATTATGACCTGAGCCAAAGACAGATGCCTAACCGACTGAGCCACCCAGGTGCCCCTGTTTTATGAATTTCTAAAAAATATGAACTGTAGTAACATGTAAGAGGGCAGGCAGGCAGTGACATCTGGACACAAATGGACCAGAATCCCAGTGGCTACCCCATTCCTCTAGGCAGCCTTGAACATGATAATTATGTTTCCAAATCACCCAGTGGCAAAATGGAAATGGAGAGCTGGAGATTCTGAAGTCGGTCTGGGGTCCAGGCTGGAACAGTTTGATGCACAGGAGTGACTCAGGTCCATCCATGGGAGGGTGGTTGCTGGAAGTACCAGATGTACCTCATTAATAATTTCCTCTTCTGCAAATGGGCAAATAACTCGTACCCACATCCCAAGACTTTTTAAAGTCTAAAATGAGGTAAGGTATATAAGGTGCAGTACTTACCGGTTAACACCACTGATCCATGGCATTAAATAGTCTCCTAAACTCTTTTAATATTGCATTTTAATACTGTATCCTGATTTATTTAACACACTATTATTGGTCATTTAGTTTAATCAGGTTTTTCTGTATTGTAGTATTGTAAACCCACAGGTTTATTACTTTGTAATTAACACTGCACATTTCCTTAATCATCTCCTTACAAGAGGAATTGTTGGGTGAATGGATATGGTAGACCTTGGTTTCTCTTGCTTTAGGATTATTTTGTTTGTGTTTATCTGTTGTATTGTCCCAATTTTCTTTCAAGAACCATCTACCCTTACTCTCAGTCCAAGCGGTTTTCCAGTCCAGCTCCAAGTGTGAGCATCTGATTCTAGCCAAGCAAATCAGAATATTGCATTTCCTGTGTCACCAGGATTAGCTCTAGAGTGTGCGTGTGACCGAGGACAGACCATCAGAGGTCGAGGAACTCAATACCTTACTTTTATTACAAGTGCTAGGCAAGAGAAGCTCTCTTCCCGCCAGACCTGTGGCCAGTAGGATACAAACTTTGAGATGCCGGGGCCGTCTTGCCACCACTTGAGAAGTGCTGAGAATCAAACCAGACAGAAGAAAGCAGGACTGAGAAATGGAAAGAGAACAGATCCTGGTGAAATTGTTTGCCGGGATCCTGCTGTGCCCAAAGTCTAGAGGGCTTTCCATTCAGAGGACCTATGATTTCTATTTCTTGTTTTTACTAAGCTGTTTGGACGTGGATTTGTTTCTTGCAGCCTGAAGAGTTCAGACTGAGAAGAGGGTGTGACATTGTCAGGTTTTTGCTAGGGTTTGCCACATTGTCTTACACATGAGGTTGTGTGATGGGGGCACCTGGGTGGCTCAGTCAGGGAAGTGTCTGCCTTTGGCTCAGGTCATGATGTCAGGGTCCTGGGATTGAGCCCCGTGTTGGGCTCTGCACTCAGCAGTGAGCCTGCTTCTCCCTCTGCACCTGCCTCCCCCTCAGCTCTTGCTCTCCGTCTCTCTCAAATAAATAAATAAAATCTTAAAAAAATAAAAAACCCAAAAACCCATAAGATTGGGGGCAGAGCAAGATGGCGGAGGAGTAGGAGACCTAGATTTCGTCTGGTCTCAGGAATTCAGCTGAATAGGGATCAAACCATTCTGAACACCTACGAACTCAACAGGAGATCGAAGAGGAGAGTAGCAACAACTCTCTGAACAGAGAAGCGACCACTAAGTGAAAGGTAGGACGTGCGGAGAAGTGAATCCGAGGCGATATTCGGGAGGATAGACGGCGGGGGAGGGGGCCTCCGTCGGCCGCTTCTGGCAAGTGCTAGAGCCGCGGAGCACAAAATCGGACCTTTTAGAAGTTGGCTCGGCGGAGGGACGTCGCTGCAGTGGCTAAGCGGGGGGTGGAACCCTCGCGGGACAGTGTGGTCTCAGGACCCTCGGGGTCACAGAAAGACCGGGGGTGCCTGAGTGCAGCAGAGCTCCCAGGGATCAGAGCGGGGAAGCCGGCTGCAGAGACGGAGCCGAGGCGCGGGCTCTCAGCTCGGGGTTGCCATAGACTGTGATCCGCGGCCCAGTCGGGCCACTGCTCCTTCAGCAGGGACCCAACAAGCAGCAGAGCCGGGGAGACTCCCCTTCCTCCCCCGGGAGGAGCGGCGTGGGAGTGCACCGCAGGGACCTGCTGGGTTTGGAGACTCCACACGGGGTCGGGTGCCAGAGATAGAAACGCTCGGTCACAGGCCGGGTGAGCACGGAGTGCGGCCGGAGACCGGGGACACGGGAGGGACTGCTTTTCTCTGGGGGCGCACTGAGGAGCGGGGCCCCGAGTTCTCAGCTCCTCCGGGTGGAGATTGGGAGGCCACCATTTTCACTCTGGTCCTCCAAGGCTGTACCGAGAGCTTGCAGGAAACACAAGCTCCTGAGAGCAAACCCGAGCAGCTTGCTTAGCCCGGACCGACAAGGGCGGGGCAATTCTGCCTCCGGCAAAGACATTTGGGAACCAGGGCAACAGGCCCCTCCCCCAGAAGATCAGCACAAACAGCCAGCAAGCCAAGAGCAAGTTTACCGATCAAGGAGAACAGGAGAACTCCAGCGCTAGGGGAATACTGCACATAGAATTCATGGCTTTTTTTTTTTTTTTTTACCATGATTCATTAGATCATCAAAGTTAATTTCTTTAAGTGTTTTTTTTTAATTTTTCTTTCTCCCTTTTTCAACCAACATCTTATCAATCCCTTTTTTAAAAAAAAAATTTATTTTTCATTTTTAGAGTCATATTTTATCCCTTCATAGTAGTTACCCTTATTTTTAGCATATATCTATAAGTTGTTCTCTCTTTAAAATTTTGAGATACAGTTTCTTCTAACAGATCAAAATATACCCTAAATCACTAGTGTATGGCTTTGTTCTAGCCTCCTGCCTGATCACATCCTCTCCCTTTTTTCTTTTCTTTTTTTTAAATCTTCTTCTTTCTTTTTTCAAACAACTCATCATTTCCTTTTACAAAATCTTTTATAATTTTCATCTTTACAGTCATCTTCCATCCCTTCATTGTATCAACCTTTATTTTGTACATATATGTCTTTCTTCCTTTAAAATTTTAGGAGGCACTTTTTTCTAACAGACCAAAATATGCCCAAAATCTAGTGTGTGGCACTGATCTATGCACTAGCCTGATCATATTTGATCATATTCTGCTTTTTTTGTATTGTTCTGTTTTTGTTTTCATCTTTTTTTTCTTTTTATTTTCTCTTTCTTTTTTCTTTCTTTCCCTTTCTTTTCCCCTGGTTTCAGGTCTTTTCTGATTTGTATACAGTATATTTGCTGGGGACGTTGTTAACCTGTTAGCATTTTGTTCTCTCATTCATCTGTTCTCCTCTGGACAAAATGACAAGACGAAAAAAATCACCTCAGCAAAAAGAACAAGAGGTAGTACCGTCAGCCAGGGACCTACTCAATACGGACATTAGTACGATGTCGGACCTAGAGTTCAGAATCATGACTTTAAAGATACTAGCTGGGCTTGAAAAAAGCATGGAACTTATTAGAGAAACCCTTTCTGGAGAAATAAAAGAATTAAAATCTAACCAAATCGAAATAAAAAAGGCTATTGATGAGGTGCAATCAAAAATGGGGGCACTAACTGCTAGGATAAATGAGGCAGAAGAGAGAATCAGTGATATAGAAGACCAAATGATGGAAAATAAAGAGGCTGAGAAAAAGAGAGATAAACAACTACAGGATCACGAGGGCAGAATTCGAGAGATAAGCGATACGATAAGACGAAACAACATTAGAATAATTGGGATCCCAGAAGAAGAAGAAAGAGAGAGAGGGGCAGAAGGTATATTGGAGCAAATAATAGCAGAGAACTTCCCTAATGTGAGGAAGGAAACAGGCATCAAAATCCAGGAGGCACAGAGAACCCCTCTCAAAATCAATAAAAATAGGTCAACACCCCGACATCTAATAGTAAAACTTACGAGTCTCGGAGACAAAGATAAAATCCTGAAAGCAGCTCAGGAGAAGAGATATGTAACCTACAATGGTAGAAATATTAGATTGGCAACAGACCTATCCACAGAGACCTGGCAGGCCAGAAAGGACTGGTAAGATATCTTCAGAGCACTAAACGATAAAAATATGCAGCCAAGAATACTATATCCACCTAGGCTCTCATTGAAAATAGAAGGAGAGATAAAAAGCTTCCAGAACAAACAAAAACTAAAGGAATTTGCAAACACGAAACCAGCCCTCCAAGAAATCTTAAAAGGGGTCCTCTAAACAAAGAGAGCGCCTAAAAGCAGCATAGATCAGAAAGGAACACAGACAATACACAGTAACAGTCACCTTACCGGCAATACAATGGCACTAAATTCATACCTTTTAATAGTTACCCTGAATGTAAATGGGCTCAGTGCCCCAATCAAAAGACACAGGCTATCAGATTGGATTAAAAAACAAGACCCATCGATATGCTGTCTGCAAGAGACTCATTTTAGACCCAAAGACACCCCCAGATGGAAAGTGAGGGGGTGGAAAACCATTTACCATGCTAATGGACACCAAAAGAAAGCTGGGGTGGCAATCCTTATATCAGACAAATTAGATTTTAAAACAAAGACTGTAATAAGAGATGAGGAAGGACACTATATCCTACTTAAAGGGTCTATCCAACAAGAAGATCTAACAATTGTAAATAACTATGCCCCTAACATGGGAGCAACCAGTTATATAAGGCAATTAATAACAAAAGCGAAGAAACACATTGACAACAATACAATAATAGTGGGGGACTTTAACACCCCCTGACTGAAATGGACAGATCATCTAAGCAAAAGCTCAACAAGGAAATAAAGACTTTAAATGACACACTGGACCAAAAGGACTTCACAGAGATATTCAGAACATTCCATCCCAAAGCAACAGAATACACATTCTTCTCTAGTGCCCATGGAACGTCCTCCAGAATTGATCACATCCTAGGTCACAAATCAGGTCTCAACCAGTACCAAAAGATTGGGATTATTCCCTGCATATTTTCAGACCACAGTGCTTTGAAACTAGAACTCAATCACAAGAGGAAAGTCGGAAAGAACTCAAATACATGGAGGCTAAAGAGCATCCTACTAAAGAATGAATGGGTCAACCAGGAAATTGAAGAAGAATTAAAAAAATTCATGGAAACCAATGAAAATGAAAACACAACTGTTCAAAATCATTGGGATACAGCAAAGGCAGTCCTGAGAGGAACGTATATAGCAATATAAGCCTTTCTCAAGAAACAAGAAAGGTCTCAAATACACAACCTAACCCTACAACTAAAGGAGCTGGAGAAAGAACAGCAAATAAAGCTAAACCCAGCAGGAGAAGAGAAATAATAAAGGTCAGAGCAGAAATCAATGAAATAGAAACCAAAAGAACAGTAGAACAGATCAACGAAACTAGGAGCTGGTTCTTTGAAAGAATTAACAAGATTGATAAACCCCTGGCCAGACTTATCCAAAAGAAAAGAGAAATGACCCAAATCAACAAAATCATGAATGAAAGAGGAGAGATCCCAACCAACACCAAAGAAATACAGACAATTATCAGAACATATTATGAGCAACTCTATGCCAGCAAATTAGATAACCTGGAAGAAATGGGTGCATTCCTAGAGATGTATCAACTACCAAAACTGAACCAGGAAGAAATAGAAAACCTGAACAGACCTATAACCACTAAGGAAATTGAAGCAGTCATCAAAAATCTCCCAAGAAACAAAAGCCCAGGGCCCGATGGCTTCCCAGGGGAATTCTATCAGACATTTAAAGAAAACTTAATACCTATTCTCCTGAAACTGTTTCAAAAAATAGAAATGGAAGGAAAACTTCCAAACTCATTTTATGAGGCCACCATTACCTTGATCCCAAAACCAGACAAAGACCCCATCCAAAAGGAGAATTACCCATATCCTTGATGAACATGGATGCAAAAATTCTCACCAAAATACTAGCCAATAGGATCCAACAGTACTTTAAAAGGATTATTCACCACGACCAAGTGGGATTTATCCCTGGGCTGCAAGATTGGTTCAACATCTGCAAATCAATCAACGTGATACAATACATTAACAAAAGAAAGAACAAGAATCATAGGATCCTCTCAATAGATGCAGAAAAAGCATTTGACAAAGTACAGCATCCTTTCTTGATCAAAACTCTTCAGAGTACAGGGATAGAGGGTACATACCTCAATATCATAAAAGCCATCTATGAAAAACCTACAGCGAATATCATTCTCAATGGGGAAAAGCTGAGAGCTTTTCCCCTAAGGTCAGGAATGCGGCAGGGATGTCCACTATCACCACTGCTATTCAACATAGTATTAGAAGTCCTAGCCACAGCAATCAGACAACAAAAAGAAATCAAAGGCATCCAAATCGGCAAAGAGGAAGTCAAACTCTCACTCTTTGCAGATAATATGATACTGTATGTGGAAAACCCAAAAGACTCCACCCCAAAACTGCTAGAACTCATACAGGAATTCAGTAAAGTAGCGGGATATAAAATCAATGCACAGAAATCAGTGGCATTCCTATACACCAACAACAAGACAGAAGAGAGACAAATCAAGGAGTCGATCCCATTTACAATTGCACCCAAAACCATAAGATACCTAGGAATAAATTTAACCAAAGAGACAAAGGATCTGTACTCAGAAAACTATAAAATACTCATGAAAGAAATTGAAGAAGACACAAAGAAATGGAAAAACGTTCCATGCTCATGGATTGGGAGAACAAACATTGTGAAGATGTCAATGCTACCTAGAGCAATCTACACATTCAATGCAATCCCCATCAAAATACCATCCACTTTTTTCAAAGAAATGGAACAAATAATCCTAAAATTTGTATGGGACCAGAAGAGATCCCGAATAGCCAGAGGAATGTTGAAAAAGAAAAGCAAAGCTGGCGGCATCACAATTCCGGACTTCCAGCTCTATTACAAAGCTGTGATTATCAAGACAGTATGGTACTGGCACAAAAACAGGCACATAGATCAATGGAACAGAATCGAGAGCCCAGAAATGGACCCTCAACTCTATGGTCAACTCATCTTTGACAAAGCAGGAAAGAATGTCCAATGGCAAAAAGACAGTCTCTTCAACAAATGGTGTTGGGAAAATTGGACAGCCACATGCAGAAGAATGAAACTGGACCATTTCCTTACACCACACACAAGAATAGACTCCAAATGGTTGAAAGACCTAAATGTGAGACAGGAGTCCATCAAAATCCTAAAGGAGAACACAGGCAGCAACCTCTTTGACCTCAGCCGCAGCAACTTCTTCCTAGAAACATCGCCAAAGGCAAGGGAAGCAAGAGCAAAAATGAACTATTGGGATTTCATCAAGATAAAAAGCTTTTGCACAGCAAAAGAAACAGTCCACAAAACCAAAAGACAACCGACAGAATGGGAGAAAATATTTGCAAATGACATATCAGATAAAGGGCTAGTATCCAAAATCTATAAAGAACTTATCAAACTCAACACCCAAAGAACAAATAAGCCAATCAAGAAATGGGCAGAAGACATGAACAGACATTTTTCCAAAGAAGACATCCAAATGGCCAACAGACACATGAAAAAGTGCTCAACATCGCTCGGCATCAGGGAAATCCAAGTCAAAACCTCAATGAGATACCACCTCACACCAGTCAGAATGGCTAAAATGAACAAGTCAGGAAACGACAGATGTTGGCGGGGATGCGGAGGAAGGGGAACCCTCCTACACTGTTGGTGGGAATGCAAGCTGGTGCAGCCACTCTGGAAAACAGTATGGAGGTTCCTCAAACAGTTGAAAATAGAGCTACCTTACGATCCAGCAATTGCACTACTGGGTATTTACCCCAAAGGTACAAATGTAGGGATCCGAAGGGGTATGTGCACCCCAATGTTTATAGCAGCCATGTCCACAATAGCCAAACTGTGGAAAGAGCCAAGATGTCCATCGACAGATGAATGGATAAAGAAGAAGTGGTATATATACACAATGGAATATTATGCAGCCATCAAAAGGAATGAGATTTTGCCATTTGCAATGACGTGGATGGGACTGGAGGGTGTTTTGCCGAGTGAAATAAGTCAATCATAGAAAGACATTTATCGTATGACCTCACTGATATGAGGAATTCTTAATCTCAGGAAACAAACTGAGTGTTGCTGGAGTGCTGGGGGGTGGGAGGGATGGGGTGGCTGGGTGATAGACATTGGGGAGGGTATGTGCTATGGTGAGAGCTGTGAGTTGTGCAAGACTGTTCAATCACAGATCTGTACTTCTGAAACAAATAATGCAACATATGTTAAGAAAAAAGAAAAAGAAGAAGGTAGCAGGAGGGGAAGAATGAAGGGGAGTAAGTCAGAGGGGGAGATGAACCATGAGAGACGATGGACTCTGAAAAACAAACTGAGGGTTCTAGAGGGGAGGGGGGTGAGGGGGATGGGTTAGCCTGGTGATGGGTATTAAAGAGGGCACGTTCTGCGTGGAGCGCTGGGTGTTATGCACAAACAATGAATCATGGAACACTACATCAAAAACTAATGATGTAATATATGATGATTAACATAACAATAAAAAATTAAAAAAAAAGAATATTTTGGTAATCAAACCAAAAAAACCCCAAAAAACCCATACGATTATGTGAAGGACATCCAGGCGGGTGTGTGAGCGCCTTTTCACAAGCCTTCTCTCCAAGACCAGCCGACATCAACAACAAAAAAACAAAAATGAAAACAAAAACTTTCCCATTTGTGTCTTTGTTAGCATTGCAGAAGACAGTATTTTTTTCAAATGTTTGTGGGCTGTTTATATTTTTTCTTTTGCCTTCTTTCATTTTTCTATTCATCCGGAAAGTAGATTCTAAATGAAAATTTCTGTCTGTGTCTATTGCAAAGGCCCCAAGACATCATATGATGTTTCCATTGTAATCCTTAGATTAAATTCTAGGAGCAAAATTAAAAGGACTGGCATCCACTTAGTTTTATGACTGTCTCCTATTGGGAAAAGGGAGCAAAATGATTTCTATTAAGAAAAGAGTCAAGGGCACCTGGGTGGCTCAGTCGTTACACGTCTGCCTTTGGCTCAGGTCATGATCCCAGGATTCTGGGATCGAGTCCCGCATCGGGCTCCCTACTCTGCAGGAAGCCTGCTTCTCCCTCTCCCACTCCCCCTGCTTGTGTTCCCTCTCTCGCTGTCTCTCTCTCTGTCAAATAAATAAATAAAATCTTTAAAAAAAAAAAAAGAAAAGAATCAGTCTCAAAAATGTATGAAATTTGCTATAAATGAAATTAGGGAAAAGAAGAGAGAGAAGTTATATAATTAAATGAGGCAAAGTATTGCCCTATCGATTACCTGGAAAAACAAAATCCAAGTCTCTCCAAATTTACAAAGACTTACAGTCTCTAACTGAAGATGGATGAGCCCTTGGCTTTGGGCTTGTGACTTGTACTTTCACGGCAGAGACACAGCAACAGGAGAGAGCCGACCTTAGAGTAGGAGAGGTCGGAGTGGATAGTGGATCCCAATTCCTTCTAAGTACGGACTTAATGCGTATTAGTTAACCTTACGGAGCCTCAGCTGTCTCCTCTGTAAAATAAGATCGTAATAGAGCCTCTCTCCTAAGGTCGCAAGGATTAAACAAGGTAACACCTTGAAGCATGTGGCCTCTTACAAGTACTCAGCAAATCCTGCTGTTCTTCTTTTCAAATATTATTTGCATAAATCGGCTCTCTGCATCCTGAGCTTTCATTTTAATGCCTGTTTTCATCCAAGGTCATGGCTAGCTAGTGATAGTACACCCACCTTTATGAGTGTGAGAAATAATATGACAAATACAATTACATCCTCTTGCATTTTAACAATGGGAAGAGATTCTGACTAAGCTCCTTGTTTCAATGCAGTTGACAGTATTTCTCAATGAAGAGGAGAGTTCACGTAAAGAAAGGATGCTATTCATTTATTGGGGCCACTTCTACTTAGAATTAAAAATAGCTGATGTAGGTGGGTTGTCTGCCTACGTCTCAATTTCCTTTCATTTTATAAACATTAAATCACCTACGAAAAAGGATTGTGTCACATCTTGCTTTTGGCAGTGACCATAGTTAACAGTTAGATTACCTGAGCGCCTTCCACATACCTGGTTCCGTCCTAAACTCAGTGGCTGCCCAGGAACTAAACCCAGGCCTGACTCCAGGGAGGAGAGCTCGAGTCACTAAACCACACGGCCACCAGCACCAGTCAGGGACGAGGTCGGGGAACGCGGATGGCCCCGAGTCAGCCTTGGCAGAGCCCTTAACTTGTCTGATGGCATTTGGTTACAACACACACCTGCAAGGCTGACTTTTTTGTTCCTACTTCATAGATAAGAAGACTGGGGTTTGAAGACTTACTTTGTCCAGGTTCCCAAGCCAGTAAGTGGCATCGGACAGCCTGAGGTGAAAAGCAGTTGTGCTCTGTGCTTTTCTCTCTCTCTCTCATTTTTTTTTTTTTTAAGATTTATTTATTTGAGAGAGAGCGAGAGATGGAGGGGCAGAAGGAAAGGGAGAGAGAGACTCTCAAGCAGATTCCCTGCTGAGCGTAGACCTGACGCGGGGCTCAATCCGAGGACCCTGAGATCATGACCTGAGCCGAAATCAAGAGTCTAACTGCCTGAGCCACCCAGGCGCCCCTCTACTGTGTGCATGCGTGTGCTCGTGTGTGTAAGGGAACAAAAAGGGAAACTAAATCCATTCACAGCCACAGAAGACAAAGCGACAGACGCCTCCACCCAAGCCACGAGCGCCATCAGAGCCACCGAAGCTCTTCTGTTATTTGACTTAAAAAAAACCCAAATCAAAACACTTAGCATCATCAAAGTTTGCAAATGAACAGTTTTTCCTACCAAACAAAAGGGGGGGGGATAGATTCATTAGGGATTTATCGAAAATTGAGAAAAGGAAATTAATGTTTAGAGCTTAAAGAGAGACAGCAGAGGGCAGGGCCACTGACCCAGTCCCTCCGTCCGTGGCCATGTGGAAACGGAAGCCGTGGGTCTCAGGCCTCATGGCCTGGGGAGCTCACCAGCCACTGTGCGCTGCGGGCAAGGGGAAGGGGCCTGCGGCCTGTGACCCTCCTTCTGTGGAAGGGACACTGACCTTGTGTTCTTGGGAGCTGAGTAGAGGGGGAGAGAGACAATGACACCGGATAAATAGAAAGATCAATTCCACTGCCAGTGGGAGCTGCTTAATATTTTAGAAGCATACTTAAATATTCAGAGGCATTTCTTTTCTCCAGGTGCAGGTGCCAAAATATGCAGTGAATCACTCATAGCTCCAAAAAAAAAAAAAAGAAGGTTTTCTGTTAAAGGGTTTGGTGACCTTTCCAGGTTCTGGTTGGTGTCACGGATTGGCTGGCTGGGTCTTATTCCCTTTTGGGGTGATGTCAGTTTTGAACGTATGCATGAGCGTTTCCACGTAGACTTTTGTTTTATCCTGGTTTATCTGCTCTTTCCGAATATTTCTATGACCGAGGGGATGGCAGGTGTCTCAGCATTGGCCCACCGTAATTGTTAAATGGATGCTGAAGTGTATGGAGCGGACCTCTGTTGGTAGCTTTGTCTGAATTCTACCAGTTGGAGCCAGCAGAGGTCTTAACAATAATCTGGTCCAGATTTCTCGTGTTTCAGTTGAAGAAAGAGGTCAAGAAAGGTCTGGAGACTTGATCATGTAGCTGGTCAGTGGCAGAGCTGAAGATAAGCCAAGACTTTAAGCTGGATTTTCCTACACCTGGGTGCCTGGAAAGCTCAGGTTTGGGGGGTGCTTGAGCTAACCCCCACCTCTCCCACCCAACGGGAAATCTGTTTCCCTGTGTCCTCAACCAAGACCCTGCTCTCCACCCATTGACCCCTCCTGCTTTTCAGTCCATTCTTTAAAAGCTCTAATTAGTAAAAGATTTTTCCCTTTCTCATAATAACTTTTGCTGGAAAAGCATTTTGTATTTATTTTCCATAGCTGATTTTTTGAAGCCAGTAACAAAAACATTTAATAGAAGTCTTTGCTTTTATTTATTTATTTTTTTTACCATTGGAAAAAAGGGTGGTTTATAGAAAATGAGTCTTTCTCTCTCCCATTTTTAAAAAAAATTTTTTTATTTGAGAGAGAGCAAGAGAGAGAGCATGAGCTAGGGGAGGGGCAGATGGAGAGGGAGAGGCAGACTCCCCGCTGAGCAGGGAGCCCGATGCGGGACTCGATCCCGGGACTCCAGGATCACGACCTGAGCTGAAGGCAGATGCTTAACCGATTGAGCCTCCCAGGCACCCCTCCCTCTCCCGTTTTTGCCTGAGTTTATTATCAATAATTTCACAGAAACCTCTTAAGCTATTCCCCAAGGGAATAGCAAACACTGCTTTCTTAGGAGGAGGAGGTTTTAGGTCGAAAAGCTCTAAGCCACTCGCCTCTCCCTTCTTCTCATCCAGAGTCCTCCCTCTTATCTGCAACATGTGCTCTGTGGATTCCTTGCCAACTTTTGCTGTCCCCCCTGCAGAACCAGGGTTTTCCTTGTTCAAGGGTCTTGTCTCCTTGACTCTGCTGACTCAGCCGTTTGCTCGACAGTCTTGCAGAGGATGGGAAGCATCTCTCACGATGGCCAAAAGGGCAAGTGGCTGAGGGTCAGAGTCGGGGAGAAGACAGGCAGGGCAATCTGAGGTGTGACCCTCGTAGAGCTATGAAATCATGGGCTCTGGACCCTGGCCCCTGGGAACACGGAATGCACAGTGTAGGCCTTTATCTCACATTACCTGTCTGTCCCATCACTTGCCCGAGTGCTTTCACAATGATACTCTGTGGAAAGTTAACACCCCACAGTCTTGACTCAGAGATCAGCTATCAATGCCCTGACACATGGCCTATGAAGATGGTTGTCTCCTCTCATGGGCTTGCTTTCTCAGAGATAACACACAGAGACTATTATTTCCATTCCAAGCTTTACTGTTTCCCTCCTTCTGCTTGCTTGGCATTTAGACTGCATGGGGAGGGGCAGAGGGAGAGGGAGAAGCAGATTCCCTGATGAGCACCAAGCCCAATGTGGGGCTTGATCCCAGGACCCTAAGATCATGAACTGAGCTGAAACCAAGAGTTGGACACTCAACCAACTGAGCCACCCAGGTGTCCCTATCAGCTTACCTTTTATCACCAAAGCTGGGTTTACTAGAGGCAAAAGAGTGGTATATACAAGTTTCCCGCAGTGCCTTAACTGTTTTTTCATTAAAGCTCTAGACCTGCATTGATCGTGTACTTCCTGACCTGCTCCTGACTCCAAATTTACTCTTAAATTCCCATTCACAGCCACAGGCAGATGACTGATAACAGCTTACAACTCTTCCCAGGGTTGTTTTCAAATGGACAAAGGTTTCCGAAGGTAGCAGCTGTGATTCAAGAGGCCCAGTGATATGGTACCCCATGGGTTGATCCTTAATGTGCTATCATGGTTGCCAAAGGTGCCGTAAGGGAAGAACTAGGAGGCTCCGTCGAAATCAGGGAGAGAAGTTTTTTCTGATTGATTAGTGATGTCTGCTGTGGGTCAGCATGTGTTACCATGGTAAACATGACACATGGTCAAACCTGGTGTACAGGGAAGACTTTGCTCTAAGTTCATCTAAACAGGGTTTGATTATGAGCTCAGCCACTGACTCATGGACTGAGTTATTAGGGGAATTAAATGAGAATATGTGAATTCAATAAGATGTGTGTGGAGTGTTCAGTAGAGTGTGGGATTAGAAAGCTATCCTGCTTCCCTAGGCTGCAAATTCTGGGCGAATTCACCAACCTGTCTTATTCATCTCTCTATTCCAGGACAGTGCCTGGTCCATAATAGGCCCCCACAAATATTTTTTCAACGCACATATGCTGGCCTATAAAAACAGGTTAGAGGAATAAATCTAGTGGTTGGATTTGAGGACTCAGTTTGACAAAGAAGGCAGAATTGGGTGGGGTGCGGGGGCCACTGGGGCTTTCCTACAGGCTCCTGAAATCACCCTTTATGGATTTTCTCCTACTTCTTTAAACTTAAAAATTATTATTAAAGTAAAACAAATGGCTGCACCTGGGTGGTGCAGCTGGAGGAGCACCTGGCTGTTGGTTTTGACTCAGGTCGTGATCTCAGGGTCATGAGATCAAGCCCTGTGTTGGACTCTGTGCTCAGCTCAGAGTCCACTTAAGACTCTCTCCCTCTGCCTCTCCTCCCCATGCTTTCTTCTCTCTTTCTCTCTCTCAAATAAATAAATAAACCCTTCTTTTTTAAAGTAAAACAAACACACAGAGAAGTGCACAAATCATAAGGGGATATAGCTTCATGGATTTTCATACACCCGTGTAACCAGGATCCACATTAAAGTTGGGACCACACTAGCAGGCTACAATCATGCTACAATGCTGGTATTGGCTTTTCCTGTTGTCAGCTACTTCCTCCTCCCAGAAATCCCCCTTATCCTGATTTCTAACATTATACATTAATTTTTTTTCAATATTTTGTGACATTCCACAGTGTCATTGCACGGAGTTGTATTTTGTTCATTTTTATTATGTATCATATTCCAGTATATGAATACACCATAATTCGTTTATCTATTCACCTGTTGATGGACATTGGGTTGTTTCCAGTTTGGGCTATTACTAATAAGATTGTCATGAACATTTTAGTACATGTCTTTTGGTGCTTTTGACCCACTTTTCTGCTGGATGTGAGTAAAACCTTGGAGCGACATTGCCAAGTTAGAGGGTATGTTTATGTTTGACATGAGTAGATACCATCAAAGGGTTGTCAGAAGTGCTGTACCCATTTATATTCCCACCAGCCTGTCTGCAAATCCCCACTGGTCTGTGTCCTTATCAACACTGGTCATTGTCAGTCTTTTTAACTTTAGTCACTCTAGCAGACGTATAATATTATTTATTTTGGTTCTAATTAGCATTTTTCTGATGACTAATCAGCGAAAACGCGAGCATCTTTTCATGTTTTGAAATATATATATTTGAACATTTATTTTTTTGAAGATTCCTCTTATTTTTCAAGACTGTGCCTTACGGTTGGGATTTTTATTTTTAGCAAATATATATGTTATTGACTGTGCTTGCTAGAAACGATCAAATTCTTATTTCCATAAATTCAGGATGCCTATGGTAAACTTATTGTTAATTTCTTTTCTTTACTGAGAAAGGTCAATATTTAGAAGTGCGTTTTCTATACATTCTCTATTCTCAAGGAGATCTTGGACTTTTGGCATGGCCATCAGATATGTTACATTGTATATTTTAAAATATATTTAAAATTAAAAAAAAACCACACATTTTACCGCCCAGCAAAGGCCCAAGTCTAGACCAGGGCTACCATTTGTCCTTTCTGTGCATTACTCTACTAGACAGAATCAAAATACTGTGCAGATTTTTGAACATTCAGAAGTGGGCTAGACCTGAGCAATGAACAGACTGCTTAGAAGTGCTTTGTCTTGTCTCATGTGGCATCCCTGGTTCCCATCCACTCCCTGCACCTGGACTCTGCCTCCTGCCCATTCCCTTTGAGCTGACCCTTGGTGGGACTGTTTGTCCCTGGATGCTGCCTGTTGGTTCACACTTAGCTTCTGGCTCTGTATCCCCTCCCCTACTTCCAAGCCCCACTCAGACTCCGAAGTTCCAAAGCATTTGGTTCCATCCATGGTCCTTTGAGATTTCTTCCCAGAATGTAAGCATGAGTCAGCATCCAAAAAAATCTATTATTCTTTCTGGAATTAAAAAAAATATCCTGTGGTCCCTGGATTGTGTGGTGAGCATTCCTAAATCTTTTATTTCTACAATTCATCACAGTTGATAACCAGGACAATGATACAAAGCCCTGATAGCTTTATCATGCCGGGGAGGAAAAGCGGGCAGAGTCTGAGCGTTCAGTTAAGCATTTTCCAGTAGAAGAGGGACAGGCTCACCTTGGGCTAATTTGTACATTCAGAAAAATGACCGAGCACGTGCTGTGCTCCCCTAATGAGCTGTCATGCGTATAGGAATGTTGTCTGCCTTGTGTCTATTAACTCTCATCTCAGCAGCAGGTGCAGCATTTGCCACTGAGTAGTCTTCATCAGCCTGTGACATCTGCATCTAAATAGATTGGCTTAATGTTGACATACATGATTGCAGTCGGAATGGCTCAGATACACGGATGCCCTTTCCTATTCACAGCCCATTCTTTGAGGGATGCTCGGACTACACATGACCCCCTGATGCACAAAAGATCACATGAGGCTGTGATGACATGTGATGGTAACGTGGACCATGCTTCAGTGGATCATGGGGCAGGGTGACATGGCAGACCAGGAGAGCTGCAACGCTCGAGACATGGGGAGAACTCCTTCCTGTTACCCACTCCTTCACTTTCCCTTGTTTTAGTCATTTTCCATAAAATCAAGCTGCTGCTTTTGTGCGTTGTCAGCAAAAACAGACTGTGCCCTGACGCTTCTGGTGGCTGATTTCATTCGGAGAGCCGTTAAGCCTAACATTTTCTAGATTTCTCTTTGGAATCAGCATCCTCTTAATTCATTAGTGTCTCCAGAAAGATGTATAACAGGTATGTGAAGGGACACACTGTCCTTTCAGCAGGAGCACAAGGCTGGCTATGCAAGGACACAAGCCCAAACACTGACACTATTTTTGGAAATGTTTCATAGGAATGTACTACATGTACCAAATCAAATGATTTTGTGGGTTTAAAATAACAGTTTGGGTGTCAAACTTATCTTTACTGATAAGATCATTCAAAGTAGCTAACAATCACTTTGTGTGTCTAGAATTTGAAATATAAATCAGTCTTTAGCATCACTTCATCTCTCTCAAATTGCTCTCCCCCTTCACCCCGCTATTTTGCTCACCCTTCTCACCTGTCACTCACCCCTGCCTGTGAACGTGGTCCCACCGACCGCCTACTGGCTACCAGAGCAACTCATCTGCCTCCACCACAGATGCACCTTCCCCCTATTCATCGCTCCCCCATTCCTCACCTTCTCAGGAAACTGCAGTTCCATTCATCCAGTTGTTCAGGATGCACATTTAGGGGTCAGCTTTGACTGCCCTCCCCTCTCTCCATCATAGCCCATGGCCAGTGCATCCATTGTTGCTTCTATCCCTCAATACACCCCAAATGTGACTGCTTCTCTCCACCTCCAGCATCACCCCCTCTCATTTTTAAAAGCTTTTTATTTATTTATGAGAGAGTGAGTGAGCAAGTAGAGGAGCAGAGAAAGAGGGACAAGCAGACTCTGCACTGAGAGCTGAGCCCAGTGGGAGCCTCGATTTCAGGACACTGAAATCACGCCCTGAGCCAAAACCAAGAGTCGGTGGCTTTATCGACTGAACTACCCAGGTCCTGCCCGACCCGACCCCCCCCCCCTCCAGTTTAAGCTGCCCATCATCGCTTCTCTCCTCTAGGCTCCGTATCAGTCCATCCCTTCCAGTGAACCACAGTGATGTAATAATGTTAATTCAATCCTATCATTCCGTAGCTTCCTAGGAGGAAAAAAACCTCAGGCTCCACACCGTGGGTCACAACCCTGCTGCTTTCTGGAAAGCTTCCTCCTGCATATGTTGCAGCAACTGGGGTTAGTTTTTATTTTCAGTTTCCTGACTGAGCTCCTACAAATCAATAAGAAACTAGTAACACAATAGAACAAAGGACAGTAGCTTCCAGACTGAATTGATTGCCCCTCAGAGCCTTGGCAATGTGTCCAAGGGGGAAAGGCAGACCTGGATCCGCAGGGGAATTGGAAGTCTGGTTTCAGGCAGGTCTTCCAATGCAGGGGCTTGATGCAGATTGGGTACAAGGATTTGGACTGGTGGAAACAGCCAGACGAGTATTTTGAGGCAAAGGGGCTTAGGGCTTACACAGCTGGTAGTTTGTATAAAAGAGTTGTTCGGTCTTAGAAAAGGTTTCTCTCAGGGCTCAGTCCTGATCCGGGGGTCGTGGGATCGAGCCCCAAGTTGGGCTCCCCGCTCAGTGCGCAGCCTGCTTCTCCCTCTGTGTGTGCTCTCTCATCTCTCTTTCAAATGAATAAATAAGATCTTTTAAAAAAAAAAACGTTTCTCTCGTGAATAATCAAGTTATGTGCCTGAGCAAGAGTGTCCTGGAATAGTAAAGTGATGGGAGTGAAGACAATGGAATAGTGATGTCCGGCTAATATAGAGTCTATGCCGTAGAGGGTAGGCTACGCATGCGTGTGCATGCGGGGATAGTTTCTGTCTCAGGTCCGGGCTGTCATCTGAAGGTGGATGGCTTGGGTTTTCAGAACAATCAGTTCACAGAAAAGAAAATTCAAATGTCTCTGGAGTATATGGAAAAATGCTCAGTTTGACTCATGATGAGAAATATACTTGAAAACTATAACTGAGATATTTTTTCACCTAGTAGATTTTTCAGAGATCAAAAAGTTTGAGGATGTGAGGGCCATCTGGCGGCGACATCCGTCACCCCATCCATCACCAGGGTTGGGGTGGGCTGATCTGGCTGGCTACCTGGCGTCCTCTCGGGGCTCCAGGTGCTTCCCTGCGGAAGCTGAGCCCTGGGTAGAAGAGGACGACCTTCCCCGATAGAGGAGGCCCGTTCTTGGGCCAAGGGATAGGAGTAGCTGTGCTTCTCGGCTAGAACCTCCAAACAAGGAGAATGTAGGGTCGCCAAGCTTCCAAGACTCCAGACACATCCAAATGAGGCCCTGCATGTGGCAGTCTGCCTTTCTTAAAAAACAAAAGTTTGATAAAACCTTATGATAAAGAGGAAATGGGGGGGGCACCTGGGTGACACCGTCTGTGAAGCATCTGCCATGGGCTCAGGTCATGATCTGGGGGTCCTGGGATGGAGCCCCTCCCCCTAACCCCCTCCGGCTCCCTGCTCAGCGCTGAGCGGGGAGTCCGCTTCTCCCTCTCCCTCTGTACCCCACCCCCACTCTCTTTCTCAAATAAATAAATAAATAAAATATTTTTTTAAAAAAGAGGAAATCAGGGAATCTTACACATTCCTGGTGGGAATGTGAATTGGTAGAATCTATAAGGAGGGCAATCTGACAATATCTATTAAAAGTATAAATGCACATACCTGCTGTGCAGAATAAAAATGATCACTTGTAAGTATTTATACAACCATTCTGCTAATATCCAAAAGAGCCAATATCCTTTATTTTTTTTTTATTTTTTGGTCCCCAGATACATTTTGCGAGATGTTGCTTTAAAGGATAGAAATCAGCCCTTTGATTTTGATAAAGTTGCAAATGTTTTTCTCAGGTTTTACTTTGCATATGGTGATTTTTGCCCCGTGAAATTTTGTAATTTTATGTTGACAAATGTTTTGATTTTTTTTAATGGCTTCTGGATGTGTGTCATATTCCAAGATTATAAAAATATTCTGCCCTGGTTTCTCTCTCTCTCTCTCTCTCTTTTTTTTTTTGGCTTCATTTTTGGGGTTACATTTAAGTTTCTGGTCCAGTTTATTTAGGTGTAAGTTGTGAGTCTAGCTTCAATAATCCATATAATAACTCAATGCTATTGTTTTTTCCTTGTGGTGACTCAGTTGTTTCAATACAATTTATTGAGTCCAGCTCTTAGCATAGACTAAGTTCTCACAAATATTTTGTTCTGGACTCCCTAGTCTGTTCCATAACTTTGTCCATCTAATGTACCACGTTCTTTTAATTATCGAAGTTTTGTATTAAGTTTGAATACTAGTAGAGATAGTTGTACCTCTTTACCTTCTTGTTCAGAAGTTTCCTGGCTCCTAGGTTGTTCATTTTCCATGTGAACTTTTTAATTTAATTTAATTTAATTTTACTTTATTTTAGAGAGAGAGAGTGTGTGCATGTGTGAGCGTGTAAGGGTGGGGGGAGGGCAGAGGAAGAGGGAGAGAGAGAATCTCAAGCAGACTCCCCACTGAGCATGGATACCAATGCAGGACTGGATCCCACAACCCTGAGATCGTGACCTGAGCCAAAACCAAGAGTCCAATGCCAACTGAGCCACTCAGACACCCCGGCCCATGTGAACTTTAGAACCAGCTTGCCTAATTCCATCATCTAAAATCTCATTGGTGAATTTATTCATTGTGTTACTTTTATGGATGAGCTTAGGGGCATTTATATTTTATGGTGTTAAGTCTTCATATCCAAGTTCATAGTGTGCCTTTATATTTGCTCAATTTTGTCTTGTGTCCTTCAATAATATTGTAATGTTTTCTTCAGTAGCTATTTCACATGCTTATTATGTTTATCACTAGGTTTCTTCTTCTTTGTTCCTAATGTAAATGGGAATTCCTCATGTCCATATCTACTAACTGCTTGTTGTTTGTAGATGCGAAGCATTTTGAGTCTGTATATTTATTTTGTACCCAGACATTGTTTGGAATTCTCTTACTGTTTGTAATATAATTTTAGTGGGGTTCTCTAGGTATGCAATCATATTGTCTGCATATAATGATAACTTCACTTCTTTCCAATTTTATATATACATTTCCTTTTGACTACTTGCTTGGGCTAATACTTCAAGCACAGTATTAAAATGATAATGATGATGGGGAGTATTGTCTTATTTTCAACTTTAATGAGATTGCTTCTAGTGTTCCTTCATTAAGCACGATGCTAACTCTTGGGGTGAGATAGATATGGTGTTTCATGTTAAGGAAGCACCCATCTTTTCTCACTTAATATTAAGAGTTTTACCAAGAATGTATGTCAGATTTTATCAAATGTTTTTTCACATTTGTGAAGAAGATCATAGGGTTTTTCCTCCTTAAATTTGTTAATAGAGGTGAGTAGATTTTCTGATAATCATGTTGTTATTCTGGGACTAAATCCTACATGTCATTATATATTAATTTTTAAATTATTTGCTGGATTATTTTGCTAATTTTTAAAGGGTCTTTACATCAATTTTTTTTTTTTTTTGTATGTGTCTGCTAGCTTTGTTGAGTTTTGGTGTCATTGGTTTATCTACTTTATAAAAACAACAAGAATGTGACTAGGGTCATATGCCCATCTCTGAACTGATCTCTGTCACCCGGGGAACAATTAGGCTTAGGTCACATGATCACTCTTGGAGCGTGGGCTTAGTTTCCTATTTACTTATTAAACCACTTAAATGATTGACATCCAAAAAGTCATATGTATTTAATGTATACCACTTGGTGAGTTTGGAGATAAGTATACATCTCTGAAACCATCACCACAATCTATACCATAAACATATCTATCACCTTCAAATGTTTTCTCCCACTCTGTTTTTATTATTATTATTATTATTTGTGTGTGTGTATGCATGTGATAAGAACACTTAACATAAGATCTACTTTCTCAGCAAAATTTTAAGTATACAATACAGTACTATTAAGTATAGGCCTTAGGCTGTACAGTTAATCTCTAGGACTTGTTCATTTTTTGTAACGATACTTCGTACTCTTTGACAAATACTCCTTCCCCCAGCCTCTGGCAACCACCATTCCACTGTCTGCTTCTCTGAGTTTGACTATTTAAGATTCTTCATATAAATGATATCATCTGGTATTTATCCTGCTGTGTCTGGCTTATTTCACTGAGTATAATGTCCTTCAGTTTCATCTCCACTGTTGCAAAAATGGCAAAATTTCCTTCCATTTAAAGAATGAATAATACTCCATTGTATGTATATACCACAGTTTCTTGATCCATCATTCAGTGATGACATGTAGTCTGTTTCCCCACCTTGGCTGTTGTGACTGGTGCTGTAATGAACAGTGGAGCACTAATTTCTCTTCAATATCTTGATTTCAATTTATTTGCATATACACCCAGAAAAGGGATTGCAGCATCGTATGGTAGTTCTACGTTCATTTTTGGAGGAACATCCATACCGTTTTCCAAACTGACTGCACCAGTTCACCAGTTCGCATTCCCATCAATAGTACACAAGGATTCCCTTTTCTCCACATCCTTGCTAACACTTGTTATCTTTTATTTATTTATTTTTTTGTTTTGTTTCTTGGGTGTTTTTAAAAAACAAAACAAAACAAAACAAAACATCCTAACAGGTGTGGTGTGATATCTCATTGTAGTTTTTTGTTTTTTGGTTTTTTTTTTTTTAGGTTTAAGGTTTTATTTAAATTCCGGTTAGTTAACATACAGTGTTGTATTAGTTTCAGGTGTAGAATTTAGCACATCACTTACATACAACAACCCGTGCTCATCACAAGTGCCCTCCTGAATCCTGATGGGGATTTATTACCCATTTATCCCATTCTCCCCATGCACCTCCCCTCCCGCAACCCTCAGTTTGTTCTCTGTAGTTAGGAGTCTGTTTTATGGTTTGCTTCCCCCCACCCCCCACCCCCCACATTCATTCATTTTATTTCTTAATCTCATTGTATTTTGAGTTGCATTTTCCTGATGATTAGTGACGTTGATCACCGTTTCATGTATCTGTTGGCTATATGTATATCTTCTTTGGAGAACTGTCCATTCAGTTCCTTCACCATTTTTTAATTGGGTTATTTTATTTTTTTGTTACCAAGTTGTATTTTGGATATTAACTCTTTATCAGATATAATATGGCCTGCAAATATTTTCTCCCATTCCTTAAGTTCCTTTTTCATTGTTGATCGCTTCCTTTGCTGGGCAGAAGCTCTTCAGTTTGATGTAGTTCCATCTGTTTATTTATTTGTTTTTTTCCTGTGCTTTTGGTGTCATGTCAAGAAGTGATGGCCAAGATCAGTATCAAAAGCTTTCTGCCTATGTTTTCTTGGGGTCAATTTCACTGGAAGTTGAGCTAAGAGTTGGTTCCTCCAAAGCAAAATCTGGGTCCCATTACCTAAAGAAGGACAGATACTAGTGGAGAAAGCAACATATGTCCCATCATAGGCAGAATTGATGATAATTTATCTTGGAGATTCCAAACTGCAGACAGGAAGTTTCTCTGCTGGTAATTGTGTGAGTCATCAGAACTTTTATCAGCTCTGAACCAAAAACTTCCAGACTTCTTTTATGTGGGAGAATAAAATCCTAATTTGTTTAAGCCATTAATGGAAAAATCTTCCATATGGAAATAAAAACTAGACATTTTTCATGTTGGCAAAAGCCGATGCAAGTATTTCCATTGCCACTGGAAAATCCAAGGACTAGAGTTATTTTGTGCTATTCTCTTCCAAGGTCCCAGTGTGAATTCAAGAGCAAAAGAGATGCGTGGGATTGAACCTCCTTATTTTTAAGTCAGTTGATGTGGATTCCTATTTGAAAACACTCCTATATTCCAGTATGCTACATTCTTCATAATAACAAAATGTTGGAAATAAAAGCAACTATTAAGTTTAACATAATTCTCATGTTCTCAGGAGTCTCTGTGAAAATATCTGATTTCCATTTGGTGGTAGTTCAAGTGCTTTATGAAATATTTATGCGGGGAAGATATTCTTCCTTTCTGTCTTTTTATTCAAGACTTCTCATTTAAACTTGTCCTAGATAAAATCAATATTAAGTGGTGCTGTAAAAGAATTTAGAACTGTTTTAAACAGCTGCTAGGACAGTAGTTTAATTCAAATCAGAGCAAGTCTGGGGGAAGTAAGTAAATGTGAACCCATCTTAAACACAGCATTTAGGAACTGTTCAGTGACGATCCAGAGTAAAATAACCTGGATAAAAATGTTAAAACACGTACACTAACTAATTTAAAAAGGATACTACTAATTAAAGAAATAGGATAATCGTTCCGGTGCTTGTGGCTAGAACATACGCCAATCATATTTATTTTTGTGAAGACTCTTCAAAGACACGTAAAACTCCCATGACTTAGAATTTGTGTTTTTACATTGCATTTTGATTTGATTGCCCTTTAGGTAGGAAATACTGGGAGTGGAGAAAGGGCACTGTGGGAAAGTGGAAAGAGATAAACTGTGGATTTCGGAGGATGGGGATCTCCTTCTGGTTCTATTGCTGCCCAGCCGAGAGTTGTGATTAACTTCTTCAATGTCTCATCTTCCCTAAGAAAAGATCCTCAGAGTCCCAACCCACTTTCACATCCTGTAATTCTGCAAGTCATAGTGATGCTCCTTACAAAGTAAGCAAGTGAGCAGTAAATAAATTAAATAAATAAATAAATAAAACCTTCAAGTGCCTCCCCTGATAATAAACCAAAATCCACTAGGCCCTGGGCATCATACCATGTATTCGTTCATGTGTATACACGATAACATACGTTATACACATACAACATATTCAGCATACACATGAGATCACACACATAGATGATACACTTCACAGATATGAAACCCACATCACCTATCCATTAGATAGGATGCATGTATCATATATGTATTACATACATATAATGTGCACTATCTACTAAACGTCAGACTCTGCACCATAGGAGATTCACATAGCAGATGAAGAGAAGGGGTTCAAAGTACAGACTCATCAGCCAGACTCCTCTCTATGCTCAAGTTCTGGCGACTCTACTTGTGTACTGGGTGACTTTAGACCATTTACTTAACCTCATTGCACCTTAATTTTGTCTTCTTCTTTTAATTGGGTTTCTGCCTTATGGTCTGGGGTTAGGATTAAATGAGATAATATGTAAAAAAAATATAAGTATGTTTTGCACATATTCCACACATTACTACATGGTATCAGCCCATTTAGTTTTCCCAAGATCTCTATCAAGTAGGGTTTTGTTTTACAACCTTGGGAGCTTACCAGGTGAAATCTGAAACTGGATCCCATACATGGAAGACAAGGAGAAACTGAAGAGAGAGGCAGGTCACTCCAGATTGGTGAGGCAATTTTAATAAGCAAGAGAACTTAACATATGAGGTTTGTCTTGGCGTTCAGCAATATGAGTAGATCTCTACACCTGCCCACCAGAATCTTAGGGGTTTATATGGAGACCTTAACTGGGTTCAGTCACATATTTAGTCCAGATGGTCTCAACAGCACCTTATTCTCTCAAGGCTATGTCTTTGAATAGCTCTGGCTATAAGAAGAGTGGATGGAACGTACATTCCCGGGACATGGGGTGAGGATGGGAGCGAGGATGGGGGTGAGGAGCCTCTAATTGCACAGGTAACCAATTTGCAGGTCAATCGGCCATCACATTCCTTTGATGACCTTCTCCAACTTAGGGATTTCTATCTCTATATTATGTGGCAACTGAAGGTGAAAAAGACTGAGTAATTTGCCCAACATCATCATGGCTCCTGATGCAACTGGTCATGGTAAGCTGTTTGGTGCTGATCTCATGGCAGGAAATTGTCAGGCAGTGTAACAATGTCCCTTCTCTCTAGGTTGTGTGGCTGACTTTTTTCCAAGCTGACTCCAGCTTCAATCCAGCATCAAGGCCCACCCTCTGCAGGGGGGCAGGAATGTCCCCCTTTATTTTTATTTTTTTATAAAGATTTTTATTTATTTATTGAGAGAGAGAATGGTAGAGAGAGAGCATGAGAGGGAAGAAGGTCAGATGGAGAGGCGGACTCCCTGCTGAGCAGGGAGCCCGACGCGGGACTCGATCCCGGGACTCCAGGATCATGACCTGAGCTGAAGGCAGTCGCTTAACCAACTGAGCCACCCAGGCACCCTGTCCCCCTTTATTTTTAAAGAGTAACTGAAAGTGAGAAAAGGCAATAATAATGACATCACTGTCTACAGGCAACTCTGGTGCAGAGAGAGGGGTAGGGATCCATCTGCCAAGGGTTGCAGAAAACTTAAGTGTTTTAGGGGAGAAGGTGAGTGTTCAATCATTGATAGATGCATATGTTAGTACCTGTGGAGCTCCAGGTAAGCTGAAGGTGATTTATCACACCATGTACATGTTCCAGTTTGGATCTTAGTTCTGACCCTGGGAGATCATACCAGGTAACCTCTGCAATTTGTTCTGACTATGAGATTCTAAGTGTATGGATCATCACACTATGCATTGATACCAGCATTCCCACAGGATGCTCTGGAGGTCATAGGGTATGAGAACCTCCCCATGAAGAGGAGTGTTGCTCTCATTGAGGCCAGCAGTTCCCCAAATGCCCATGAACTGGTGCTAGTGTGGGAGCATTTTTTCTCTTGTGACAAAATGCAAAAAACAAACACAATTATATTTGCATTGGTTTGTAACATTTTTATAACATCCTACAGTATAATGCAGTTGAGTTATAACTCTGGAGTAGATCCATGAAAAAAATGGACCACATTGTTTCTTGAAATTTTTCTGTTCCATTAGATCCAGAGACCTTGGAATCCCCAATTACATATCCAGTCTTCTATCTCACTGGAATAGTCCATCCGAGCTAGCTGGTCCTGCTACATGGCTCATTGGGGATAATTAGTCTTGCCTTGCGACTTACTAGTGTGTGACCTGGAGTTATTTAACATCGCTGATTCTCAGTGGCTTAAAACTACAACGATTTATGTCTTACACCATATGCCTATTGCAGGTTCCCATTGCTTCACCACACTGTCCTCCCGCAGGGACCGGGCTGGAGGATCCTCCATCTCTCTGGAGTCTTGCTGGTCAGCCTGGTCACATGAGTCATGCACCTGTAAGTGGTACATGCTACTTCCCCTCATGTTTCATTGATCAAGGCAAGTCGTATGACCACACCTAACTTCAAGGGGACAGGAAAATATAGTCCTAAAGAGAAGTTTTTAAAAGAAGGAGAGACAGAAATATTGGCAAATGGCGGTAAGGCCAAATGTACCATCATTGACTTAATACTCTATTTCACTTATTTTAGCTCAGCATTTTTACTGGTTGAGATAATTTGACATCCTGATTCTGGAATGAATTGTATTAACTGTCGAATTTTGAGATTCTATGGCATTTCCCTAAAAACCTCCTCTAGCCTGGTAGAGATCCACTGACTAGAATGTTCAGACTATACTTGTTCAATGGTTTCAAGTCTACTTTCTCCCTAAGGTGATCATGAGAATTCTATCACATTCTTTACTGAAATTAAGACACATTTTTATATTTTGTCGTCAACTTATTAATGTTGGGCCTCTATCAAGAAGGGAAATGAGATGGATTAGGGTGAAGACTTGATGTTCTGTAAGTTTGGAATAATATGAACCCAATGATACTCGGTTTTTTTAGCTGGTATTTAAATGTAGAACCAACAGTATTTCAATAACTTCTGTTAATAAGGCAAGGTAATATATTAGTTGGACTCTGTAGTTTGGTATTTGGGGGTCTTGCAGATGGTTGGAAACTGTCAACCAAGTACCAAATCAGCCTTCAAAGCCAAAGAAAAGACCCACTTTTTCAAGAATGATAACAGCAATAATAATAATAAACACTTACATGGTATTTGGTGTGTGGATGTTTTGGGGCCAGAGCGCAAAGCATTATGTTCTATTGTTCAAAACCAATCACATGGCTCCACCTATCAGCAAGGGGGCTGGGAGATTTAGTCTTTCTTTTTAGTTTGGAGAAAAATGAAATGGTCTTATATTGTCTCTGCTGTAATAACCTTTTTAAAGACAGAATACTTTTACAAAAGCTAAACATTATCTGGAAAATTCAAGAATCAGCATCCAGAAAATAAAACCAGTGTTAGTTTTTTTTTCCATATTTCAAAGTGATACAAAATTCACACACAACGAGGTTGCTTAGGTAAAAGTATAGGAAACCAAGGTGTGATTTTTAATTAGCTTACAAACTTCCTTACACTTCATTTGAGTGTGTGTTGACGGAAGGGAGTGAGCAGCACTTTTTCAGTGCATTTTTTTCAGGATTTAAGGTAAGAGAAGTTAGTTTCAGGAAAGAACACATAATCCGGGGGCACAGAAAGTGGAAGAAACATCTGAATGGTGAGACTAGTACCAGCAGAGGGTGCTGGCGTGGCATAAAATTAAGATTTTTTTTTTTTTTTTTTTAAAGAAGTCTCATATAAAAGACTGCGGGTGTGAGGGAATATGTAGTAACTGTTTGATCCACTTGGAGGTCTGTATTGCCCCTGCTGCATGCAGCTGCATCTGGGTTTCAACCATTTCTTGCAATGACCACATGAATTTTAGGCATCTTCCTAAGCACAAAAGCCTGACATTTGTTCCTCCCTGTGCAGGACTGGGAGAGGCTCTTCAGTTTGCCTATGTTCACTGGACACTTTTAGCAGGTCCTGGTTGCTCATCTGGGGCACCTCCATGCATGGGTTCATGTGGATTCTCTACTTTCTTATTTGCCCAGCTTTTACAAAACTATTTTTGTGAGCCCTAAAAAAAAAAAAAAAAAAAAAAAAAAAAATTTTCCCAACTGTCAAACCACGAGAGTCACGTTTTCTTTTCTCACGAGGCCACCTTAAAAAGAAGGTAACAAGTACCTGGGAGTCTATACCTAGAGGTTGTGAAAGGTCGGGTGGTGGAGACAAAGCCGGTTGCGTTTATGCAACGGAAATTGACCTCCTTGGCTGTCAAAGCATGAGCCAGCCTAACCCGGACATTTAGAAGAGTTCCCTTTCCCCAAGTAGGTCACGGTGGATGTTCCTTTTACACAGAGCTCCATAGTAAATCCTGGCAGGGCCTTTGTGAACCTGTGCTCCTGAACTGCTCTTGCAGAAGACTGACAGTGTTCTGGGCTGGGAGTCAAGTGACCCACTGGGTTCCAGTCCAGCCTGTCTGGGCCTCAGTTTCCTCGTCGGCTCAACGACAGGGTTGGACACTGATCCTGAGGTCTCTTCCAGCTCTCACACGCCACAGTCAGACGTTTCTGAGTAGCACGGCCGGCTCCGCCCTCGGGAAAGAGCCCGAGAGAAAGGAGACTCCTCGGTCAGCACCAAGGACAAGGGTCCGGGGCTGGCTGGGCCCACGCCCGGGAAACAGCAAGCCCCGCGGAGGAACGGGTGTCGGGGCTCCGGGGTTCGGTGGCGGCGCGGGGCGGGTTGTGTGTGCCAGGGGAGCGCTGTGGGAAGGGGAGGAGTAGCCGGGGGAATGAGGTAAGGCCGGGCCCCGCAGCGGTCCCGCCGATTCTGCGCCAAGAGGCCGCGGGCCGCTGCTGAGAGCCGGGGCCGCCCCGCCCTCCTCCCAGCGCCGACGTTGACCCCTTCACCCCCTCTCCTTCCCGAGCACCGCCTAGCTCCCCGCCGGGCCCGCGCCGCCGCCGCTGCCCCTCGGGGTTCTTTTGGACACACCCGCGACTCTGACCGCACCCCTCAGGCCTGTGGGCCCGGGGCGACCTTTGCGCTCCTCGCGTCCCAACTCTCCGCTGGGGAAGGGTCCCCACGCCCCTTTCCTCCCCCGCCCGCGCCCGCCCGGAGCCCCGCCCCCGTTTGCCCCGCCCCTCAGGCCCCGCCCTCCGTTGCCCCGGGAACCGCGGATCCCAGCAGCTGCAGGAGGCGCCCGGCCCAGCGGAGCAGCCCTCGCCGCCGCCGCCGCCGCTCCCGCCGCCACCGCCGCCGCCGCCGCCGCGCCCCAGCTCCGGCTCCCGCTCCCGCGCCCACTCGGTCGGCCATGCCGCCCCGCCGCGTCCCGGCGCCCGGTGCGCAGCTGCTGCCCACGTCGGCCCTGCTGCTCTTGCTGCTCGGCGCGGGGCCCCGCGGCGGCTGCCTGGCCAGCCCGGTGCCCGCCGCGCCCCTGCCCGCGCCCGGGCCGTGCGCCGCGCAGCCCTGCCGGAACGGGGGCGTGTGCAGCCCGCGCCCCGCGCCCGGCCCGCAGTCCCCGGCCCCTGCGGGCGAGCCCGACTACAGCTGCACCTGCCCCGCCGGGGTCTCCGGCGCCAACTGCCAGGTGAGTGGAGCCGGCGGCCGTGGGGCGGGGCGCCGGCCCGGGACCAGCAGCTTCTCTCCGCCAGACGCTGCGCGCTGCGCGGCGCGGGGCTCCAGCATGCTTGACACCAGCTTCTCCTTCTTCGGGGAGGGGATGAATCTGACCTTCTGGCCCGCGTGGGTGCGAACCCCTGGCCGACCTAGCAAGTGCCTCTTCCCTACCCACCCCAGCTCTCCTGCCGTGCCAGCCCGGGGCTCTCGGGGCGCGCCGCTCCAGGGCCTGGCAGCCACCCTAACGCCGTTACTCTTGGCACGACCATTGGCCCCCAAGTGGCGCGCCCCTCCTGGCCCGGGCCAAGCCACGCTCCGCTAGAGCGGGGTCTCAGTGCTCGCCGGGGCAGCTCAGGGGAGCCAGCTCCGAGCGTCCCCGCCGAGGTGTTCAGTGTCCAAGCGGCCCCCGCTCCCAGTCCCGCTGGCCCCTGCGTGTGTCGAGGGTGCGCGGTATGGGAGTCGGGTGATGGCGGGCTCCGTGCCCGGTGGTCGGACACTTTGTTTCCTTTCCTCCAGCCTTGAAGGCTCTGATCTGGCAGCTGGAGGCCGGGAGGGCAGCTGCCTTTTCGCGGCCTGCGACCAGCCCTTTCTGGGCTTAGGAGGGGGTGTTGCAACAGTCAGAGACGTTCGAGGGGACATTGTGCGTGGGGCTCGGTGTGTCTCGCTCCGGGATGGCCGCTCCTCGAGGCGCACGCTTGGGACGGGCATTCAGGGCGTGAGCAGGGCACTGGGAAGCTTCGAGGAAGCGTGGCGCGGCGCGAGGGATGGGAGATGGCCAGCGGCCGCGCGTGGATTTGGGATTTACAAGAGAATTTGGCAGAACATAATAAAAGAGGCTGGATTACAAATACATGCTAAAGCTCAGTGAAACCTATTAACATCAACATTTTCAAATAGGCGAGTCGGGTGTGTGCGGGTAGAAAATTCCCAAGTCTCTGTTCCAGGGCAGGGTCAAATAATGAACTTCTCTGGAATTATTCAGTTAAACCAGGTGAATGTGAAACATATCTGGGATCAGATGCTTTCTTTCATGCATTTGGAGTGGAGGAGTTTGTTTCATAAACATTTTATAAAATGCTCCAAGAGTTACTTAGAGAATGCCCAAATGGACTCTTCTTTCTGTAGGGGAAGAAAGGCCACATATGACATGAGATGAGATAAGCTTTAATATATATTTTTTAATAGAGCTAAAAGGGATTGAGAAGCTTGACCTTGACAGCCAGAATGTTTGCTATTTCCTAGAATTTTGTTTTCTTTAGTAGCAAATTCCCAACCTGAATCTGTCTTTTCATTATTGTGCCCTTCTTTGTTAACTGGTTCCAATAAGCTTTAATTCCTCAAAGGGGATGATGATGATGATGATGAGTGTGTGTGATATGACCATCCGGGTGGATTTGGGGCATGATGACCGTTTGGGGATTTGCTGTTGGAGGCTCTCTAACCATTAGGACAAAATCTTGCTTACTAATTTCCCCCCATTGATTGATGGTGTATATCACTTTGCCTGAAGAAATGAGTTCCCTGAATGCTTCTGTCGAACTGCTGTTCTATATATCTGAAGTCCATCCTGGAAAGAAATAGTTGGTTCAGATTCCGAGTATAGTAGGGATGGACAGGAGACGGTAGGTTAGTGTGTACTTCAGTTTAAGTAAAGGGAAAGAAAAGCTGGACATTGGGAATTTAACCCAACTCTGAGATGTGTGTGTGTGTGTGTGTGTGTGTGTGTGTGTGTGAGACTCAAAAATTATAAGGAATCTTCAAGAAAGGGAAATACCTCTGTAGTGTTTCCTAGATGACTAACAGAGAAACATAAATATTTTTTTTGTCCTAAGTAGTAGGCTTGATATGTAATGAAATTCATCCAGAAAAGACTCACAAACTAAAACCAAAATATTGCAGAACCAACTGGTTCAAAATAGTTGTGGTTTCTTGTCTAGCTCCCATTCCAGCAGTGTTAGCTGTGGAGTGCTGCCCACCTGAGGAGAAGCAATACCGGGTGTTCTGAGCTCCTCCTTGGAGAGAAAGCTGAAATAAGTCTAATTCTAACAGGAAAGCTTAGCAAATTTGGAACCCGATCTGGCTTGGTTACCCAGAAGAACTCAACTGAGATGATTCAGAGCCTTATAACCCCTAAAAAATTGAATCCTGATAATTTCATTTTAATCTTGTATGATCTTGCAGTTGTACTAGAGACTCTCGTTTTCTGGGGGGGGGGGGGCGGGAAGAAGGCCATCTCAATAGAGAAGATAAACAGAGGGGGAAAAAAACCCTTACACATGCTCAGTTACAGATAAGGGGAATGGATGTTGGCCATTGCAGTCGGGTGCTTACTGAAATAAAACCTAATGCTCACTGGATACACTGGAAATGGAATTTTACCTGGACGTGAAGAGAAGCCTTTAAACAGAGTGTCACCCCTCCCCCCATCGCAAAGACAATAATGTTAGCAATGGAAACAATGGAACCTAACTCGGAAGTTTTGTTTCTTTTCTTTCTTCTCTTCTCTTCTCTTCTCTTTTCTTTCTTCCCTTTCTTCTCTTCTCTTCTCCTCTTCTCTTTTCTTTCTTTTTTCGAGAAAATTAAGAAACTCATAAGCCACTCGTTAGGATTAAAATGGATTTAGGCTGTGTTCGGCTTTCCTGTGGTCGGCTGACCGACTTCTGTTGGCGCCCGGTGACAGGCACTCACAGGCTCTGGGAACTAACTGTGGTGTGGAGGCAGGGTGTGCTTTTTTGAGGTTGAGCTGCCACAGTTAAAACCTGCTCTGACAGGTGATCTAAACTGACCGAGCCTCAGTTTCCTCATCTTTGCGAACGAGGTCTACCTCATAGGGTTTGTAATACAGGGTCTGATTTGGGTTTTTGATGCGTGACCGTTGACAGCTTTTCAGTCTTACCTTCTGCTCCACATCCGGGCAAGCTGATCGGAAAGCCTGGGTGTTGGGGTGGGGTTCCAACCCCGTAAGCCCCGCCCATGCGCTACTGGCTCCACCCCCGCCTGCAGCTCCCTGTCCACGCACCCTGGCCGGTTACTTTCCCTTCTGTCTTAAGCCACTGGGGATCTATTTGGGAGCTGCCTGATCTCCCCAGAGAGCCCCATTATGTGAGCAAGAAACCTGTTCATCCCCTGCTGGTGTGTGTGTGGCATTTTCAGTCTTGACATTCAAACCAAATTTTGAGTGGCTGACCATCCTATCTGTGGGAGATCCACAACAGGGTTTTGGGGAGGATTAAATTAAGTGTTGTAAATCACTGAGCACCCGTGGTTCCTCCATAAATTCCACCTCCTTCCTTTCTTTTTTCACCATTGTACACATTTCATATGCTCATTACCTGATTGTATGAGGTAGCTAGAACAAGTGTTGTCTTTTGTCAGATGTAGAAATTGAAACTCACTTTGACTGAATGACTAATCTCAGATCTAACATTTTGATTGCCCTGAAAATCATACAACACTTAAAATACATTTTTTAAGTCCTCTATCATACTTAAACATGAATAAATCACGAGGGTTCAATGGATTCTAAAATGTATATGGAAACCACCCTACAGAGAAATGATGATGATGGTGGTGGTGGCGGTGGTGTTAATGGTGGTGAGGATGGTGATGGTGGTGGTGATGATCAAGCACTTGTCATGCACTAGCACTGTTTTGGGGGCTTTACCAAAATAATTCACCAGTCTTCACAGTGTCTGATGAGCTGGGTACAGCAACCGTCCTTGTTATATAGATGAAGTGCAGAAAAGTTAAATGACTGGCCCAAGGTCACACGACCAATCAGTGGTAGAACTGGTATTTGAACCCAGTAGCTGGTTTGATGCAGAGCTGTAGAGTTTCAAGTCCAGCCCTGGCCCTGCCTTTATTCACTGTGTGACCTTAAGCAAGGGCTATAACCTCTTTGAGTGTTATCAGTAAAAAGGAGATGAAATGATTTCTGAGTCTGGTTTTGCTCTAAAACAAGGAGCTTGAACGGCTCTGCTTAGCTGGGGCAAAAGGCCGCAGGAATGACAAAGACACAGCAAATTCTCCTTATGCCACCCCCCAAGAAGGGCTTTCACCTCAGGGTTAGAATTCTGGGTCCTAGCTGAAGTTCTTTTTCCCATGATGACAAGCAAATGGGCACTAAATAAAAGAAATGCAAATATTTCTGGTGGGTTTGAAAAAGACTCCCAACTTCAGAAAGATCGAGGCTGCTCTTGCCTTTCGGGTTCGTTTGGGAAATCGGGCAGGTATCAGAGGCGGCAGCTGCTGAGCCACTTTTTCTTTTCCTCCTTTCTCTTGGGCCAAAGTAACGATTATTTAAATTATTTTAATTTGTGTTATTTTACTTGTAAAACTTTCTTGTGGTAATGAAATAATCCTTTGCCAAATATTCAAGCTGTCGGATACTTGTTTGTTTTTTTCATCTCATGTTCCCTAGGAATCTTATCCTTTGGGATTATAATGAAAATGTGTCAATTTCTGCACTTGGAGCAAAAAGGAGCTGCTTGTGTAGCTACTTTTTATGTAAGTTAATTTTACTCACTAAGCTGATTCTATAATCCTCTCTTCTGGTTAAACATGCTAACTTGAAACAAGGGTTCTGCTTCTGATGAATCCATTTTTAAAAAAGATTTTATTTATTTATTTATTTATTTATTCATTCATTCATTCATTCATTCATTTATTTATTTATTTATATTTATTTATTTATTTATTTATTTATTTAGAGAGTGGTGGGGAGGGGCAGAGGGAGAGGGGGAGAGACTCTCAAGCAGACTCTGCGCTGAGTGCTGGAGCCCAAAGCAGGGCTCACATCTCACCACCCTGAGATCACGACCTGAGCTGAAATCGAGAGTCGGATGCTTAACCGACTGCGCCGCCCAGGCGCCCCTGATTGAATCCATTTTGGATGGAAGCTAGCTAACAAACAACAACAAAGAATTCTGGTTCTTTGCACAGCATCAGTCCAGTGGACTTCTTGCACACATATGCACACAGAAGCTCACACACACACACACACACACACACACACACACACACAAACTCACGCACACATTTACTCACAAACTCGCATGGTGATGTGTGCAAAACGTCCAGTATTCCCTGAAGTGTCAAGAGACTGCTTCTTTCTCTGGTTCTTCTGTCAACTTTTTGTGACCTTGGGAGAGTGATTAAACATCCTTGAACCTCAGTGTTCATATCTCTAAAATGGACAAATATGTTTGCCTTATTTTCTTCATAGAAAAGATGAAATTCACAAATGGGAATACAGTAAAGTTTTATCACTAAGTAGAAAGAAGCATGGGAGTTTTAAAACATTTTTTAAAAAAGTAAAAGTTGCACAAATACAGGGTCTACCAAGAAAAGGACTATAAACTTTCCGTGTAGAATATGATTATGCCATTTTATTCCTGTCTGAGATGGTCTTCAACGAACAGACTCAGCTTTTTCTCTCCACTAGGATGAGTTATGCTACAACAGAAGTATAAAAAAGGAACAATTTGTTGTACTAAAATTTTGATAAATGTGTAGTTCTCTTTTATTCTGAAATAAACGAAAAATTTCTCAGAAAATTCCCAGTGACTTCATTTTCCTTTGAAATGATGAGAAAAGCTTGTTAAAATCCTATAACAATTTTAGTAAAAGAAACAGTTGCTTTTCTTGGTGTTGTTAAATTGAAGTGATTTTCTTATTTTGTTTATCTAGTGCATTCTTAGGAAACATCACTTTTCTCAGCTTGGCCACCTGACAAAAACGCATTCTGTCTTTAGCTTCTTTGCTTAAGCGTCTCATGTGACAGGGTACAATCCAAAATGGTTTTGTTTATGTCCACATTTCACAAGCATCAAACAAGAAAGAAAACCTATCTGCAGCTGAAGGGTATTTGAGTCAGAAAGCAGAATGCCCGAGTTGTATTTTTAGATCTCCTTAGAGATTCAAGTAGGCAGCTGTGGTCCGAGCTGCTTAACCCAGCCGCAGGGACTACAGAATCTTGTCCCCCAAAGAGAAAATCCAATAGCACAGCAAAGTTTTGTGGACGGAATTTCTTTAGATTTATCCGTTCCTGACACCCTCCTCACCTACAACTGCTGCCCAGCCCTGACGGCTTAGAAGAATCACCTGGGAGCTTTTACAAAGATGAGTGCCTCTGTCCTGCTGTCTCCTTGTCCCCAGATTTTGACTGAACTGGTCTGGAGTGGGGCCTGGGCGCTGGTGATTTCTTTAAATGCTGTCCAGGTAATTCTACTGTCTGATCAGGATTGAGAAGCCCCCGCTAGACCCCCGTCATGGCCCTGCAGCCCCCACCGCCTGCCCAGCACGGAGCTAGCATGTGGCAGAGAAAACAAATCAGTCACACCTGCTCTTGGTCATTCTCAAGCCAGAAGAGCATCCAGTTTCAAAGGGCCTGACATTCCTGGCCCACAGCCTCCTCAAATGGCAGAGGTTTGCATCTCAAAGTGGACCTGAAGTCTCCACGAAGGAGCCGGACGGGTGGGAAGAGTCCAGTGTGCATTGGAATCCAGCTCTGAGTGCTTTGGATAAGGAATTCATTGTCCTGTGGTTTGGTTTTCTCATCTGTGAAAATGGGATCCTGAGGCCAGCCTTGCAGGCTATTGTAGCTTAGAAATATATCTAGCTCAGTGACTAGCCTGGGAGACACCCAATAAAAAGGTAGCTGCTGTGCACACCTATAATAGGAATCATTTATTTTATACCTTTCTTTACAAAAGTGGGGGGCCTAGAAAGCCCTTTCCCTTGGACCAAAAAAAAAAAAAAATCCTTTCTTACTTGACTTCCAGTGAGACCAAAATTCCACCAGTAGAGATTCATTTCTTTGGTTGTGACAGATCAGGTGCTAGAAGACTTGGATCCTGGGGCTGACTCCCCGCTACAGCATTCCCTTTTGTTGGTTCCTCCTCTGTACTCCACTTACCAAGTGGTGGCCAAGAACAGAGAACAATGTGAATGGAGCATGTGCTCATGGCCTAGGCTTTCATGGAATCATTCATTGTTTTATTTGGACACTAACCCATCTTCAGTCAACATTTATGATGTGAGTCTTAGAGAGTTGTCTTCAAGGGGAGGGGCGTCTCTGCATCGCTCCTCCCTGCTCTCCAGGGTGAGTGAGGGCAGAGCAGGACCCAGGACTGGGATGGGCACCCAGACAGCAGACAGGCACCCAGTGCAGGGGACCCACATAGTAGGTGCCCCATAAATATCGTTGAATACACAGCTGGCTTCAGTGGGGTGCAGCTGTGGGCACCATGAGGGCACTGGGCACCATGGGGGGATCTAGGCACATGGGGAGGGGCGCTGTTTAGGAGAGGGAAGACACAGGAAGACAGATTTAGCCCGTTTAATAACTTCCCTGGTGCCAGGTCTGTTCTGGGCAGCGCACCGTGGTTTTCAGTAAATCCTTTGCAGTAGCATTGGCTTTTAATCCTTCTAATAAAGCTTTATTTTCATAATACCTTGGTGGGCAAAGGACAGCCTGCATCGTGTCTCTCCCTCCCTCCTCCAATTATTCAATTTATTTAGAGAGAGCGTGAGGGGTGGGAGAGGGGCAGAGGGAGAGAGAGAATCCCACAACCCTGAGATCGCGACGGGAGCCAAAATCAAGAGTCAAGCACAATCAACCAGCCACTCAGGTGCCAGGTTTTAACATTTTTAAATGGTTGGGGAAAAAAATCAAAAAAGAGAATAATGTTTTGTGATGAGTGAAATTATAGGAAATTGAAATTTCAATGCCCATCAAAAAGGTTGTATTGACCACGGCCACACCCACGCATTTAAGTATTATCTGTGACTGCTTTGGCGCTCCAGGGACAAAGCTGAGTCATTGTGACCGATCAGTATGGCCCCCAAGGCTGGAGATACTGATCGGGCCCTTGACACAGGAAGAAGCTCGCTGAATGTTTCTGTAAATGTCCGTGGAAAGAGTTTACCTGTTTTCATTTATTCGACTTAGCTAAAGCCTGGTCCCCTTTGCTCCCCCTTTTCTCTTCCTCCTGGTCCCTTCTCCGTGAGGGGTGTCCAGAACCAGGTTCCAGGGCTGAGAGCCGTGGGAGACACAAGGACAGATAAACAGAGCTCTTGTCTTCGAACTGCTTTCATCTCAGAAGTCGTCCTAGACAGAATCTAACTTTTCATTGCCGATCAGGCCTTGGTTGAATGTGTTTGGACACGGTGGTTACAGTCTGTTTCCAGGGAGGCAGGAGGGAAAGGAAATGCTAGCTGTCAGGGCTTGGAGTGGGAATTTCGAGGTTCAGAATCCCTGCCCAGCGCCAAGCTTATTAGGTTTCTTAACCCTGATTCCTCACTCATAAAGAGGGTGGTTGTAAGGGTTAAGGGGAGTGGCTTGGGAAGTCCCAGCACAGAGTGGGCCCTCTGACCATACAAATTATTTTTATAAAAGTGGACACAATTGTCCAGTTCATGTCTAAGGAAGCCTACCTGGGGGTGGGGTGGGTGTCATACGGCGCGGTGACAGTGGGGGATCTGGGCCCTGGCACTGTGGCTTCGAGTACAGTGTTGTATTATTACGGTCCTGTCCTTGTCCCACACTGTCCCATGCTTATGACTTTGAAGGTGAGTGCCCGAGGGGACTGGGAGAGGAAGAAGGGCTAGAGCTTCCAGGTCAGGCAGTTTTAGTTTCTGTAAGGATGCTTTGGGTTTGTACAATGTTAAGGTCTTTCTTAAAGAGAGAAAAAAGGCAGAAGGCTTTTGAAAAAGAGCAAGGATTGGAGAAATGAAATCAGTGTATTTGAAAGAAAAGGCTTTTGAGAAGAGAAACATGTCTGCTATCTTGGCTAGCAGCTCCCGAAAGCCAGCACATCCTTCAGAATTTCAGTGTTGGCACTTATCTGCGGCTTGTAGTTAATTTAAGGAAACATTCGTAATGACTCCTGGGTTTCAGAGGCAAATTAAAACTCCTTTACGGAAGGCATTCTGTGGTGGAAGTAATCACAAGAGATGAAAAAGACCTAGTTCTGTTTTTCACGGGAAATCAGAACCAGAGTCTGTAGTAAATGGGCTGATACCTGCCCAGTGGAAGGACAGCCCACGGAGGGGGATGGCCAGTCTCCCACATTCAAGGTCAGAATTCTGGAATACGTTATTTAAGGAAAAAATCACATGCTTAATTTTTAGGCAACATGGAATGTATTAGAAGAAGCGAAGTGTTAAGTATGTCCTCAATATATTACCTTAGAAAGGGAAGACTTTATATAGGAACCATGCAAAGAAAACCAAAACCTCTAACTGCAAACTGACCTCCCCTATTGTTCCTTAGACAGAGGATTTCCAGACATTTTTTTTTCCATTGACTTATAACTTACATACAGTGAAATTCACCTTTTTAAGCATTCAGTTCTATGACTTTTGCTGTACAGTTGTTGTAACTACCACCATAATCAAGAAAAGGAATGGCTCATCACCCCCCATACATTTCCTCGCCCCACTTTGTAGTAAACTCTATCCCTGGCGTCTGCCCTTGGCCACTGTTGGTTTGATTTCTGTCCTTATACTTTTGCCTTTTCCATACTATCATATCGATAAAAATCACACAACCTGTGTGCTGCTTCTACTTAACATAATGCTTTTGAGATTGATCCGTGTGGTTGTGTGTATCCAGTTGGTCTCTTTCCTCTTCCCGACTAGTATTCCATTGTATGGCTATGCCGCAGGTTTTTCTCTCACCACTGGATGGCATTTGGATTGTTTCCATTTTTTGGTGATTGTGCATAAAGCTCCCAGAAACGTTCACGTGGAGGTCTTTAAGTGGACATATGATTTTCATTTCCTTGAGTAAATACTCAGGAGTGGGATTGCTGGGTCATGTAAGTGCAGGTTCAACTTTATCAGAAGCTGCCAAACTGCTTTCCACGGTGGCGATACCATTGTGCATTCCCATCAGCAGCAAATGAGAGTTTCAGTCGCTTGCATCCTTATCAGTTCGTGGTTTTGCGGGTGATTTAGATTTTAGCTGCTTTAATAGGTGTGCAGTGTTATTACATTGTGGTTTTAATTTGCATTTTCCTGATGACTAATGATGTTGAACATTTAAAAAAATATACTAGTTGCAATGCATATGTCTTCTTTGATGAAGTGTCTGTTCAAATGAGTTGTGAGAGTTCTTTCTGTATTTCGGGGGCAAATCCTTGATTTGATATATGACTGGCGAATATTTTCTCCTAATCTGTGGCTTGTCTTTTCATTTTCTTACTTACTTTTTTTTTTTTTAAGATTTATTTATTTTAGTGAGAGAGAGCGAGTGTGAATGAGGGGGAGGGCAGAGGGAGAGAATCCCCAAGGAAACTTCCCCCTGGGCACCTAGCCTGAGGCCATCTCCCAACCCATGAGATCATGACCCATGAGATCATGACCTGAGCTGAAACCAAGAGTTACATGCTCAACTGACTGAGTCACCAGAGGCCCCTTGTCTTTTCATTTTCTTAACAGTGTCTTTCAAAGGGCAGTTTTTAAGTATTGCTGAAGTCTCATTTATTATTTTTTTTTCTTTTGGTGGTTTGTGCTTTTTTGTGTCCTAAGAAATCTTTGTTTGATCTAAGGTCACGAAAATTTCCTCCTGTTTACTTCCAGAATTGTATTGTTTGAAGTTTACATTTGAGTCTCTGATATACTTTGAGGTAATATTTGTATGTGGTTGCAATGTATAGGTAATTTTTATTCACTTTCGGCATATGGATATCTGGTTAGTTCCCCGAAACATTTGTTGACAAGACTATCTCCACTGAATTATCTTGGCAATTTTGTTAAAAGTCATTTGACCATAATATGTGGGTCTACTTCTAGACTCTATTCTATTCCATTGACTTTATATATCTGTCCTTTTGCCAATTCCACATTGTCTTGATTACTGTAGTTTTATAGTAAGTCTTGAAATCAGGTTGTGTGAGTCTTTTAAATTTGTTTTCCCTGACCCCCAAATATTACACATTGTTTTTCTGATATCAAACTTAACTGGGAGTCTATATTTTTAATTTGCTAAATCTGGCAACCTCACCTCAAAGGCTTTACTAATCCTTACTCCAATTCCCAGATTATTTTCTGAAGAGTACATCAATGGCACTTTAAATTCTTGCAAAACAATTAAATAAGGCAAATTTTTATTAACTTGCATATAAAATATTAATTTAGCTCATAGTTTTACATCTTCATGGGCCCTTTTAAGAACAACCGTCAAACTATGTTAGGACATTAAAAAAAATCTGTGAACGTGTAGGGAAAGAGCCCAGTGGTAAACTTTTCTTACCCTCTTTCCACCCCTTCTACTAATCTCATACTCTGCACTAATCATTATTTACATTTTGGTGTGTAGTTTTACATTTTCCTCTCTGTACATATAAGCATATATGAAGCTAAATACTCATAATATACATGCAGCTATTTTAGATAAAAATAAAAGCATCCCGTGCATACTGTTCTGTAACATTTTCTTCGTCTATTTTGAACATCTTACTATGTCTTAAAACAGAAAGCAAACTCAGCCTTTTTTTTCAAACAATTTTTTTAAAGATTTTATTTATTTATTTGGGAGAGAGAATGAGAGAGAGAGAGAGAGAGAGAGAGCACATGAGAGGGGGGAGGGTCAGAGGGAGAAGCAGACTCCCCGCTGAGCGGGGAACCCAATGCGGGACTCGATCCAGGGACTCCAGGATCATGACCTGAGCTGAAGGCAGTCGCTTAACGGACTGAGCCACCCATTTTTTTTTTAAAGATTTTATTTATTTATTTGAGAGAGAGAATGAGATAGAGAGCATGAGAGGGGGGAGGTTCAGGGGGAGAAACAGACTCCCCACTGAGCGGGGAGCCCGATGCGGGACTCGATACCGGGACTCCAGGATCATGACCTGAGCTGAAGGCAGTTGCTCAACCAACTGAGCCACCCAGGCGCCCACCCATCCTTTTTGATGGCTGAATCGTACTCCTTTTTGATGGTTGTATGACTATATTTTAGTCTTTACTGATGTACATTGTTTCCATTTTTTAGTTATGTTGCAGTAGGCTATATACACAATGACGAATATGTGTGTATATAGACACATATATTAAATATTCTAATATTGCTAAATTGCCATCTGAAAAGGTTGGACAGTTTTGCATATTTACTAACAGCATATGAGAATGCCTGTTTACCTACATTTTTGTCATTACTGGTTTTCCTATTTTTCTTTTTTTGTGTGTTAACTGATAAAATATGGCATCTCATTGGTTCTCTTTGCATTTTAAAAATTACAAATGAAAATTACAAATGAGACAGAACATTTCTTATGAATTGCCTGTTCTTATTTTTGCCTAATTTTCTTTTGGGTTGTCTTTTTTCCCCCCAAACTGATTTGCAATAGCTCTTTGTTATTGAAGGAAATTAACCTTTTGTCCTTTCTGTTTAAATATTTTTTTCCCTGTTTATTATTTTTCTTTTGGTTCTGCTGACGCTCAGTGTTTTGCTCTTTAGAAGCTTCTAATTTTTGGTTCTTATTTAGCCAAACTCATCAATGGAGTGGCTGATTAATTTTAATTAGAGCACTAATGTTTGATACCAGTACTATGCTTTACAACATTTTGAGTTACCTGATTTGAGCCAGGAGTTTGCTTTTGAAGAATTCCATTTTGGCCTAGATTTATATTGATAGGACTGATCCTATTGTCTTTTTAGGATCTACAATTAAATATAGCCCCAGTTTATGCTTATTTTAAGAGGGTTGGCATGGATTTTCTAAATCATATTTAAACACTTGTAATTTATCTTGAGTTTTTTTTTGAGTCTGAAACACTGCAACAATTTTATTAAGATCCTTCTTCTTCTTCTTCTTCTTCTTTTTTTTTTAAAGAACTACTCAGCACATTTTTCCTTTAATAATTGGCATGGGTTCCTTAGTATTTTGTTAAAATTACCAAGTTAATTTAAATGGCATTATTGGATAATAGAGTATTTCTTAAAAGTTCTTGATGGTGTAATGGTCCGATTTCAAAAAGTGTTGTTCATCTAGGCTTGGGCAGAAAAAGGCTCATCTTAATATTCAGCAAAATGCAAATTTCCCTTCTGCTTTAATCTCCATATCATGTTTTTCACATTTCCCCCCTGAGAACAATTTCATTTCTCCTGACCAGGGATTTTCATGATCCTTTACCTTCATTTTCACTCTTTAAAATCGGCCATTGGTGTTTTTGGTTGTGCAAAAGGGAATTCTTTTCTTTCTATAGAAAAGCCTCATAATGAGAAAATAATAAGAGATACAGAGAAATGAGAACTAATATTAGCATTTCTATGAGGCCTAAAATAAACTCTCAGCTGGAGAGAAGTACATTTAATGTTGTTATTTTTGTCTTTTACAAAGGGAGGGTAGGACAGGGGGTGAGGTGGGGCTTGGGGGCTATACTGACCGAAACGGAAGCACTCTTTTTTTGTTGTTTCCTAAGGAAACAATTGTTATTATTATGTTTGACCTTAATAGTGTTAAAAATGGTGCTAAAAATGATGCTGACCCTTTTTAAACATCACAATTGGATTTTATGTGAGGTTTCCCTTGCTTCCCTTACCTGCAAGGGTCCTTAAAGATGTTTTGTATGCTTAGAAGTGTTTTTTTCAAGCAGAGCCTGTGGGAATTTAGGGAAAGTTGAGAGCCCACTTTCCTACTAGTGTATGTTTGTGATTCCCTTAAAAACAGCCTCCTCAGTAAAGATGGGTCTCCTTTCCCAGAATGGAGAGTCTTTATTCTTGTCAGAGCTCACCAACAGACCAGCTTCCTTCATGGGTCCTCCAAATGAAGGGTGCTGCACTCTTGACATAAACTCCAAATCAGAAACCTGGAAAGGAGCACATCTTACTGGAGGGTTCTAGCATTCTATTCTTAGGTCTCTGACCACCGTGCATTGGGAAGAAACTTAACACATAGAGAGGATCATCAGTGGATGTTGTGTGTATTACAGTAGAGAGACAGAAAGTCTTGAAATATGCCATAGTTTCTCATAATCCCAGATGGCCTGAATTATACACCATCCCAAGTATATCCATGGGATCTGTGTTATCTTAAAAAAATTTTTATTGAAGTAAATTCACATAATATAAAATAACCATTTTAAGGTACACAATTCAGTGGCATTTAGTACATCCACAATGTTGTGCAATCAACATCTCTGTCTAGTTCGAAAATATTTTTATCATCCCAAAAGGAAATGCTATACTTATTAAATGGTTGTTCCCCACTCTTCCCTCCCCCCAGTGGCTGGCAACCACCAATCTGCATTCTGTCTCTATGAATTTGCCTATTCTTGATATTTCTTTTTTCCTTTTTTTTTTTTTTTTAAAGATTTTATTCATTTATTAGAGAGAGAGAGAGAGAGCAGAGCAGGGGCGGAGCGGGGCAGGGAGAGGCAGAGGGAGAAGCAGACTCCCCGCTGAGCAGGGAGCCTAATGTGGGGCTCAATCCTAGGACCCTGAGATCATGACCTGAGCTGAAGGCAGACGCTTAACCTACTGAGCCACCCAGGCGCCCCATACAAATGACACTTATTTACCCATTCATCAGGTGATAGACATTTGGGTTAGACTTTTGGCTAGTGTGACTGATGCTGCTATGAAGATGCCTATGTGAGTAATTGTTTGAGTACCTGTTTTCAAATCTTTGGGGTATATTACAAGGAATAGAATTGCTGGGTCATATGGCAATTCTCTCTTTAACTTTTTGAGGAACTTCCAAATGGATTTCCATTTGTGTTATCTTCTTATACTACCTGAGCCCCAGGATCCTCCCTGAGATGGTTACTTGCAGCCTCTACTCACAGGCCAGACTCATGTCTTCTTGTTACTGTCCCTGCCTGGGCACACAGCAGCCCAGATGTTCATTCCTGGCCTGGTTTGTGGCCCTAATTCCCTGTGATACTCTGCTTGCCCAACTCTGTGGTGATTCCGTGGAAGAGCCCAGCCTCCTGTGGCTCCCTCTCAGGAGGGCCTGTCAGTGGAGAGCTCTGTTCTTTGCTCAGCCTGAGCACTGCCCCTCCAATCCAGTGATTCCTGTTGTCTGCTGAGCTTCTTTGGGAGAAATAGCTTGCCAGGTCACTTGAGCCACAATGAATAGGTGGCCCTAGATGTCATTGGTCCAATTGCCTCATTTCACTGAGAAGGAAACTGAGGCCAGAAAGTTGGAAAATATTGTGTAGGGCCATTCGGGTCATTCGTGGCTGGTTGGAACTTGAGAAAGAGCTTTAACATCTGGTTGGGTGACCTTCAGATACCCTCTCCTAGGCCCTGGCACCCATCACGCACATTCAGGATGTCACAAGGAGAAACAGAGCCTCACCAATAGTCATTGTGGGTTATAATACCATCTGAGCTAACGTGTTTGTTAAGGAACTAGTTCATGTGGGTTTATATAGAGCACTTATATTGCTAGTTTGAATGAATTCAGTGTAAATGAGTTCAAGTGGGCTGTGGGGAGGGATCCGCTACATTCAATGATGAGCCAAAGCAGGGCAGCTGGCCTGGTGATCCCTTGTTGCTTAGCAGCCATCACCAGGCAACTGGATTCCTACAACCTGAACCTGGTTTAGGTACTCAGGGACTGGGGTTTTGGCAGTGCAATTGAGAAAGGAGTGGGAAGGGGATGTTTTGTAGGCTCAGGACCCCCCCCCCGCCCCAATACAAAACAAATAAAAACAAGCCACCCTCAGGGAGCTGGCAGTTCTGGCAACTCTGGAGAGTTTGTGACCCAGAGAAGCTCATAAAACAATTGAATCCTAAGATCTGGTCCCTTACCACCAGTCCCTCTGTTCCCATGTCTTCCAGGCCTGTCCTACTCACAGCCTGACACAAAAGTCCTTTTTTTTTTGTAGAAAACGGAGAGCGGGGAGGAGATGGCCTTCTTTGCTTATCAATGCAAGGCTAACAATCTAGGGAACTCACTATTCCACTGGCAATTTCTGAGCGACGATTAAAATGGTTTTGGAGGAGATAATCAAGAGGATGGGACTGAGGGTTGACTCATAAGCTGAATCTCGGCAATAAGAGGCTCCTCATTCCCTCCCCATCCTTGGGATCTATATCATGACCACCGTTCCCACAGTGAGAACCATTTTCAAGGATGCAGCCTTGAGAGAGTAAGGTGTTGTTGAGACCACCCGGACAGTGACTGAACCCAAGTAAAGCCTCTGTATAAACTTGTAAGGTTTGGTGGGTGGGTGCAGTGATCTGCTTGTCTTGTGGCTGTCCAATCCCCTCAACAGAGAGGAACGTGGGACTGAGAAGAGGAGGGACTCATGGCCCAGGTGACATCAGTTGAGCCCCCTGACACTGCAGTGCGTCTACTTTTCAGTCATATGAATGTACAGACTTCCTTCTTGCATAAGCTATTTGAATGGAGTTTTCTGTCGCTTGTAACCCAAGACAAGACTGGTATGTAAGTTCCCTTGCAAATTAATCCTGCTACCCACCATCTGGGGTGGGCTGCCTCTTTCTTCAGTCTCTCCTTGCCCTCTGAGCAGGGAGGCTGGTTTCAGATTTCACTCAAGAAGCTTCTAAGTTTGTAGCCCAGACATACAATGGATTGTTTGGGTTTTTAAGTAGAAGTATAGTTATTTAAATGTAAATACATTAAGCACTCCTATAAGGACTTGAGGGATCAAGTGGTGTCTAATTTTCCCATCTTATGGATGGGAAAAATGAAGACCAGAGAGGTTTGAAGACCAGGCCAGATCAAGGTTTTTCCACACTGTCTGTATTAATTAGTTCTCTTTCCTCTGTATTGGCTTTATTCTGAGGTTCCAGATAGTGACCCCTGGCAGCTCCAGGTGCACACCATCCATACTATCAACAACGTTAAGGGAACAGAAAGCCTCTATTCTTTAGTTTCTCTGAAAAGTCCCGAGGTTAGCTCTCATTGGACTGACTTGGGTCATGTGTGCCTCTCTAAACCTATCACTGTGGCTAAGGGGTTAGAATCTGCTGATTGGCCAAAAAGCCTGGGTCATGTGCCCCAGTTAATCACATGGACCAAGACTGGAAGGAGGTCTTTTCTTAAGGAAATTGGGATACTATTCTTAGAATGAGGGAAAATAGCTATTGGGAATGAAGTCAACGGTTTCCCATTATACCCTACTGCCTTTCTCTCAGTGGCTATTCATATTTGAATGGAATTTCACCAAAAATGAATTCCTCTGTCTGCCTCTTTGCAGCCATTGATCTATCTCACTGGAACTTCTTGGTGGGGCACTTCTTATGGTGGCTGTGTATAAATTTCATTGCCTATATTGATCTCTGTTTTTCTCATTTTCATTGGTGATATCTTATATTGGCGAGTGTATCAGGTTAAGGTAGTTGCAAAATATTCCAGTATACATTTTAGGAGGACTCTAAATAATCTGTTTTTCTCTTTCTCTCTCTGTCTCTGTCTCTCACACACATGCACACACAATGGCACAGTTTTAGAAAACGTATATGTATCTTAGTATCTGGCATTCAGCTGTTCAGAACTGTTTATCTGATATGCATTTTCATCTTGATTTTACAGACATATAAATTGATAAAAGGATCACAGGTGATAATCAGCTGAAGTTCCTTCATCAGTTAACATTCTCCAAAGTGAAGGTGACTATTCCAGGGATTGGAATCTGTTCAGTGATTGATATAGTAGGAGACATGAGACTTGGAATCAGATGACCAAGGTTCTGGCTTGGCCACTTTTTAGGATGCAGAGTTTGTTTTGTAGGAGAGAAAGTCACACAGCTGACTAGAAATGAAGACTTCAAATCAACCAATCAATTAACAATGGGGGAGAATAGACAATCCTCCTATGTAGAAGAATCCCAAGTAATTTATGGATATACTGTTTCTTCAAGGAGGGAAGCCTAACTCCCACTCCTTAACTGTGGAGTGTGCATGGTGATATCCTTCCAAAGAATACATTGTGCAAAGGGGGAATAAAAGACAAGCTTACAGTAGAGAAACTAGATAAGTACTACCTTAACCAGTGGATCAGGGTCAGTGTAAACAAGGATAAATCATATTAATAGTATGTACCCTTGACATGATCTGAGGAAACTGGCACTTAGCTCCTGTGGTTTTCCTTCCTCAAACTCATAACCCATCTAATTATGAGAAAGACAGCAGACAAATTCCAACTGAGGGACGGTCTACAAAATCCCTGACCAGTACTCCTCAAAACTGTCAGAGTCGTTAAAAACAAGGAAACCCTGAGAAATGAACTGTCACAGCTGAGAAGAACCTGAGAAACCATGATAGCTGCATGTAATATGGGATCTTGTAACAGAAAAAGGACATTAGGAAAAAACTAAAGAAATTTGAATAAAGAATGGACTTTAGTCAATAATAATGTGTCAAATTGGTTCATTATTGTGACAAATGTACCATACTAATGTAAGATGTTAATAATAAGGGAAACAAGGTGTAGAGTATATGGGAACCCTCTCTACTATTTTTATAACTTTTCTGTAAACATGAAACTATTTAAAATAAAAAAGTTTATTACAAGAAAATGAGGAATTTGACCCATGCTTTGATAGTCTTGATTTACTATGGAGAATCCAGAAGCTGACTTTTTAAAGAAAGAGAAATCAGTCTGCTAGATGTGCATAGTAATCTTAAAATTATTAAAGTAATCTTAAAATTATTACAGTAATTGTAGCTAATATTTAGAGTGTGCCAGGCACTCTTCTAAGTACTTTATGTATACTAATTTATGTCATCTTTTTTAACCACACAAGAAAGTAAGTACTGTTATTATTGACGTCATCTCCATACCTTACTCCAATTTTACAGAAGATGAAAATGAAATACAGAAAGGTTAAGTAACTTGCCCAAAGTCACACAGTAAATGGAGAAGCTGGGCTATAAACCCAGTCTGTGCTCTTCACCAGCATGCTGTAGTTTTTCTTTTGCGTTGGTGCTAGCCACAGTCTCTTAACTAGCTTAGATTTGTGACCCTTTGTGTTCAAATAATGACAATTATGTGTGTGTGTGTGTGTGTGTGTGTGTGTGTGTGTGTGTGTGTACTGGGAGACTTGCAGGATTACCACTACCCAGCTTTCAGTCATTTTGTGAGATTTAGCATGGGGGAAGCCCATCAGGTTGACTAGGCATGCTTATATTCTTTATAAATCTAGTCCACTGGAACTCCCACTATGGCACTGATCTTTAATATATTTCATGTTTTGAGCCCAGGACAAATTGACACTAGGAATTAGTTCAAAAGTACATTGGTTTAACAAATGGTGTTGGAAAAACTGAATATCCATATGTAAAAAAAAAATGAAGTTGGACCCTTACCTTATACCATACAGAAAAATTAACTCAAACTGAATCAAAGACATAAATGTAAGAGCTAAGACTATAAAATTCTTGGAAGAAAACATAGAAGAAAAATTTCATGACATTGGATTTGGCAGCGATTTCTTAAATGGGACACCAAAAGCATAGAAAACAAAAGAAAAAAATAGGTAAATTGGACGTCATCAAAATTAAAAACTTTGTGCATCAAAGGATACTATTAACAAAGTGAAAAAGTAATCCATGGAATAGGAGAAATATTTGCAGATCATATATCTGAAAAGAGACTGATATTCAGAATATATAAAGAACTCCTAAAACTCAATGACAAAAAAGCAAACAACCAAATGAAAAAATGGGCAAAGGATTTAAATAGACATTTCTCCAAAGAAGATATCCAAATGGCTAATCACATGAAAAGGTGCTCAACACCCCTAGTCATTAGGAAAAGTGCAAATCAAAACCACAGTGAGATCCCAATTCACATTTTAGTTATAAGAAATCCAAAATAGCAAGTGTCGGAGAAATTACAGCCCTGTACATTGCTGGTGGGAATGTAAAATGGCATATCTGGTAATGATATGGCAATTCCTCAAAAAAATTAAACAGAAAGTTACTATGTAATCCAGCAATTCTACTTCTGAGTACATATCTAAAAGAAGTGAAAGCAAGGAACTGGAACAGATAAGAGCACACCCATGTTCATAGCAGCATTATTCATAATAGCCAAAAGTTAGAAACAACCGAAGTGCCTATTGATTCCTGAAATCAATTAAGATAAAGCCTACATAAATATCAAATTGATGGATTTTTCTAGTAATTTATCCAAATCACCTACATTTTCAAATTTATTCAAATTTATTGACATAAATTATTCATAATCTTCTGTGATTTTTTTTAAAAGATTTTATTTATTTATTTGACACAGAGTGAGAGACAGAGAGATAGAGAGCAAGCACAACCAGGGGGAATGGCAGGCAGGGGAGAAGCAGGCCTCCCGCTGAGCATGGGGCCCAATGTGGGGCTTGATCCCAGAACCATGGAATCACGACCTGATCTGTAGGATCTATAGTGATGGCTCCGTTCCTGTTGGTGCTATTTGTTATCTGTGCTTTCTCATTTCTCATAGTCTTGCCAGTTTATTAATTTTATTAGTTTTGTCAAGATTTTATTCTCTTTTTTAAACCTGTTTTATTAATTTCTGTTATCTTTACTTTTTATTTTTTCAATTTTCCTTGGGCTTAATTGATGTGTGGTTTTTTTTTTAATTTCTAGGAATGAATGCTTAACTTCTTCATTTTTTAAGCCTTCTTTTATAATATATGTATTTAAGGCTATGTCTTTTTCTAATCTTGGCTACAGCTATATCACATGTTTTGACATATATTTTCATTATCATAATATGAATTTCTTTGTTTTATCTGGTAATTATTCTTCTGCCATAGATTATTTAGATTTTTCAAGAATTATGAGATTTTTCTAATATAATTGATTTCTAATGTAATTCCACCATGATCTGAGAACATATTCTATTTGATTTTAATATTTTGATTGTGCATTTGTATAGTTACTTTGTTCTGTAAAATTTTGCTATGTATTTGGTACACACAAATTCATTATTATATTTTCCTAGTGAATTCAATGTTTCATTCAATTTTATCATTTTATCATTTGACATGTTTCTTTTTAGCTCTAGTATGTTTTTTTTTTCTTAAAGTTTACTATGTCTGTGTTAACACAGACATATCAGCTTTCTTTTGGTGTTTGCATAATATATCTTTTTTAAAAATAGTTTTACTTTATGTCTTTCTGTATTCTTACATTTAATGTGGGTATCTTGTAAGTAGCATATAGTTGGGCTTTGTTTTTTTTAATTTATTTTTAATTTTTATTTATTTATTTTTTAAGAATTTTATTTATTTATTTGAGAGAGAGTGAGAGAGAGAGGGAGAGAGAGCATGAGTAGGGCGGGGGCAGAGGAAGAAGCAGACTCCCCACTGAGCAAGGAGCCCAATGTGGGGCTCGATCCCAGGACTCTGGGATCATTGCCTGAGCCAAAGGTAGAGGCTTAATTGACTGAGTCACCCAGGCACCCCAGGGCTTTTTTTTTTTTTTTTAATGTAGTTTGATGGTCTTTGTCTTTTTTAGAAAAGATTTATTTATTTATTTTAGAGTGGGGGAGGGGCAGAGGGCGAGGGAAAGAGAATTCCAAACAGATTCCCTGCTGAGCGCAGAGCCCAACATGGGGCTCAATCTCAAGACCCTGAGATCATGACCCCGAGATTATGACCTGAGCCGAAACCAAGAATTGGAGGCTTAACTGGCTAAGCCACCCAGGCACACCTGATCTTTGTCCTTAAATAGGAAAATTTGGTTGTTCTGTATTTAGTTACTGATATAATTGGGTTTATTTCTACCACATTATAACTCTGGTTCACTTTTAATGGTAAGGTGTTACCCACTGGTGTCCTAACCCTAAATGAGGGGGATTTATCAGGCTCACCATCCTTAGCAGGCCCTGAACTCTAGTTTTTGTTGCCTTAATTCAGTGTAACTGTCATCATTCTTCTCAAGTTCTCAGCATTTTAACAATCCTTTCTGGAAAATTCAGGTACTTCTGGAGGGAAAAGCCATCCCAAGTGCTGGGTTCCTTTCTTGTTTTAGATCTTTCCCTGTAATTTTTCACAGCCTTTCCTAGCCATCCCTTACCCTCACCTCCCCAGTATCTTCAGAGTGCTTCAAACAGTGTTTGTCCAGCTTTTTAGTTGTTCTTAGCAGTACTGTTGGTCTGAATAACCAGAGCTAACTTCACAAGAAACACAGGTCTAAAACTGATGTTTAAAAAAAAAGTTTATGAAAATTTACTGACATGAAATCTAGTGTCGTCCATTCATTCTTAATAAATGGGCATTGTTAAGAGTAAACTTGACCTATTATGAGATTTAACAAATGTGAGAAGCAGAATTACAGTCAGAAATGAGACAGTCATTCCAAGATTTGCAGACAGGCACACAAACAAACATGAATACATGGGCAAAGTATAACTCTATTATTGTCATCTTCTACTTACTTTATGATTACTCTTTCATTGGGTCCACTGTTTATAGCCTGTCTCCCTCTTGCTGGAGCTCTCAATGAGGGTGGGGGTCTTAATTTTCTCACAGGTATAATCCAAGCCCTTGGAACAGTGCCTGTGTGAGGGTAATAAATTCCTATTAATGTCCGTTGAGTGAATGAATGAGTAGTCCTGGAATGACAGAGCTGGAGGGGAGATTGGATTTACTCAGTTCACTCACTTCAACAATAAACATTTTGGGGCGCCTGGGTGGCTCAGTTGGTTAAGCGTCTGCCTTCAGCTCAGGTCATGATCCCAGGGTCCTGCTAAGCGGGGAGCCTGCTTCTCCCTCTCCCTCTGCCCCTCCCCTGGTTCGTGTGCTCTTTCTCTTTCTCTACTCTCTCTCTCTCTCTCTCAAATAAATAAATAAAATCTTAAAAAAAAAAAAACCCAGTAAACATTTTATCAAATGCTGGTCCCATCTAGGCCCCAGCACTGGGCAAAACAGGATGCATTAGGTGTATTCTCTGTGTACTGTGGTTATTAGGTAGATGGAAAAACAGGCTCAAGGAAGGTTACATGATTTGTCCAGTGCTACTCAGATTATAGAAGAGCAAAGGTCCTATCATTCTTTGAGACTCTGAAATAGAAACCTCCAAGGCATATGTTGCTTTACGGGCAAAGGGGAAAAAGAGCCAGCCCCCCTCCATTGGTGGTTCTCAACCCTGACTATATATGAGGTAAGGTCCAGGTGAGCAGTGGCCTGGGCCCTGACCCAGACCGATTACATCTGAATCTCTGGGGGTGGTGTGTGAGTGGCATATTAACAAAGAACCCTCTCAGGTGATTCTAATGGGCAGCGCCAGCCCAGGACCTCCGGCCCAGTTTATTCGTCTAGGTCACACGACCCATTTTTACGTTATTTGGAATATCACCTTTCCTCTGTTTTCTTGGTTGAAAGCGTGGTTTGGTTTCTTTCACTCATATTGGTCTGCTCCAAGAAAAAGTGAGCCTTACTGGAAGAGTGCAGCATGGTTCTGGTGGGCAACTACCACATTTAAATTGGTGATTCTGTGTTATTTTCCTGCCCTCACATTCATCCAGCCCATGGGATTCTATGTTACCCATCTAGTCCCCTCACTCATCGGACTCAGGGATTTGGATCTTGGTTCTGTGGCCGTAAGCAAGTTACTTAACATCTCTGGGCCTCACTGCTCCACCTCTAAGAAAGCACATCTCTTCTGGTTGCCGGGAAGGTGACGGCAACGCAGGGGATGCTTTGACCCGTCATTTGTCTTCACCTTTCCGTCCACCAGAACTTTTCCATCTCTGCAGGGAAGAATTTCCCAAAGCTTTTGTTGTTGTTGTTGTTTTATTATAAATATCCCCGTGCATTTTGTGCAAAAGCCTATATAAAGCGGACTCAAATATTTGCAGAAACATCGGATATATTTTCTACAAGGCATCTAAGGATACATTTCCCCCAGTTCTTTAGTCTGGGCCCCTTTAAGAGAAACAAAAAAAGAAGCTTGTTTTTGCTCATTTTCCTTCACAGGGGTCACTGGATGGATTAGTAAAGATGGCTTTTGTTTGTGTCTGCCAGTTGTCCTCAGACTAAATCCTGAATGTGTGCTTTGTGGTTCACTATTCCCATTGATGAGAGCAGTTCTGGCATCTGATTGGTGAATTAAGATATGTCATTAGGGCTGATATTATAGTGCAAACAAAGTATGAGGACCGATATGACTTGTAACGATCTCCCTCATGTTCACTGTTGGATCCATTGCTTTATTATGTCCCAAATTTCAGTTTTTGTTGCTAGAGAGAAAGCAAGATATTTTTTATGTTGCCTGAATCAGATCAGTTGGGTTTTGCCTGGTACTTCTCTTTTTGCATTATTTTCTGTAGAATTTGACAAATGACTCATAAACATGACACATTCTTGTCTTACATATGTTTCTTTGGGGAAATTACTGGAGTTAGTAGGCTGCATGGTTGACTACTTAGTTGATAATCTAGCATGGAAAAGAAATTTTAACATGGGCTTGATCATTTGGAGGATTTACCTGTAAATATCCTGAGACTGCAATGATCCACTAAGGGGAATAATTGCAGCCTTCAAATATAACTACTCAAATTACACTTGCCATGGGTTATTGCATTTAATGCAATAATGCATTCAAATGCAAATCCTGCATTTGAATGGAAGAACAAATTTTTAAGTCTTGGGTGTTATGCTTGAAAGAGTTCTAGATGGGGAGTTTGGAGGCCAGATTCTGTCATTGGCTTGTAGCAGAACCTTGGGCAAATTGCCTAACTTTTCTGGGGTTTAGTTACATCATCTCGATGGAAGATTGGCTTTCAGGTTCTGTGAGGTCCCTCTGAAGGCTGTGATCATTTCAACGGTAGGAGCTCTTAAGTTTGTTCCATGGAGGGAGAGAGGGCTGTTGGTGGTGTCTGCCCCTCCCCACTCTCCCAGCACCCTCAGTTAAAGGGTGTATGTATGCGTGTGTGTGCATATGCTGTTAGGATGCAGGAAGAACCAAGGGGTTTTCATACTGGTAGGGGGTGGCATTTCCTCTTCATCCAATTTGTGTTCAGTGCGTCCAGCGTATGTCCTTCTGGCGTGCTATCCTGCCAGGTCACCTCCAGTATTTCCTAGGGTGCTGGTGGTGACCTCCAGTATTTCCTAGGGTGCTGGTGTGAATGCTGCCTTCTTGCTTCTTTTCCTTCAGTACACTTTAAGGCTAAGATAAATTGTGTGAAGAAACACATTTTTAAATGGTTTTAAACTTTGCGTATGTTTAAATGGGTTTCAAAAGGAGAAATATGTCTACACTTTTGCATCATCAGAAGTTGTGTGAGCTCTCTGCCAAAGTTGCCTGCTCAGCGGCTTTGTTTGAAGCAAGAAAGGGATCAACTAACTCTTCATGTGGTGGGAAAGGATACCTTTCACCAGGGCTAAGGAGGGGAGGGGCGATGCAGGGAAGAAGAGCAGGACAACAGGTGACACACGTTAAAAGTGTATGTTCAACTTAGGTTCTAGCATCTCTTTTAACTATGTGCTCAGATGACATAAGCTTTTTTTTTTTAAGAGTTTTTTTTTTTAAGATTTTTTATTTATTTATTTGAGACAGAATGAGAGAGAGAGAGAGAGAGAGCACATGAGAGGGGGGAGGGTCCGAGGGAGAAGCGGACTCCCTGCTGAGGAGGGAGCCCGATGCGGGGCTCGATCTCGGGACTCCAGGATCATGACCTGAGCCGAAGGCAGTCGCTTAACCAACTGAGCCACCCAGGCGCCCCGACATAAGCTTTTTGATATCTCCCGGGAACCACTTTTTTTTTTTTTAAACTTTTTATTTATTTACTCATGAGAGACAGACAGAGAGAGAGAGAGAGAGAGAGAGGCAGAGGGAGAAGCAGGCTCCCAAGGAGCGGGGAGCCTGATGCGGGACCGGATCCCAGGACCCTGGGATCATGACCTGAGCCGAAGGCAGACACTTAACCATCTGAGCCGCCCAGGCGCCCTCCCAGGAACCAGTCTTGTGGATTAAATACTCTCATGTGCTATCAGAGGTCATGGTCTCAGAAATATGATATTTCATGAAGGATTCACCGTGCTGCCTAGGGGGTCCAGGTCCTAAAGAGAATCAAGTCTACCATCTAGTGGCGTCCCTCACAAACTACAGACATAGAATCCCAGGAACCCAAAGATGGTTCCTAGAGGAGGTATGTCTGGCTGATCCAACAACCCACGTTTTGTTGCATCTCAGTCTTCAAGTTGATGCTGGGAAACTTCTCTTCCTCTTCATAAATTTCCATAATTAAACAGGAGGAGATTGGCTTGTTCAGTGTTGCCAAGGCTACAAAAATTCAAAGTTGAAGGAATGCCATGAGCCCATTTGATGATTGCTTCAGAGAAGTCCAGGGTAAGTTAGATTAAGTGCCAGTGTAGATATCAGTAATTATTTGAGAAGTTTGGGTTTCATGGTGACACGAGCATGTCCGTGTGGACAGAGAATCAGCCTTTTCCAGGAAGGTCCATTTGGTATATGGGAAGAGCTTGCGATCCCCGGATTGTACTATTCTGGTGAAATATGTTAGGGAAAGCTTATTTAAGAAAGTCTGATGAGAGAGGAAAGGTTTTCAGCCAATGTGTTTGCTGATGTGAGTTTACCATGGCAGAAGATTGGCATAGATTCTACATCACAACTAAAACTTGCCAAGCCCCTGCTGGCCAATTTTCATTACCAGCCAGACTAAGAGGACAGAAAGAAAGGAAAGAAATGATGACAGTTAAGATAAAGTTGACCAAGAATCCATCTGGAAGTTGTGGTGGCCCAAAGCAGGGCCAGATATACAAATATTATGTGCAATTAATTATTCTCTTAGCCTTATGACTAAACCTGGCAGTTACTGATATTAAAATACTGTGATAAATTAAAATAATTTCAAGTTGCATTAAAAATATACCCCCTTCACATGAAATGGGCACTTATATCAATGTTGGATGTGAAAATTGGTTTTCTTTTCTGGAAAGCAATTAGACTGTATGGATCAAGAAGGAACCTTAAAATTTTTGACCCTGTAATGCTCTTTTTAGGAGTTTGTCCTTAAAAAGTTGTTGAAACTTGGACAAAATTTTTTCAACAGAGATAGTCATCATCACATTATTTAGGATAGTTAATAGGAAGATGTTTAAGTAATGGCATAGCTCTATGATAGAATTTTATGTAGCCATTATAAAAGATCTCTTTAAAGAGAATTTTGTGCTTATGATGTTACAGGAAAAGCAAAGGACGCAGGCCCATTGCGCTCTCCAAAAAGATAAACTGAACCAGTGCTTTGATCACAATTAGGTTAAAGTGCATAAAATAAAACTGGAAGGAAATAGACTCTGTCTTTTGGCAGAGTGGCATTAAAAACAACTGGACCCTGTGCCTTTAAATTATTTAAAAATTTTGGCTTTATTTGCAGTGTGTATCTACATTTCATTATGTTTCAAAGGGAGCTGGTGATAAAATCCATGAAAGATATTCCCCCCTAATATGTTGGCATGAGTGGGATTTCCATGATTAAAATCACTTGTTTGGATTAAGGTGGTGAGGACATCCAGAAGGTCTATATCTAGACCATGATTGTGAGGATGTGGCCAGCAACAGTCATCACTCCCTTTCCAGGGATTTGTCATCTGGTGGAGTGGGTGCTGGGAAGCAGGCTGAGTGGGTATCTGCAGCTTGTGAGGAGGCAAGAGCGCGCAGGCCAGAGCCAAGGCTTCTTGGTAGGTGGGTTAGAAGGGGGTCTGGTGGCTCCTGAGAAAACACTGAGGGTGGGCCAGGCGAAGGTGAGGATGAAGTGCCAGTGCAGAATGTCTCTGGGGTGTGCCTCTGTTGGTTTATTTGAATTTCTGGAATTTCTGCCTGCTCCTGGCTCCCAGGCCAGGTCAAGCTGGCCCAGACTTAAGTCTTCCATGGACCATTCCAAAGCTGTGCTGCAGCATCCCAGGACTCCACCTCTCTGTGCCCAGGTAGGGGTGTGGTAGTAGTGGTAAAAGCAGGCTCAGAATCTGGTGGAGGGCCCCTGGGTCGACTGGGTGGCGATGAGATGGGGTGGGGTGGAGATGGTGTATAAGGCAGTCGCTGTGCCAGATGGATAATAAGCCGTAGCATCCCCACCAATCGGCCCTCCATTTTGTAGAGAGAGGAAATGTAGGGACATTTTCCTGATAAAATGAGACTTTTAGAGGTCCCAGCACTTTTGGAATAGTTAGTAATTCCGTAAGGACATAGATCCATCACCCTGTCTCCTAATCTCCCTATTACCCCAGCCTACCCTGTGTGTCCCCTTCCAGGAGGGGCTCACCACACAAAAAAGAAAGGCTCTTTCTGGCTTCAGCCCTTTTGTATGTGAAGTTCCCCCGGAAAGCTCCTCTTCCCTTGGCTCTGCCCATGGCTGGCTCCCCTGCGTCCTCCAGATACCCATTAATTATCACCTCCAGAAGAAGTCCTCTGACCCCCTCATACTGATCTTAGCCTCCTGCTTTCCTCCTTCCCAGTTCTTGTCATGACTTATAATTACATGGTTGTTTGCTTGTTTCCTATCTCTCCACACCCCGGAGAGCCCATGAGGACGGTCGCCATGTCTACTAGGTTCCCAGTTGTTGGCTCTGGGCCGGGGAGAGTGCGTGGCGTCTGGAGTGGCTCAGCGAGCTTTTGGTTGAAGTAATCAATCACGAATGAAAGGAGAACATGTAACCTGACTTTTACATTTACAACCACTGAAATGAATGGGAAAGTGTTCATGGTGGAATGTATGTTATTTGGGAAATTCTCTGCACAACCAGTTCACCCTTTCCTCTTTGGTGATGATGATGGTGACCAGGATGATGACAGCTAAGGCTGGGTGGGCATGACAGGTGGGCACTGTCCTTTGTAATTCACATGTGTTGATTTCATTTCATCTTCTCCACAACATCAAGGGCTCTGATAGGGAAGGAACAACGATACTCTGCCTTTGAAATAGCCGTGTTAAATACTGTTCTCATCAGTGTTGTTCAAATTGGTAAATTCATATCAGTCCGTTCAGTGATTGGCTCCAACATCAAATTCAGGGTGTGATAGAAATAAAGGTGGTGGCTGACACTGTGGAGCCTTCATTTGCATACTTACATTTACACAGAACAATTTTAATCATTCTAAAACTTTTGAGTAACTGTTGAATTGCAAACAGCATTATTTTGCCAGTGGACCCTTTATCCTTCATTCTCCTCAAAGCTGTGTGTTGCTAAGCAACTGAAGACCACAGTCCTTTAAATTTGTTGTGTTATTATTATACAATCACAGTGCTGGTGGATAGGAAAAAGTCAACAAAGATAAAAATGTGCCCCAGAATGATTATAATAATTCAGTGATTATCCTGATTGCATCCCAGAGAATCACATTTATTCCAAACCATATGCTCAATCTCTTTATTTTTACTAGGTCATGAGAACAACTTTCATCTAAATTATCTTTAACTGTGGATTCTCATTATAATTCTTCAAAAAGTAAATTATTTTAAATTAGTTTCAGTTGGAAAATAGCCCATGCTGCTTTGATTTGTGGTGAAGTAAGTAGGTCATAATTGCCAAGACCAGATTTGATAGGGGTTGTGT
>NW_027397064.1:8082818-8125682 GCF_003265705.2 Callorhinus ursinus
TGTGTGTGTGTGTGTGTGTGTGTGTGTGTGTGTGTGTGTGTGTGTGTTTAAACCACAGATCGTGGCCCAGGAAAACTGGGTCGGGGCAGTACGCGTGAGTCAGGCAGGTCCCACTGCGGCTTTGTCCCTGTCTGGGCAACTGTGGGCAGGTTTCTTAGTGCTCTGAGCCTCCGTTTTCTCGTCCATAAAATAGAGCAACAATCGCATCCCCCTTGTAGGGGAGATTTCTGTAATAGAGACTATGAGAGACATAGGATGTGGCCAGATGGCGTACGCTTACTATAGTGTGATCAATTTCTTTTTATTCCTTCCTAGGGACACTGGGGAGCTTTGGGAACATTTACAGAGACCCCTTTTCTCTTCCTACCTCCATCCCCACCCCCCCAATGGAGCCTCAGTTGGGTTCTGAGGCTCATTGACTATTGTTGTGGTTATCTATTGGTGAGAAACAAATGACCCCCAAATGTCGCTGAAATCAACAATCATTTTATTTATTTGCTCGAGAATCTGTGATCCAGGCAGGGCTCATAGAAGCGCCACTGGCGTCAGCTGGGTCGTTGTGACTGAGCAGTGTGGCTGGCGTGAAAGGCAAATTGCTGCTGCCTTTCAGCTGGAAGCTCAGCCAGGGCCGCAGGCCAGGACCTCGCTTGTCCTCCACGTGACTTCTCTCTGCGGCCAGACGCAGCTTCCCACAGCGCAGGCCGTCCCAGGTGGGTTGGGCTTTTTGCACAGCAGCTGGCTTCTCCCAGGGTGGAAAAATCCAGAAACCTCCAGAGCCTCCTAAAGCCTAAACCCAGAAGGGGCAATGTGTCCCTTGCACCACTTGCTGTAGGTCAAGGCTGTAGGTCAGAGCTCCAGTCCAGATTCAAGAGAGGGCTTGAACGTGGAGGTGTGCTTCGACACTGCCACAGAAGAAACAGTTCCCCAAACCATCCCACGCATGATTAGAGTTCAGCTTCCCAGTCTCTGGGCATTAAATATCCCCGGCCCCCTCCCAACACACACACACACACACACACACACACACACACACACACACACACACACTGTGGCAATTAAAAATCACACTTACACATTACAGAAAGCCCCTGGTTGAGAGCCGCTGGTCACGTCTGTACGGGAAGGGCTGCGGATAGGCAGTGTGGTTGTAAAGGGAGCCTAGCAAGTGCATGGCCAGGTGAGTGTCCATGCACGCCTGGGTTGGCGTCGTCATCATCATTATCACCATCAAGAATTTGGCTTCTCTGCACTGATCTGATGACCCATTTATTTTCCTTTCCTTTCTTGTCCTTTTCTTTTTTCCTCAGGAAAATGCGCTTTGATTTCTAAACAACCAATTTAACAACATTTTAAACCCAGTGCATTTGCAAATGGAGGACAATGTAGACTTCTTTACCTTGAAGGCTCTTTGACATTGATAATTTATGGATTGGATAATTCTTGGCGAATGCTGGGTAACTATTAAGGCTAAGGTCGCTAGTAAGGAGGAAGCAAAATGTCGGAGGTTAAATATATTCACTTTGGAATTCAGACTACAGAATTCCTTCGAGGAGCATGATCTTAGGCAGATTACTGCTGAGCCTCCATTTCCTCAAACATAAAATGGGGGTAACTATATATCTGGTAGGGTGGCGTGGGGATTAAATAAATTATGTATAAAAGGTGCCAACTGGACCACCTTGCACCTGGTAGGTATTCAGTTGATGGAGCTCTTGTCATTGGTCTGGATTTTTTTTTTTTTTTTTTTTTGGTGTTGGTTTACTTATGGTAAGAGTCAAACTTCATGCTATTACATCTTACACTTTAGATGTTAAATAATTAGCCACCTCACAAAATAGATTTATTTCCCTAGTCTGCCTGGAAATTGCTGCCCATCTTTTCAGTTTTGTGGTTCAATCTTACGAAAAGCAGTAACATTTATAGTCACTGTCCCATCCTTATTGATAACCACCTTGCTCTGGTCTTGCTTTGTGGTCGAATTCTGTTATTATCCACCCTCTCCTTCCTTCCCGATCCTCTATCCTGCTTCATGGTTTTGAGATGAAGTGACAAGTGTAAATTTTTTTCTTTTTAACTAGGCAAAGAACTTTATTAACCTTGTTTCAAACTTTATTCCCAGGCTTCTTCAGCTTAATTAGCTGCAAAGAAAGAATTGTGTCTAAGCAAAAACCGAAAAGAGCGACAGTGTCCAAGGGGCTTGGGCTTATAAATTTTAGAGACCCACATTTTAGCAGCTCATGTACAACATTTTAAAAAGCGGCCATAATATAAAATAGCACCTCCCAGTAACTTCCTCAAGTTCTGTCTTCTTCAGAAGGTGACTCAGTTCAGTTTGCTCTGTTCTTGGAAGCTTCATCAAAATTCTCCACAAGATCTGGAACATCATCATCATCATCCTCCCTGGCAGCACGTGGTGCTTTTCCATCCACAGATGGTGTGGGCAGAGCTTCAGCCAGTCTCCTTAAACGAGTCACACTGCACCAAGCTGGTTTAAGACACGGGGTTTCTGGCAGCTGCTTTGTCTTGGCATGACCCAGAATGGTGAAAGGGTTTGCTGCCAGGGACGTCTGCACTTTAGGGTGGTGGAAGTGGATCCCTGTTCCTTGGTTTGTTAACATAATCCACTTCTTCAACAGCAGAGATATTGTTTACCTGTAGCTTTTTCAAGGAGAACTGGTTTTTTATCATCTGCTGTAGCTGTTCTGTGAGCCACCTTCTTTCCGCGAGCAGGCTCTCTCCTGGTTCACGACAGTTTCTTTTATCTTGTTGGAGTGGAAATGGGACCACATGAGGGATGAAGGTTGGCACTCAGGGGGCCTCCGGGGGACCAGCTGTGAGATTAGGTGCCCACACTTGAGGACTCAAGATCGACAGGTGTCACTTTTTAAAATGCCACTTGCAAAAAAAAAAATGCCACTTGTTCAGCTGATTATTATCAGTAAGAAGTATTAAGAACTAAGATTAGTGGAATCTTCATGAGTATTTAAATAACCTCAGGGAAATATTTGACTAGATAAGCAAACTTACCAGGCAAATGAAAGTTGCCCTTAGTTATAGTATTTAGGAAATACTGAGTTTTGTGAAGTTTTTTTTTTTTTTTTAGATTTTTTATTTATTTATTTGACAGAGAGAGACACAGCAAGAGCAGAAACACAAGCAGGGGGAGTGGGAGAGGGAGAAGCAGGCTTCCCGCCGAGCAGGGAGCCCGATGCGGGGCCCGATCCCAGGACCCTGGGATCATGACCTGAGCCGAAGGCAGACGCTTAACGACTGAGCCACCCAGGCGCCCCTGTGCTGAAGTTCTTGAGAGCAGCATAAATACTAGCCAAATTTTAATGAAAAAATTCTACGTATAAGATTTCTTAGGAAATTTCATTCTGAAGTCTGCTGAATTTTATACTGGCATTGGGGGAAAGAGTGTGGGATAAATTTATAAACTAGACTTGAAATATGTTCTCACCTGTTGAAATGTCATTTTGATTCTAAATGCAGTGGAGCCTTCAGCCGTGGCCTTTAGATTTGCAATTCTTGGAATGCTGTCCTCCCTTCTAGTGAGCCATCTCTCTCCCCTCTTCTTGCTTCCATTTTGAATGATTCTGTTCCCCTTTAATATGGTTTTCTCTGGAATATTTGCATAGCATCTGGCAATCTGTCGTGCCTGTTTCTAATTTCTTGAGATGACATTTACTAAACTTAAAAATATATAATTATGTTTTCATAATTATAAACATATTACTTGATGCATGATTTTGAGTGGAGGTATACTATTCTGTAACCTGCTTAATGAACTCCACTGAATTTGAATGAGGACTTGGGGTAAGGATTCACAAATTTTGAAAGAATAATGCTTCCTAGAGAAACCCGGTTAAACCTTTCTCATTCCCCTTGGATGGTGTTGCCTGGCTTATCCAGGACTTAGGAACCGAGCTGGGTAACTATAGTAAAGGATGTAGGGTTTACTTTAAAAATGGCCCAAAATGTTGATGATGGTTTTTGGTGTGACAGATTACTAGGAAGGAATTTACTATTTGAGGGAAACTATAAATCATGTGTTCTATACAGTACCTGATTTTGTGAGTATGGATTCTTTCCTCTAGGAGAGGACCAGACTCCTTTTTCTAGAACGTGACTTAAGGGAATAATGCCATGGTTGATAAAAAGTGGCCTTGAAACATAAGGAATAGCATGGAGGACATTAGGAGAAAGAAGAGAAAAATGAAGGTAGGGGAAATCGGAGGGGGAGACGAACCACGAGAGACTATGAACTCCAAGAAACAAACTGAGGGTTCTAGAGGGGAGGGGCATGGGGGGATGGGTTAGCCTGGTGATGGGTATTAAGGAGGGCACGTACTGCATGGAGCACTGGGTGTTATACGCAAACAATGAATCATGGAACACTACATCAGAAACTAATGATGTACTGTATGGTGGCTAACCTAATAAAAAAAAAAGTGGTCTTGACCTATTATTTTATCCCTATATACCTCAGAGTCAAGAGTTCTCTGTTCATTACTAATTGCCAAGTGCATCCAGTCTACTATTTTGCTATTATGGTGTCAAGGATGGGATGTTTGGGGTCTGTGACTTAGTGTTAGAACCTGGGGGTGGTCTGTTGTTTCTCAGGCATTCTGTATCCTTGTCCAGGTCAGTTTCCTCTTACAGTATTATCAGTGGTTTTCTGGAGCCATTCAGTCTGTGAGAGTTGATTGTTAAATTTTCAGGAATTTTGCAAGCCTGTTTTTTTTTTTGCTAACTTGAAATTAGCTAATGTTTAGGGAATGTTTATATCACAGAAATTAACAGAGGCTTCAAATCAGAGGTCCTTCCTCCCAGAGAGCTGGTTGTCAAACTTTTATCAGCACACCACTACATATATCTCTTCTTTGGGGACCCTATTATATTGTGGCTTAATATTTTCTTTAATTACTTGATGACTCCCTGTCTTCTCCGCTCCTGCCCCCTGCCAAAGCCAGGCTCATTGTGAAGGCAGTCTTCATCAATACGTCCTTACCTACTAACACAGTGCCCTAGCACATGGGAGGTGTTAAACGGATATTCACTGGCTGAATATATGCATGTCTTTTGGGACTGTTCTCTGTTCTCTACACATTTCCCAAGTTGGACACTTGCTGGAAAGAAAATTTATGTGACCATTACTTTCAACAGAAACAATATTGCTGAGAAAGATAAGCTATATGTAAAGTTCATTGTAAATGTTGTCAGTTTAAAAAAATGAGTTTTCTGACTCTTTAATTTTGCAGCTACTAATACGTGGTGTTGCTTCAAAGGGCACGTAGAGCTTGCTTGTCTGTCTTTCGTAGGGAAGTTGTCGGCTCCTGCCCGGCATTGGCATTCCACTGTCGGGACCACATTGTCAGTTCATCAGATCCTGCACTTGTGTGATACTTGGGCTTCTGAGAAAGGATGAATGGGCAACTACACGGGCACCTGCGGGACTCGGTTCTTCTCTGGTTATTACTGATTAGCAGGTGCATCTAGTCTGCTATGCAGGAACACAAGAATCACCAGTAATAATGAGATCCTTGGTCCACTCAACACAGGAATTGGCCAGTGAAGGCCCCAAGGGATATGCCATGGGGGAAGGAAGCCTTCTTTCCTGATGCAGTTTTAGGAATTAGGTCTTCCTGAGAGAGAAGCTTTCTGTGACTCAAGTGGCATAGTAATGTGTCCAGACTCTTCCTACACCCCTTTCTGTCACATACCTGGGACCATATCTTGCGATGAATGAGTTTTATACTATACGCTCTGTGAGCATTGCACTTTCTTTTTTTGTCTTATACTTGGAGTTGTAGAGGGTGCCCCCTTCTTCTACTATTTTAGGATTTGGTGAATGAATCAGAATCATTACTTCATGATTGTGTAGGTTTGAATCAGATGCCTTCTGATTCTTCGCAGTTGAGGGAGACTTTTGCAGCCTTTTCTCAAATGAGTCAGATTGCTTTCACCGCATATAGTTATGTACAACTGCACACCGTGACTCTCCGGCGTGGAAGTGAATCACCCCGTTTTTTATGTGAGGGGGCAAAGAATGATGGAATTGGCCTCAAGTGAAAGGTGTTGAGACGGGGGCCAACGTGTTTATGTGCCATGTAATGAGGCTCAGGTGCAAGAGAGTGACAGGTGGGCGAGCTAGTGCAGAAAAGTCAAAAGCAAATGGGGAGACAGAGTTGCAAACTGTTATCAAACACCAATGGACCATTAGACATATGGAATAAAGCATTAGTGGTTTTCGGAGATCTTGACATTTCTGCGGAGAAGAGCAACTGGACAATAAGGTACTGTTGAGGATGTGCTTATTTCGTCTGTTGAGACTGCTGTTTTTAACTGTCAGACTATCCTTGGACTGATGGCAAATGATTGTATTCTGTTTTCAAGCTGAACAAGAAAAGAGGTGGTAGAGGATAGTAGAGAGAGATGTTCCAAAGCTAGAGTTTGCACAAGTGAAGTCAGAAATCTATCCAGTTCTTTTGTAATGATATTTTTATATTAAATATGTGTTTTAAAATGCCATTGAGTACAAATTTTATAACTAGTCATCCCCTCCTCCTCTTATGTACCTTACTGTTTAGGCAAAAGGTGAAGGTTGATTCTTGGACTATAGTAGAGAGAAACGATGGTTAAAAGTTATTTGGATCCTTAAATATGTTCATGATTTCTTCCCCCCTCTCCTTCCTTCTCTGATATTTCTGTTCAGGGATGAACTTCAGGCAGGTGTTCACTGCTGACAGTGACATAAGCAGTGTCTGGGGGGCTGCTGTGGGGAGTGTGGGCAGGCGAGTATAAACGAAGAGGGGTTCTCACATATGGTAGAATGCTTCTCACGTCACGTGAGTGGTATCAGACTGAAATCCTGAGACTCTGTAGGGAACCCTCTGGAACCTGGAAAACCCTCACCTCCACTTGGGAGCAAGCAGTGTGGTCTCCTGCTCTGTGGATCCATCTTGCAAGAGACATAGATGCATTTTCAGATCCTTTCCCATCAAGCACTTTCAATGTCCTTCTAACTGTTTCTGTTGGTATCTTCCTGTCAATCACACCCCCCCTTTTATTATGACTTTCCCACTCAATGTCAATACAGAGTACTTGTGTGATAGACTACTTGTAGGTGCAGATATATGTTGATAGACTTTTATTCTGAGGCTCAGAATTCCAGAGGAAATGGGGTCTGGGTTAGTGGTTCAGATTTGCCAACTCTGCATGTGATTGTGTCAGGGCTGTTGAGAGAATCTGACGTCTCATGGCTGAAGAATGATGGTTTAGTTTTTGCACCACACGTATCACCCTCAGCTGCCAAATCTTTTCCGTTTTATCTGCCTGACTTCTCCAAATTTCCTTTGGTCACAGGATACTTTTAAAATTCACTCTACATGCAGCTAATTTCTATATTAAGCAATATTTTTATGAGGAAAGTTATAACATACAATGACTCGGGGGTGTCCAGGTTCAGTGTTACGTTCCCAAAGAATTCATGATGTGTACGTTTTCTCCTGCAACCTGGTACGTTAGAATCACATCAGAATCCCATGGAGCTGCTAAAATCGCATACCAATTCCACCTGAATCTTTGGGGGTAGGTCCTGGACATTCTAATATGCACCCACGACCCTGCCCTGGTGCTCAAGGATAGGTTGACCACAAGGTTGTGAACGATAGTTTGCTTCTTAAATATAGGAACCAAATACAAACCAAAATGAGAAATCGTCTGCATCTGTTTCCCAGGGCTGCTGTAGCAAAGTACCACAAATCATGTGGCTTAAAATAATAGAAACAATGGTCTCACCATTCTGGAAGCCAGAAGTCAGAAATCAAGGTGTTGGCAGGATTGGTTCCTTTATGAGGACAGTCTGGGTGAATTCCAGGCTTCTCCTCTAGCTTCTGGTAGTTTGCAGGGCAACCTTTGGCATTCCTTGGCTTGTTGATACATTACTACAATCCTCTGCCTTCATGTGGCATCATCCCTGTGACTTTTCACATTGCCTTCCCTGTGTGCATGTTTCTTTCTGTGTCCTGTGTTTTCCCCCCCTTTATGAGGACACCAGTTGGATTGGATTGGAGCCTACTCTAGTGACTTCATATTAACTCTATTACCTCTGTAATGACTCTATTTCCAAATAAGGTCACATTCTTAAGTACTGGGGCTTAGCATTTGACATACTATTTTTGGGAGACAGAATTCAACCCCTAACATTTTTCCCAGTTATAGTAACATTAAGGCTCAAGGAACTATTGGGGTATTTCCATCATGTGGTGGAAGGAATCCAGGAGTCACTGGGAAAGCTGTTGGGAAGAATGGAGGACTATTTAACAAGGGTTTTAAGGAAATACTTGGGGAGGAGTGAATGGTTGTTATAGTGTTGGATGACCCAGGCCTCAAACCTGGTCATTGTCATGAGTGGTTTTGGATGGGGACTCCCAACATGCATGAGTTTTGACATATGCCATTTTGTGCACAAAGCTCCTTATGAGGCTGTTTGAAACTCAGTTCTCAAATTGACCTGAGAACAAGAGTAAATGTGGATGTAGCTGACACTTTGGCAGGATCCATGAGCTCTTTTCCTGTGTACTACAGATGGAAAGGGGGGACAATGGGTATCAGTTAAATTAACCTTCAGATTGAAAATGAGGGTAAGTCTCCCCCAGCCTGCATAATATGAAAGTCACAGTTACAAAAAGTTTTTTCATTTGTCAGGGAACAATCATGATGAGATCATGGATACCTAGTTATCACTTTAATCCTTCCCCAAATTTTAGGATCCTGATAGCATGAATGTGATGATGGTGTTGCTTCTGAAAGCAAAAGAGCACATCTTTGTCTTTTGCCTGTGTATTGAAGATAATAATACTTTGAAACATCAGACTCCAGAGAACCTTTTGTTTGAATATTACAGCCAACATAGACTTAAAAAATCATTGTCATCACGTATCTACTATATTTCTGAAGAGAGTGGTCATGCTCTTCAAAGTCTAGCTTCCTGGAGCAGTGGGGTAAAACGTGGCTTTACTCCCTCGTCTGTTCAGTTCTGATCTTCTGTGTTGTGTATAAAATGAGAGTCAAGGGAGGGATCTGGAACCTTCAAAAAACAAGAAAAAGCCCTTGAAATCTGTTATGATGGTAGAACTTGAATGGGCACCCCGCAGCTCAGAATTTCTTATACCAGAAGGATTTAGTTTATATTATTTCAGGAAGACAGGAGGGAGATGTGTTATGTTGGGTGGAGATGCGAGTCCCTGTCTACCAGCGGCAGAAGCTCTTCTTGGCTGGGTGAGCCAGACCAAAATGCCTCTGATGTGAAAGAGACCGGGACAGGAAGCGGTGCCAAGAAATCCTCCCAGAGGGCAGATGACCAACTGATGCAGAGACTGACATTTCACAGACCAGATTGGACAGATCAGATGGTGAGTTTGGAGAGAAGGTTGTAACGGTGGCCTTCAAGAGGCAGATGAGGAAGAAGGAGCCCCAATGCCATGAGCATCCTGGGGAGTGGAGGAGGGCAGAACAAGAATTCTTTAGGTCACACTGTGTACTCAGTGGGCCAGCATCGAGGTTTCAGTGGAAATCATGCTCGAGAAAAGCGGAAGTGAGACTCACGTCTGTACACCCACCTAAATCAAAGAGCAGGTACACCTGAAGGCTGGAAATTATTATGAATATGGCAACCGGTGCTATATCAGGGGTGAGGGGAATGTGTCACCTGCCTTCCCATGTTCATAGCTCTGTGATCACTCATGAAAGGGAGGGGACAACACTTCCGCAGGAGAATTTCAAGTCCATCCTGCAGTGACTTCTGCCAAAAAAAAAAAAACAAAAAACCCAGTCCTGCCTCCCGCCCCAGCCCCAGATGGCCTTGTCTGCAGACTTCCCCTAGTTCCTCATTAATCATACACACAGATGACTCAGGAATCCTTTGGGGACCATCTCCGAAGTTCTCCTCCGGGGATACATGTCTGTAGGTCTATGCAAAACCATCTCGCATCCAATTTTATTGTTTGGGGAGGAGGACTTTGTTCAAGTGGCTAAAAACGGAGAAGGGACGGTGTCCTAAAAAGAACAGTCCTTTGTCGGAGCAGACCTAGCCACGTGAGTGTAGGATCGAGAGCATTAGCATCAAACCGTCCTGCACAATGTAACTATGTGACTCGTTTTTCATGCCCATAAATCCGATTAAACCGTCACTTACCCCCTACATGGCAGACGCGGTTTCAGAAGCACTTCATCCTCACGGCAGCTGTCTGAAGTGGGGAAGGATCCCCCCCCCCCCCCCACAAAGGACCGTGGCTCAGAAAGGAGAGCGACGGGGCTGGGACCTCACAGGAGGTGCATTTTCGCCTTGGGGCTGGGGCCCGGGGCCCGGGGCCTTCGGAGCGCAGGTCCAGAGCTCTCCGCCACACGCAGCGTGGCCAGCTCTCTCAAGGGTCCAGGCGGCTGGTTCTGAGGCCGTCTCTGGGATGGTACCTGCACGTGTGGGAAGTGGGCAGTTCACGGCCGCGTCCTTCGCTTTGTAACTCTCGCGAGATGTCCCGGGAGCCCTGGGAGTCCTGCTGCTTGGACACCTGCTGAATTGGCTCCCCTTGGACCCTGCGGTTCTCGGCTCACCAACGTGTCCCCCTCCCCCGCTCGCTTGCAGGTGGGCGCAGGCCCTGGGAACTCCTGGGGCCTGGAGGAGCTGGGTCTGGTTCCTGGGTCCCGCCATGCTACCCCCACCCCACTGATGCCATAAGAGGGTAAAGAGGAGAGGCAGTCAGAGCAGTGGCCGGAACAGGGACCTGTTGGTCACCTCCTCTTTGAAGTGGGAGCCACCGTGGCTGAAGGAGGGCTTGAGTGCTATCCCTTAATAAGATAACAAGATGGCTTGCCCGTGATTAGCCCAGAGGGACCTGCTGAGCAGGGAGAGATCAGGAGCCTGTGTCCGCAGGGATCCCCCTTTGTCCATCCTTTGTGCTTTGTTCACCTGTAAGTCAGGCTGGCTTCTGGACAGTAATGAGGTGTAAACCGGACAGCTGGGATGAGCTTCCTGTCCAGAGTTTTTGAACTGAGCCAAAGCGAATGCAGGTCTAGGATCGGAGCCGGCAGCACCTGGGGGTTTGTGGGTGCTGAGGGTGGCAGAGAGTGGGGACCGATGACAAGGAGGCAGGAAACGGGTCTGCTTCCGCTCATGCTGACCTCAGCTACTGCAACCCAGAACTTCCCCTCGGATTGGCCCTCTGAAACCCAAAGACTCCTTCAATGGGCTTTTTGACTTGTCCTCATGAGAGGAAGGTGGCTTTTGGTGGCTTATGTTGTATGGTGCGGGACGTGCCTTACCCTACAGTGTACTTTCAAACTTAGGATTATTAGCAGCTCCTCCCCCATCACCATGAACATGAACATGCAGGCCAACCTCTGTGTCAACAATTCTGATAGGCTGCCTGTGTTTTGAACAATGTAACAGGATTGACACCTTCCAGAACTATGTGATTTTTATATAAAAGATGAACGTTTATGGGCAGATGACTAATGCTGATGGCTTGGTGAATGTCCTTCATTTCTTAGAAAGCTTTCCTTCAGGTGCCCTGGGACCCTCAAGGAGTGAAGACAGAAGTCATCATTTGCAATCTGCTTTACCTTTGGTCTCTGTGTTTTGGAAATAGACACGCCCTCTGGTTTCTTGACAAATGTTGGCCAAATAAAATCTGATAGAGCAGGTGGACAGTAAGCTCTGTGAGAGCAGGGTCCCCTGGGGATTATCTAGCTAGTACTGTCACTATGGGAGCTCATGGTTATTTGTGGATAGATGAATGAATGGCGACCTGATTAAGGCATAACCTGAGCAAACCTCTCCTCCAGGAGAGGAAAGCACGAAGGTGGGAGACGGATTTGTGCCACTTATTAGTTCATGAGAGCAAGGGCTCTGGACCAGTCCAGGTTGCATACAGAAACAGATGACATTGTCGAGTTTGTGTCATTTGATAAGAGTTTAATAAAGGAACTATTTGAGTTGGTTCCCACAGAAGTGGGCAGGTGTAGGAAAGCCAGCAAGGGATGTTGCACTGCCCCAGAACAGCTCTTCTGTTGCCCCAGCTCTGACTGCTGAGGGGACCAAGGAGCTGGAGCCGCTCTTGGAAGCCAGAGACCAAGCACATTGTGTCAGGGGATGGAAGCAGGGAGACCTTTGGTGGAGGGAGGCGGCTAGCCTAAGGTGACTTGCAATGCGGCGCCAGGGCGACAGATGACTTTCCTTACTCTGCTCCCTCCCTGTGGTCCCTGACTCATGCATCCTGTTGGCTGAACCCACCTCATGGCCAGAGGCCAGGGGGCTGGTGGATGAGCCGGCATGTGCCAGCCCCCAGCTTAGGGCAGGTGGGGGAGGATGGAGCCGGCACCTGCACGGTCTGTCAGCGTGTGCATAAGTCTCTTCTGTCGATGACAGATTTGAGCAGCTGCCATTTGGTGCCTTGGTCTCCGGCGTTGTGCAGCTAGACACTGCCTGGCATTCTGAGTCAGGGACTGGTCAGTGACAGGGGTCCCCAAGAGGTCCTCCTGCTCCCGAGGGCAGCATGGCACAGCCCCCAAAGCATGTGGCTGCTGGGTGAAGGAAGAATTAGCAAATTGTTGGTAGTCCCATGAAAAGGTCTTTCTTTCTTTCCTACTTTCTTTCTTTCATTTTTTTTTTAATTCAACTGGTCCCTTTTTTAAAGTTTTTATTTAAATTCCAGTTAGTTAGCATACAGTGTAATACTAGTTTCAGGTGTACAATATAGTGATTCAATACTAACGTACATCACCCGGTGCTCGTCACGAAAGGTGCACTCCTTCATCCCCATCACCTATTTAACCCACCCCTTCACCGAGATATATAAAGAACTTATAAAACTCAACACCCGCAAAATGAATAATCCAATTAAAAAATGGGCAGAAGACGTGAATAGACATTTCTCCCTAGAAGACATCCAGATGGCCAACAGACACATGAAACCATGCTCAACATCACTCATCATCAGGGAAATGCAGATCTTAAAACTACAGTGAAAAAAGTGGCTGCAACAATGTTTCCTGTCCCATTGACTTTTCTAGAAACTTGCCACTGGTTCAGTTTATGTCCCTTCCCCTTAAACATGTGCAAGCCTCGTGATTGCTTCTGTGAAGAGAACACTGGAAGTGTCATGATGTGACTTCTGAGGCGAGGTTAGAAGAGATTGTATAGCTTTCCCCTCTCTCTCAATCTCCCTCTCTCTCTCTGTTTCTCTCTCTCTCTCTCTCTCTCTCTCTCCTTATGCCCCTTTAGAGTCCTCAGCTGCCAACTTGACTCCTCCAAGGCTGCCATGCTAGAGAGCCCACAGACAGAGATGCCCAAGGGCCGGCTGTCCTGGCCCCAGTTACTGGAATTTTCCTGTCCCAGCAGTGCCAGACAGGGGACCCCACGAGCCTGTGTGTGATTCCAGCCCCAGCTGACCACTGCGCTCGTGCCAAGTGGAGCAGAGAGTAGCTCTTCCTGCTGAGCCCTACCCAAATTATAGATTTGTGGGCAAAACTGACCTTGTCATGACTTTAAGCCTCCAAGTTTGGCGTAGTTTGCTCTGTAGCAGTAGATAACAGGAGTAGCCTAAGAAGCCCCTAGTTGAAGTTTGGATTTCCTTTCCTCTTATCTCAGTGATACATTTCTGCACATTTGTCGGACTCTCCTTCCACAAACCAGAGAACTTCAAAGTCTAATAACCACTAATATTTTTGTAGCATTTCTATGTGACAGGCACTGTACTCAGGGCTTTACCTGTTATTTCATGTGAATTCTCACAGCTCTGTGAGGTCTCCCACTGCTGCCCCCCTTCGTATAGCCAACGAGGATGCTGATGTAGCGAAGAGGGCAGTTATTATCCACCCAGAGTGAACCTGGCAGCTTGACCCCAGAGCACATCTGTTTTTTGCTTGTGGAACCTTAGAAATAGAGTTCTCGGGGGGCGCGTGGGTGGCTCAGTTGGTTAAAGCGTCTGACGTCAGCTCAGGTCATGATCTTGGGGTCCTAGGAATGAGCCCCATGTCGGGTTCCCTGCTCAGCGGGAAGCCTGCTTCTCCCTCTGCTGCTCTCCCTGCCCATGATCTCTCTTTCTCCCTCTCTCTGTCTCAGATAAATGAATAAAAATCTTAAAAAAATTTTTCATTAAAAGAAAGCAGAGTTTTCCATGAGGCCTGGAGACTGCAGCCAGTCATTCAGTGGGTATTTATTTATTTATTTAAAAATATTTATTTATTTGACAGAGAGAGAGAGAGAGAGAGAGACAGAGTGAGCACAAGCAGGGGGAGTGGCAGACAGAGGCAGAGGGAGAAGCAGGATCCCCACAGAGAAGGGGGAGCCCGATGTGGGACTCGATCCCAAGACTCCGGGATCATGACCTGAGCCGAAGGCAGTCGCTTAACCAACTGAGCCACCCAGGTGCCCTCAGTGGGTATTTAATGGAGCATCAGAGGACTTCAGATGCCGCGCTTGGTGGCGGACAAAGGGCTGTGAACAAAACAGACGAGACTCCTGCTCTCTTGGAGCTTGTCTTCTAGTTCAGGGAAGACGGGTGATGCGTGAATAAACAAGACCGTAGCAGAGAGTGGGACGTGTCATGCGAATTGTTAATTACATGAAGATGACGACATAGAAGGTGCCTGGTTGTCCACACTGGATAGAAGTGAATTCTGAGGAGCCAAAGAGAGGAGCTTTGGAAAGATCGCTCACAGAGAGAGGGACTAGCTTGGGTGGCCTTACGTGGCATGTTCAAGTACTCAAAGGAAAGCCAGGATGACTGGAGCGGATTTGCACCTGCAGCCTATCGATGAGTGATGGGTGTTTGGACAGCAGCTGAGGCCTCTTCGTGCACTGGTTATTGGTCAGCTTGAGCAAGGCCCAACTTCACAAGGGCCCTTTCAACTAGAACGGCGGGTGCTGGGTACAGGAACTGTGGATGCTGTCGTGTGTCTGATCCTTCTGTTAACATTGTTAGTAGACATTTTGTTTTTCTGATTATAAAAGTAACACATGCTTATTATTAAAAAATTTGGAGGTAGAGAGAGGCGCCTGGGTGGCTCAGTTGTTAAGCGTCTGCCTTCGGCTCAGGTCATGATCCTGGGATCCTGGGATCGAGCCCCGCATTGCTCCCTGCTTAGCGGGAAGCCTGCTTCTCCCTCTCCCACTCTCCCTGCTTGTGTTCCCTCTGTCGCTATGTCTCTTTGTCAAATAAATTAAAAAAAAATCTTTAAAAAAATTTGGAGATAGAGGAAAAAGTGTCAAACAGAAGAAAAAAGTCCCCCACAAGCAGCCACACATCTTGCCAGTCTTTCTACCATACCTTGTTTTCAGAGTTGAGATCAGATACGTGCTGTCTCACACTGTAGCCAGCAGCCACATACGGCTATTTAAATTAATATTGAATGAGTTGCAAAAAAATAAAATAAAAAATCCAGTCCCTCGGTCACAGTAGCCACATTTCAAGCACTTGGTAGCCACATTGGCTGGTGGCTGCCACATGGATGGTGCAGAATAGAATATTGCTATCATCACAGAAAGTTCTCTCGGATGGCGAGGTGCTAGGCACAATCCCACTTGTGCGTTTTTAAGTGTGTGTGTGTGTGTGTGTGTGTGTGTGTGGTGTGTGTGTGTGCTTTAGTGTATTTGCGGTTCCTACGAAGTCTTGACTTACCAGGGAATTGATGTCACCTACTGTTTATTTAGGTATCAGTAGCTTGTTCAATAACAGTAGCTTCTCTTGATAGGGTTCCAGGTCCTTGGAGAACCCCATGGAAAATCTGTTTTGCTCCTCCAGTCAAGCTCATCTGATGTTTAGAATGCTCTAGATGTCTTTTCCCAGGGGAGCAAGCCAGCTTCTTCCCCAGAATCTTTGTCACCTGCTCCAAGAGATGATGAATAGGCTTGGCTGGGGATTCCTTTTCCTGCATTGCCCCATGTGGCCTCCGATACCATGAATCCCCAGCACACAGGTGTTCTCATGGGGGCAAGGAGGTTCACTACCTTTGGCCGTGTAGGGACTTAGTGAGGGGCCCTCCCTGGTAGAAGCAAGCTGGAGTCCGCTTGCACTCTGTGTGGCCGTTCACCATGCCGGCTCACCCCTGCCCCGTGCTCGTGCATCCGACCTGGATTCTTTGAGTGACCTCAGTCTTTGCCGTCCATAAATAATCCTGATTTCCTGAAGCCTGGTGAGGATTGTTGCAATGCCAATTTTGGAACTTTAATAGTTTCTGAATGAGGTAGGGTCTCCAGGGGCTCTTCCTTGACCAGAATCTGGCTTAGAAGCTTTGATCTGAAGGGAAAATATAGACACAGTCCTCTTCAGCCCGAATAAGCGTTGGTGTGCTTGGGGTGATCATAACTGTTCCTGAAATGGCATAGCCTGTGTCTCATGCTCAGTAAGAACTCTACACCTGTGTTTCATGGACATTTCTTTTGGCAAAATTTAGTGATCCTTTCCCCCATTTCTTCCTTTCATGTCTCAGTTACTTTTCAGGTGTGTTCTTGTTTTGTTTTGCAAATACGTACCCTTTCCAGATGGAGATGTTAGAAGCTGCTCCTTGACTTACGGAGACACCAAGTGATGCACACAGTCTCCGTGGGCACAGTCTTTCCTTGGGCGAGTATAAAGACAGATGAGGTGAGCGTCATGTGGGAGTGTCATGGGCATACATCATCCCACAGTGTAGCTTACAGGAAGGCCTCTCATTAGGAGGCCGAACCAGCAGCATCTCCGCTATGTGTTCATGTCTGAATGGCGGTGGACCTGGTCATGAGAGCATGGCTACAAACTCTGCTCAATTCTGTAAAATGGGCCACATCTGGATGAAGCGAGAGACCCCCTCTGGCATGTGTTTGGGCCTTAAATGCTCTCAAGGCAACAACACATCTCTTTTGTTGGCTGTCATGTGGCATGAATTCTCTGAGCACGCGAACCCCAGGAACATAGCTGCTGACATGTGGTCTCCACTGGGCTCCTTCATGGCCAGATGCACAAGTGGGCTGTTCACCTTCCCAAGTGGAGGCTGGGGCTTGTTGTCACTATGACCGTTGGAGAGAAAATGATCACATTCTGCTGGTTTCCAGACCTACCTACTTCCCTCCTTCCTTCTTTTTTTCCTCTTTCTCTCCTTCCTGCCTTTATTACATGAAATTTTTATTTTCTGTTTTTATTATAAACTTAATAGAGTCTTGTTGTTGAGTTGAGTCACATGGAACTCTCTGAGCTTTCACTCAGACAACGCCCTTGTCAGAAAATGTTCTGGGGGTTAGTGACAAGCATAAGGGACAGACAGCTCTTAAATGACTGTCACTCACTGGGGCACACACTATGTATGGTACAACCATGACTCCAATTCTGGGAACGTAAAACCAAAACCACTTAAAGAATAAAAGTACTCATAGTGAACATCAGCAGCATCCCAAGTTACACCTGACCCTAGGGCAATTTATATAATAGTCATTAAAGATGTCGGTTTGCTCCCAATGATGTTTTGATTAAAATACTATGCTCCGCATTCCCAAAGGCAATGGTTTGTTAGAAACTCTTCTGCAGCCTTGTACGTTGTTCCTCTCCCCTGCCCCCACCCATCTTTCGGTGAGCCACTTTGCAGAGTGGTCAAACCCAAACCCTATTTTGGGCACACGCCCTTCTGCATCTAGATGGACAGTGCTGTACAATCCTTTCGACTCGTTAGTTCCCCCAAAGGGCATTCTGTCACCAGTGAATGCTGGTGGGCCCTTCAGATGCTGCAGTCCTGCTGATGAAAAGAAATAGTGGACAGGAGCCGTAATCTAGGCCATGTGTGACAGAGTGGATGTTTGAATGACCCTGGCTGCTGAAATTTTCCATGCCTTTGATGTAGAAGGAAGTCACGGGCAGCTGAGTACTTGCTTGAGCCTTTGACAGTATGCAGGCTATTTTAGAAACGGTCTTAGTTTAACCTTCAGGCTTTTTTTGAGGCATGTCTCCCCAAGGATATCGGGTGGCCCTCTGTCAGGGCGACTCTGATGTTTTCCTGCCCAAACCAGACCTTTGTTGGCTTTATCCTCAGAGGAGTAGCATTAGGTTAGTTCCTTCCAGGTGCCTGCTGGTGGCCTCCATTTTGACTCATCGGACATATAGCTCCAGGCAGAACGACTGATATTAGAGGGAGCTATTCCTGTAGCAAGTCACAGAAGCGTTGTCCTGCACTGCTATTTTTCTAGTTCCCAACAGAACTGTGTTCATAGAATGAGGCGAATACTATGCCCTCAGTTTTTATCAAGGGTCATGGTAAGAAATGGCTACATGGGTTTGTACTCTGTGTAAAACATTTGTTGAGGATGTTATCCATCATGTTAAATGTCTAATATAATGATATGCATGGAAATTTCCTTTTTGTTCAGAGCTGGGGAAATTGTATCTCTACAGATGGATTTGTATGATTAAAATCAGATAAAAACTACTTAATATATCATGTTTCACCTCATGCTTTGGTTGCTATGAAGCTCAGAGAGAATTTTTGTGCTCAGTTGAAGAAACTTTATGTTTAGTTTTTAAAAATATCATTCCCACCCTTCTTTACCTTTTATTATTTGTCTCTTAAAGTTACTGATAAAATATTTTGAGGGGCTTGCTCTTCTGTAATCATGACTCTTACGGTGTGCCATATCAAATTGTTTTTGGAAATGGGAATGGGAGAGATACCCATGATCTGTTCTAGAATTTCCCCAATTGCTCGTGATTTGTGATCACCATTAGTTAGGGAGGGAGCTTGGGGGGGATGGGAAGAGGATACAACCTGATTAAAGGAAATTATGAACCACAGAGGGAGGTGCGACATTAGGTGGTCATGAGATGAGCAGTTCGGTCATCATGGAGAGTAACAGGAAATGAGCTAGGAACCCCCTGCTAAGATGGGATAGGGTGGGGTCTAAGAGCCTGGGTTTGAAGACCAAGTCCATTTATGACTAGGTTAGGTGGGCTCTGAGAAATTTAGGTTTTTGAATAGAGGCTGGATAAGATGAGAGTGTGATATAGAATATTTATCTGACATGTGTTGATTGGCGTTGAGATAAGAAAGATCAGATTAGCTGAAAGATCAGCTAATAGGAGCTTGCAGAAATTTAGGCACGCTTGATAAAGACCTAGAGATGGAGCGGAAAGAACTTGCAGAGATGGAGAAGGAAAGAACTCTGAGCTACGATGTAAAAATAGAAAGACCCAGAGCATTTTTGACTCTCATTCAACTGTATGTCAAAGATGATCCTAGAGCTAACGGTGCCGGCAATTTCTATCAGGCCCCATTGTAGTCTGACTTCGAATCCAGCTAGGTGCTGCTTTGGTAGAGTGTTTCCATCTAACCCTGTGTAGGGTTAAAATATGAAACACTGACATTTTGGCATTCTTTGCTGTTGCTGTACCATTGTATTATAACTGTTTGAGGTCAATGCATAATTACATATTTAAATATTTAAAAAATTACAATGCTGATTATATATCCCTCCAATATTATATTTTATTATATTTTCTAATGTTTTAGAGGATCACTAAAATATGTTAGAGTTATTGGCTGTTTTAAATCCCTATTTTTGGTTGCTTGCCCATTTCCTCTGTGACTGTGGAGCTGTGTGGTCAGCCAGCTCGGTCTGTCATCTGGCTCGAACGTTAGTGGCATTGGTGACCAACCCTTGGAACATCGACTGGCTTTCTTGGAATCACCTGGCACAAAGTTTTTTTCTTTTGGATCCTTCTTTAATTAGTATCTTAAATCTGAAAAGGTTTGCTGTCTGGAATTCATTTTCTTACCTTGATGACTTTTCTTAGGATCTCCCCCTTGGGCATCTGGTGATGGCCTCTTTCTTACTTTTCACAAACTTTCGGAATCAGATCCAGCTGGACATTAGGCTTAACAATTGCATTTCCCGCAAGAAAACTACATGGCATTCATAGTGCTCAAAAACATGTGACCTGATAAACTAGCACTTACGAGCTATTTCACCAGTTAAAGGGCCTGAACAGAATCTGCTTGAGTGATCTGAGTAAAAGGAGGTTGTTGAACTACTTCTCCTGGTAAAAAGTTCTAAGGTGTGCTCAGTGGAATATATATATATATATATATATATATATAATTTTTAAAATTTATTTTTTTTTACTTTTTGCACAGTCTCCAATTTTCTTTTTCATTTATTTAGAAACTTAGAATTACATATTGCTAGAGCTTAAAGAGAAATTAAAGCCAAATAATTCAATACATTATTATATTGAGAAAGAATTAATCATTGTCAAGAAGCTAGTAAGGCAGAGTAAGAAACCAGGTGTTCTGACCTGGGACCAGTGCCTCTTCATCGAATTGTATTGGCCCCAGGCCATTGTGTTCTGAAAGTTCTTTTCTTCTACCCAGGTGAAGGCGTGTTGTATTCTTTGCAGTATACCTGGTTTTCACTTTGGATGCCCGTTTGTTTTGAAGGAAGGCAGTGTAAAATAGTCTTAACGTGCACTTTGGGATTCATCAGCTTAAAGTTGATTATTTTATTTTATTTTTTTTAAAGATTTTATTTATTTATTTGACAGAGAAAGACACAGCGAGAGAGGGAACACAAGCAGAGGGAGTGGGAGAGGGAGAAGCAGGCTTCCCGCGGAGCGGGGAGCCCGATGCGGGGCTCGATCCCAGGACCCTGGGACCATGACCTGAGCCGAAGGCAGACGCTTAATGACTGAGCCACCCAGGCACCTCTTAAAGTTGATTATTTGACTTTCTTTGTGCTTGAGTTTGCTCATCTGGGCATTGGGGATGAACATAACTAACTGGTCTCTTTGGTCAGTTTTTTCTATTGCTTCTAGAATGGGGCCTTACCCAGAGGACTCATCTACTGGCTTCAGTTCTTGGCCTTGCCATTCTTGATGCCTTGGGCCATGTTTGCCTCCTACCAGTGGAGGCAGAATGGCCCTCAGTGAAAACTATACTTACTTTAGCAATTTTTCTTTGACTGCTGAAGTCGAGCAAGTTCCTTGTTCAAAGCATACTTTAAGTATAGACTGGGAGGAAATCCCTGTTCAGTTTGGAGTAAATCAGTATTGAATAGAAATCTTTGCAGTTGAAAAAAGAGACAAATGCCCAAGATTTTACAAATCCTCTCAAAATCAATGCAAGCCAAGGACTGAAATGTGAACAAGGATAATGAAGCAGTTACTTGTGCAATGCCAGTTAACTTCAAGGAGTTTTTTGAATGTCAGATTCATCTTGAGTATAGAAGGTCAAAAATAGAAAGATATCTTCAACTAGTCTCAGAACTCTTGTAGAATCTCTTGCTAATTTGTTCTTGGAGACTACCTTAGAGTTGAAGTTGTGTTTCAGATAGGCCCCACTTATCAACCCCCATCACCACCTGCGCTGCATGTGGAATACAAGATGGATCCATTGTGGAATTCAGGTAGCAATAAACGGAAGCTGACCATCATGTATCACTAAGAAATGTTGCACACTTATCTTTCCACTCCTGTAACTCATAGGAGAAATTAAAAACCAAACTATATCCCCTAGGTGTAACACTCTCCTTAAATCTTTTTTTTTTAAATTTATTTACTTATTGAGAGAGAGAGAGAAAGTCGGGGGAGGGACAGAGGGAGAGAATCTTCAAGCCAACTTCCCACTGAGCACGGAGCCTGATACTGGGCTCGATCCCATGACCCATAAGATCATGACGTGCGCCGAAACCAAGAGTTGGACACTTAACCACCTGAGCCACCCAGGTGACCCCTTAAATCTTAATTCCTTTCTACAGTGGATGACTTATGACACATTTCCGCTTAATCTGCTGGATGTCTTAGTGAAGATGCTAGATGACAATGAAAGATGTAAACAGTTGGCATTTCTGCTTTGTATAATACAAAGTTTCATGTTATTGGTATTACTTTTAAAAATTTTATATAAAAATGAGGCTGAACGTTGAAATATTTCTTTGAGAAATGGATGCTTGATTTTTGTACTAATTTAGGTTGTCTGTGCAGGGTCCAAGTATGTCAAATTATAATTCTCCCCAAGAATGCAACATGCAAACCATGTTGTTTAGATAAATGTTGACTTTGTTTTGGTCATGTATTCAGGAAGTGAATGCCAAGAGAGGTCATGGGATTGAATCAGGTATTGGGAAACAATTTACTTTTGAATGATTTGAGAGTGTTTGCCTTTAGCATTATGTAAAAATTCTTTTTTGATTGACTTGCAGCAAAGAATGGTGCTTTAATTGGGATGGAGCTTGCGCTTACAAAACCCAAATCTATTACATTCCCACTGCACTTTCTTTTTTAGTGGATCAAATAAAGAGCTAAGAATTAAACTGTTGTGGGTTTTTCTTTTTGCAGTTTTCCTTGATCAAAGCTAAAAATTCTGATAGGAAAAAGAGTATTTGAAGGTTGCTTTCAATCCAGTTCAATTGATCCAGCATCTACTTGGGGCAAAGCACTGGGGAGACTCAGTGTAATCTTTCTCAGAAGCGTGCAAGGAGCACAGAGTTCTAGAATTGGAAGGGATCTTACCAATTTCCTGGTCCAACTCTCTCAAGCTACAAGCTAATAAACAAAGGTTGAGAATAGGCAGATCTGACCTGTTCAAGGTTACGGGGGTCAGCCACAGAGAGAGCCTAGTTTTCTTATATTATTTCGTTCAATTATCAGTACATTGTTCTTCTTTATTGTTCTCCCTCTCTGACAAGTCTACTTGATTTCCCAGGCTTATTCACTTTGCATCTTACTTAGCAGGTTTTAGAGCTTGATTGCTTGAAGACGAGCTTGGTTTAACTCTGTTGACCTGACCAGTCTGATGTGTCTATTCTGGGGTCAAAGAAATCTAGCATTATCCTTGGCTTTGCAGGAGGCTGGGCTGGTGCTAGATTATGAGGTTCCCTTAGCTTGGAAGCCTGAGGTGGGAGAGGAGGGAAAATGGGTGTTTGCTTCATTCCCCAGAGTCCATGTATGTCGTGGACCCAGACCCCCTGCTTCCATGTCTTGGCTCTGCCACTCGCTAGCTGGGTGAGCTTGAGCAAGTTGTTTTGTTTCAATTTTGTCATCTGTAAAATGGGAGAAACATCATTAGTAATTTATTATGTATAAAACCCTTGGAACAGTGCCTGACAGATCATGAGTATCCCATTAGAGTTACTTATTATTCTCTTTGGGTCTACTTTTGTCTGGCAAAAAGGGTACTCTCTTCGATAATGCTGCTCAGGATGACAGAGTCAGTGAACTGAGTAGAGCCTGCATCTCCACTAGGGAGTGGCTTTGGATGTCTTTGCTGGGCTGACTCTGGAAGTTCTGCCCTAGTTCCTCTGACCACACTGTGCTCTTTCCTAACTGATGACGGCACTGATTTTGTCAACCTAGCACGTTGAGGGACAGCATACTTCTGCAAAACTGACACAGGTATGACTCAACTTAGTGCCATAGATGATTGCGAGTCTTTGGCTATCACCACATGATGCTAAGCCAAATATTAATTGAATGAAAAAATCAGTTAGGCAAAATTTTTGAGTCAGGGACAAGAACAGCTGGAGTTTTCTTATTTCTAGCTTTTGGTATTGACATCATGAGGACGCAGCCATGGAATTCCATTTCTGTCTCGATTCTGCATCATGAATCCTAACATCAATAAATCATGCAGTGGGATGGCATTTCCTCCATTTTCCTCAAAGGGGCACTCTGGCATGATGGCATCTGAATGTCCCCTGTAAACATTTAATTAAGAAACAGGTTTGCACTCCTGCTCTCATGTTAATTGCTCTGATTTTAAGGTCACTTTGGGTAGGTTTGACTTTCTACTGCATTATAAATCCAATATTTGTTTTCTTCACATTTGCTTCTCTTTCATGATTGTCTTTTTTACAAAGTCTTTGCTTTAGTCTCTCTGATATTTTATGCCAGACTGAGAACCATGGTCCGGGTCATCTTTCTTGAGGAAGTCCATACGGAACTTACTTCTGCATCACCAGTTAAAATCAGGTCTCATTTTCTGCTTTGTCAGTTCACAATCTTGGAGCTTTGAGGTTCATATGTGATGGTTCTTGGGCTCTACGGAAAGCCCCAGCACATCCTGTCCTCCTGCAATGAACCCTGTACAGAAGGACCAGTTTTTTTTTTCTGGGCTGATATACAGGAGATTTGGGGAGGCAGTTTTCCATTTTGTTTCTGGTTATAAAATCTAGGTGACGCTCTATAGTATGGATATTTATGAGCTACTACGCGTAACTGCCTTTATGACCACCATGACGTCTTTAGCGTGAATAAAGGACTTTGTTTTATGCTTTCAAGAAATACTTATGATGCAAGACAATATTCTACATGCTTAGGATTCATCAACAAACAAAAAAGATAAAAGTTCCTTCCTTGGGGGCGCCTGAGTGGGTCAGTCTGTTCAGTGTCTGCCTTCGGCTCAAGTCATGATCCCAGCGTCCTGGGATCGAGCCCCATGTTGGGTTCCTGCTCAGCGGGGAGTCTGCTTCTCTCTCTCTCTCCCTCTGCCCTTCCCCCAGCTCGTGCTCACTCTCTCACTCTCTCCCTCAAATAAATAAATAAATAAAATCTTAAAACAAATTCCTTCACTGATGAAACTTCCATCTGAGCAGGGGATAGAGGACTGGAGTGGTGAAGAGCTTGTGGGTTGGAGAAAAGCAATAAACAAAATAACTAGGGTTGCCAGCAGCATCTCCAGGTTTGTGTGTTATTCATTCTCTCTTAATTTAAATGATCTTTACTTAATGTTGTCATCTTTCTCCAGATGGGCTGCAATCTTCAACAAACTCTGCATAGGCAGTTTTAGGACATATCTTTCTCTTTGGGATTGAGTTTCTGGAAATTGCTGAACATAGGTATAGGGTTTTCCTATGTCGAGGCTAATACAATAATAAATCTATTAGATAATAAAATAATAGATAAAATCAATTAGATTTTACCACCCTCTATCCCCATTCCCAATGAGTAGAGGATAGAACGAATCACCACATTTTAACTTTTTGCCCATCATCTTAGGGCATAGCTTCAGCTACGTGTGTGAATTCCTTAGTGTCCCAATCACGGGCAACAGGTGCACCACAGATTAGGGTGACTTGCTGGTATTATTTTCATTAACTTCCTTTTCTGCCCACCCATGTCTGTAATGGGACCAATTCTCTACCAGGCTTGGGGAACAGAAGCTTAGAAAAGCATGGATAAATGAGAGAAATCAAATTCTTCGTCACTTAAGGAGCACATTTATAGTCCATTAAAATAAGTCACTTAAAAATGTCTGTTGTACTAAAAGATGGGTCAGAGGATAGCCCTTTCTTTGAGGTCTATCTGTGTCTAGTCCTAAGGGGCAAGCACAGGTATATAATAAGTACAGTAAGATGCAAGCAGAGGGGCGCCTGGGTGGCTCAGTTAGTTCAGCGACTGCCTTCGGCTCAGGTCATGATCCTGGAGTCCCGGGATCGAGTCCCGCATCGGGCTCCCTGCTCGGCAGGGAGTCTGCTTCTCCCTCTGACCCTTTTCCCTCTCGTGCTCTCTATCTCTCATTCTCTCTCTCTCAAAATAAATAAAATCTTTAAAAAAAAAAAGATGCAAGCAGAGTATAGTAATTACATTAATATAACAGTATATAACATGTTATATTGTATACACAATATGTAATATAGTGACATATATAATATGTAATAGATAGCAGAGACAGTAATATATAATACAGGTTGCCCTACTTCACAACAATAAAATTCTAACTCTGGAAGGATTATAGAGATTTTTTATATCATTCTTTTTTTTTTTTTTTAAGGTTTTGTTTATTTATTTGAGAGAAGGAGAGAACGAATGAGTGGAGGGAGGGGCAGAGGGAGAAGCAGACTCCCCACTGAGCAGGGAGCCTGACGCAAAGCGGAGCTCGATCCCAGGACACTGGACTCATGACCTGAGCCCAAGGCAGACGCTTAACCAACTGAGCCACCCAGGCGCCCCTCCATCAGTCATTTTTAATCTAAGATCTGTGGCTGCTTTTGAACATCATCAGATTGATCATAAACAGCAGTGTTTATGTGGAGACGAACTGTAACTTACACCGGACTCTCTAAGATACTGTTTAAAAACTGCTCATGGAGACCAGATCTTGGTGGGAGAGAACTAGAGACTCACAGAAGTGCTGGGTTTCTCAAGGTCACGTGGGTTTTGGCAGCCCAGGCCCAGTTCAGACCTTGTGACCAAACTCCAAATGAGAAATATTTATATCACAGCGAGGTGAAATTAGGTCGGATGTTTCTGTCCTGTATAAATGTCAAACACGCATGAGTGTGATTTGTGGCTCAATGGGAAGCTCTCCTTTTTGCAAATGTAAACTGTGAGCAGAGCTTTTCAGAATCTTTGAAATTTATAGTCATTTATAGGTGTGACTATAGTGAATGTCGACAGGTATCAACTTACTGTTTAAAAAAAGTTTATGGCTTAAAAAAATCTAGTTCCTCTGCGTAGCCCCCTGTTTCAAATGTTTACTGAAATCTAGCTTCGGAGACCTTGGAAGAACACCCCATCCTTGTCTCAGGACAAAGAGGCACACTCTCATTTTGCTTTGAAACTGCAGGGTGCCTCTGCAGCTGGTGGCTTTTCTTCTCCATCATTGACTGTGATTTCTGGATGCTGCAGGATTCTGATAATGAGAGTGTCAGTTCTAGATAGGTCACCATATCCTTCAGGGCAAAATTCAGATGAAGAGAAGTGATAAGTTAAAAAAACAAGTATCACATTTCTTTCCATAGATAGCTGGCTAATTTTGTAACCTCTCTCTTTCTTTTTTAAGGTTGACTTTTTAAACCTTCCGTTATCATTTTATTTTTAATGATGTGTTGTATAATTTGAACTACGAAAGTTATGTCCATTTCTTTTTTTCGACCTGGATAGCCTTAGGAATCGGCCCGAATGTTTCTAATGGTTCCTGAATCTAGAAAAAGAGGGGATCAAGGCAAAGTACTTTCTGATTAGATTTGTGGTGTCTGGGCACTGCTTCTTTGAATGGCTTGTCATTCAGATTAGGGAGTAAAATACATTTATCCAAGGTCTTTCTGATGGGCAGTTGGAAAATAAAATTGCCTCCCCAAGCCCTGAGAGAACAGGTGCATTGTGAATACTTAATAAAGTCTGACTGAATGGAATGGGAAGTCCCCGTTTTTAATTTGTACAAATCACTGGAAGCACCATTGCAGGGTTCAGGCGGGATATTATTGTGGAGAGGTCCTGCTTGGGTCTCTCGGAGAGAGAGATGCTGCCTTTGTCAGGTGTTCCTGAAGGCTCTTCAGAAGGAAAGCCACGTTCATTAAACCCAAATCCAAGGCACCTGGGCAACTTGCATCCTCAACCAGAGTAAATGGGACCGATAGTGTCATTTGGATGTACTTTTGGCTTCAGGCAAAATAAAAACTTCTTCAGAAGACACCTGGATAAAATGTTAAGGCCCTGGGGTCCGGTGAGAGAACGAGAGTAAGGAAATCTTTTGAAGAAAGTCAGATACCTTCAAATCTGTAGCTTGTGTGCTTGTGAAGGCTGGGTGTACCAGGCAATTAAGGTCACCTGAACATGCCTCCCCCAACCTTAAGTATAGAGGTCTTTCTAGAACTTCAACTGATTAGCTGCTTGTGTTTGACTGCAGTGGTTTTCTGTTTAATTCTAACTTAATTCACTGCTTCCCTTTTTCTATCTTTGTCCCCAAATCATTGGCTGAGGAAAATTTGAAATGTTTCTAAGGCCAATAAGAACCAGTTTTTTATCAATTCCCATGAAGTTCTCTTGAAATGCATGTGTGATGGTTAATTTTATGTGTCGACTTGACCCAGCTAAGGGTTGCCCGGATAGCTGGTAAAACATCATTTCTGGAGGTCCGAGAGGGTGCTTTTCAAAGAGATTAGCCTTTGAATCAGTAGACCGAGGGAAGAAGATGGCTTTGGGTAGTGTGGGCATGCATTATCTAATCTGTTGAGGGCCTGAATGGAACAAAAAGACAGGAAGAGGGAATTTGCTCTCTTTGGGTTGGGACATGCCATCTCTCCTGCCCTAGGACATCTGTGCTCCAGGTTCTTGGGCTTTTGACTTAGACCAGAACTTATACCACTGCACACACCCCCTTTCCTACTTCTCCAGTCCTGGGCCTTTGGACTCAGACTTAGACTATTGGCTCTCAGGTTCTCTGGCCTTCAGACTCGGGCTGAATCACACCACTGGCTCCCAGGTTCTCCAGCTTGTGGATGGCGGATCAAGGGACCTCTCAGCCTTCACACCTGCATAAGCCAATTCCTATCATAAAGCTCCCCTTACATCTCTCTCTCTCTATCCTATTGGTTCTTTTTCTCTGGAGAACTCTAATAGAGCAGGCCTGCCTCACAATTAGGGAGTAGCAAGCCTGAGCTCATCAGTGCACCCTTGAATTCGTTTCTCCCCCTGTCTGAATTCAGGAGAGGTGCTCCGTGGCCTGGGTATGACTGTTTTTGTACACCAGGCAGGTATTCTAGCTCTCAGGGATGAAGAAGCTGCTTTGAGGGTCTGGACACAGAGCTAGGTTGAAAGAGGTCATATTTCCAAAAATAATGAGTTCTCTAGGTCTTACATACTATTGTCTTGTCATGTAGTAGGTGCTAAGCAAAATTTGAATAAATGATAACTATTATTTAGCAAAGCATGATAAAACATGATGGGGGTAAGTATCTTTGGGATTGTAACGACTTTTCTTTTTTTAAAAGATTTTATTTATTTATTTGAGAGAGAGAGAATGAGAGGGAGAGGGTCAGAGGGAGAGGCAGACTCCCTGCTGAGCAGAGAGCCTGATGCAGGACTCGATCCCGGGACTCCAGGATCATGACCTGAGCCAAAGGCAGTCGCTTAACCACCTGAGCCACCCAGCCACCCCATAATGACTTTCTCTGTTACTTGTGTAATGTAATGTTGAAATTGAAAAACTGTTGCCTTCATGTTTTTCAGAAAGTAAATAATTTGCATTATAGTTCACAGCTGCGGGACATCAAAATATCTCAAAAACACATTTGCTGAAATTATACTCCTCCTGTGAAAATTAATGAGTAACTACTTAGGTGTGATAGATTGAGGTTGATAATTTTAAGTATTATAAATAGAAGTGTGGATATCAAGACATTGGAGTTGTTTTAATTATTGACAAGAAGTTTACCGAGAAGAACAGGATCAAAGGTTTCACTGTCATTAGCAGTGAGCTTTTCTCTTACTCATTCTTGAATCTCCAACAAGCACACTGAGGTTGGCATTGAGTTGGAGCTCAGGCCATGCTGGGTTGTAGGGAATGAATCACCCCATTGTCCCCCTGCACCATGCCCCTTTACGGGGTTGATGATGATCTCATTTATTCCCAGCAACACTGTGAGGTAGGGACAGTTTTTTCCACCCTTTCTAGAGATGACACCAAGGCACAGAGAGGTTAAGAAACATGTCCAAGGTCACACAGCGAGTAACTGACGGACTCTGGATTCAGCCTAGGTCTCTTTAATCCAAAAAGCTTCTGCTTCCAGCCACGAGGAGACCTGCTTGCCACCAGACCACAGGCCGTACATAGTGGTCTGGACACAGGATGGCTTGCCACAATGACTTCTTTAAACGGCCAAGGAGCCTGTATTAGTTTTCGAGGGCTGCAGTAACAAGTCACATAACAATAGAAATTTATTCTCGTACAGTTCTGAATGCCAGAAGTTGGAAATCAAGGCGTAGACAAGGTCACTCTTCCTCCAAACCCTCCAGGGGATGATCCTTTGCCTTTTCCAGTGTCTGCTGGTTCTCGGTGTCCCTTGGTTTTGTGGCAGCATGGCTTCACCTCCACACGGGTCTTGGCGTGTCTCTGTGCTTGTCTTCCTCCCCACCTCTCCCCCTTCCCTTCCCAGCACTTGTCACTTGATTTAGGAGCCACCTTAATCCAGATTATCTGCTCTCCAGATCCTTAATTTAATTACATTTGCAAACACCCCGTTTTCCAAATAAGGTCACAATTTATAGGTTCTGGCGGGGCGGGGGAGGCATGGGCATCTTTTCAATTCGGTACACCTCTTAGTCCTTTTTATGTACCCTAAATTAAACCAAGTTTCTTTTTTTTTTTTTGAAGGAACAAAAATGCTCACCAAATGTGCTATTTGCTGTGAATGATATATTCTTTGTTTTATTCATTTAGAACTTCTCTCCCCTATTTGCCTCCGTACCTCTGGATGTTAGGCATGTGAAGACTGTGTGATGTTTCTTTTCTTTCCCTGGATTTCATGGTGTTTAAATGGCTATACCTGTCCTCCCCCCATTGCATTCTTTTAAGATGCTTTTTCTGGTTCTAGTTATTAATATTTTCTTTCCTATTTTTACTAGTTCCTCCTTTGATTTCTTTTGCTTTTAAATTAATTTTTAACTGAAAAGTTTTGTTATTTATTTGTATATTTGATTCCATTCTTCTTGATTATTCTTGATTGTGCAGGGCCTTCGTATGTTCGAGTGAAGATATTGTGCAACTTTGAGGGTTTTGATGGTGATAATGGGTCCACTGTACATTTCATGAGTGCCATAGCATGATGAGGAAGTTTCCGGGATTTGCGCAACGTTTTGTTTTATTTTATTTTTGAAGATTTATTTATTTGTGAGAGAACACGTGTGAGAGACAGAGAGGGAGAGAGAGAGAGAGTGCACACGACTGGGAGGGGCAGAGGGAGAGAGAATCTCAAGTGGACTCCATGCTGGGTGCGGAGCCCAATGCAGGGCTGAATCCCACCACCCTGAGATCATGACCTGAGCCGAGACCAAGATTTGGGTGCTTAACTGACTGCACCACCCAGGTGCCCCTGGGCAATGTTTTAAAAACTAGGTCAGTAAATTTTTCATTCTCCTAGATTTATCTCAGTACCAATATCTGAAAAATGTTAATTGCCAGATGCTATTTTAATGATGCTTCTGCTATTTTTTTTTTTCCCCCACGTAGAGTTTGAGACCATAAAGTCAACACTACTAGTTGGGTCAGAATTAAACTTTTCACTTGTGAAAAATGACATGTTGGCATTTTGGTTAATGTGACCTCAGTAATGTGTTCAGGCTGAATTTCTTTCTTTCTTTCTTTCTTTTTTTTTTAAAGGTTTTATTTATTTATTTGACAGAGAGAGACAGACAGCAAGAACAGGAACACAAGCAGGGGTAGTGAGAGAGGGAGAAGCGGGCTTCCCCGTCGGGCAAGGAGCCTGACGTAGGACTCGATCCCAGGACCCTGGGATCATGACCTGAGCTGAAGGCAGACACTTAACGACTGATCAGGCTGAATTTCAAGTGGCTTCCCAGGACATTCTGATTTGACCTCAAAGATGTTAAATATGTGAATTCGATGGTAGTTTTTATGGCTATGAACTACTTGGTCTTGTAGGGATTAGAACCTTCTATTCCAATCCCAAATCTGAGACTTCTCTGATGAGTAAGCTTAGCAGTACTCAAGGGCCAGATAGTTGTTGGGATTTATGACTGTCTCAGGCAAGGGTTCGACTACCACCACAACCATTGGTAATAAACCAGACAGAATATGCCCTAGGGATGGGATTTCCAAAATTGTTGCTTTTCTTCTTAGGCATTATTACTTTTCTGATAAACACATATTGAAATAAGACCAAACCTCTCCCACACCCTTTTCCTAAACTCCCTCCAAATATGGATTTAAGACACCCAAAGCTTCCTTGTGACTTTTGTATTTTTCTTTGGCATTTTGCAGGATGGCTAAGTGTACACCAAGATTTTCGACCGTTAGCCTGTTCTACCCCCCTCCATATTTTTCCTGTGTTGTGTGCTTCTCCTTAGGTTAATCATGAAGCACGTGTGTGACTTTGAATGTTAAGATGTGGCATGAAAAGGGAAAAAAAAATCACAGTCTTAGATGGATTTGTGGAAGCTTAACAGGAGCTGGTCTTATTCCATTGTTTCCTGCTTAGCGATGGGGCGGGGCTGGGGGGCCTTGCTGGCTAATTTAATGTAAAATGAGCCTCAGTTAATTTTCTTGTTGGGGCACTTGGGTGGCTCAGTTTGTTAAGCATCTGCCTTCGGCTCAGGTCATGATCCCGGGGTCCTGGGATCAAACCCCGCATCAGGCTCCCTGCTCAGCGGGAAGTCTGCGTCTCCCTCTGCCCTTCACCCCACTCGCTCTCTCTCTCTCTCAAATAAATCAATAAAATCTTTAAAAAAATATTTCTCTTGTCAAGTTGAACTGCCCGGGTATAGCGGGAAAGGAGCAGAAATATAAGGGTTTGTCAGGGAGCTGTTGAAGGTGGGGCAATGATCACCATTGTCCAGATCTAGCTGTGGCTCGATTCATATATTTGCAAAAAAAACACACAGTGAGGAAGATACTGGCCATCCACAGAGAAAAGTGACTGTAGAGTGGAGAACATATTTACTTTTTAATTTTTGCGGCAAGTGGCTTAGGAGAAGCAGTAAGCTTTTAGCTGGCCTGGGGCTAGTGGTTCTCAGCGCCACGAAAACAAAAGCCTGGATTGGCTTCCGTGGCTGGCTCTGGGAGCCCCCGAGAGCTAACGCCTTTCCCACCGCTCTTTGCTCTTCGTAGAGGATGCTTCAGCCCCGGCTCCGCATCTCGGGCAGGACTGGGTGGCAGCTGTCTGCAACAGGGCGCTGCCTCCCAAAGCCCAAATGGCTGATGATTTTTTCTGCAAAACTCTGACCCAGGATCTAAGTGCATCTGGGGACTGGGTTACACATGAAAAGCAACCTTGCCTTTTCGGAGCATAATGGGAAAGACCACAGAAGCTAATGGAAACTCAGCCTGATGGAAACGCTCACTGCCATGCCCAATGAGATGCAAGTCCAAATTAGCATGCTGGCAGCGAGTGGACAGATCAGACTTCTGACAAATGCGGCGGCGGGGGGGGGGTGGGGGGGAAGAAAGATCTTGTGTTACCAGTTGAGCTCATCAGCCCCGACCCCACTCATTAACATACTACCCTCGCCCACTGCCTCTTTGTGCTCCCTTTGGACCCCGTGACCAGCTTTGTGCAGCTTCGTTTCCATCTGCTGAAACAGACAATAGCCTTTGTAACCAAGAGAAAAAGCAGCAGCAGGTGAAGGGCTATTTTTAGACCTGCTGAAAGCTCAACATTGATTACTGTAGTTTCACACCTAAAACACCCAAGATGTGAGGCTGGAAGAGAATCGATGTTTTCAGTTGCTTGTGAGTTCATGAGATCTGCTTTCACATGCTGCTTCCTGCCCGACACTTCCTTCTGTCACTGATGCTGGGGGACAGGGGTCAGGTCACCTCTTTTATGCTCCCCTACTCACATTTGGTAATAATTACAACCCTTTTTTCCCCCCTCCCACCTGTCTCTTTAACATAATATCAAAGGGATTGGTTTACCGAACATTGATGCGTGTTTGGTCCACGGTTCATCCCCATCTGCGACATCCGGTATATGCATCTGGAGTACTGGCTGTTTCATATTGAGAATAATATGTGAGTTGTTTTTACATGCCATCTCATTTATCCTGCAGAATAAATCTGCAAGGTGGTGGTCTCCTTTCCCAGGTAAGGGTGAGAGGAGTTCTCGGAGAGACAGAGAAACCTGCTCAGCCGACCTCACTATTCATTGCAGAACTTGAGTCTAAACCCAGGTTTTTCTGACTCAGGACCTCCTGCTCCACTCACTTTTCCTGCTGCCTTTCTCCCTGATTTAATTTCAAACCGTTCTTGGCTGCAGGGGGCAGGACTCCATTTTTCTTTTGATTTTTTTTTTTTTCCCCCCTAGCTCTTTGATTCTGTCATTAAGTAAATCTCCTTTGAGTACAGTTTTTTTCTTCTTTTTTTTTGAAATGCTGTAGTCATGACCACTAATAGCTGGGATGTCAAACGGCTGTCCTTTCCTTTTCTAATTGAGACAAACACATTATGTAGCCCCCTGATTTTCTCTCTATCATCAGGGCGCCTGACTTAATTGTCCCCACTGCTGCTTTACGGCTGTAATGCTGAATCTGGAGACCGTCGTGGTTGTTGGCACTTGGACGCGGGGATTGTTCCGATGGATTGTGCTAACCTGCCTGTTGCTCTTTGTCCAGCCTCCCTTTGATTGGCTTCCTCATGATCCCTTTTGAAACTCAGGCACTGACTCTGAGATGTCACCTAGGAAGGTCTTTGAGGTCCCCTTGGCTAACATTGTGCCAATTCATTGTTTGGGAATAAAAGAACCCTCTGTCTGTATCCTGTTAAAATGTGCTGTCTTTTATCCTCATTTGCCCCATGCTGAGTTACCTAAATCGGACCCCAGAGAGCAGTGAAGGGAGAGACTCTCAGCATAAGAACAGACTAAGACCTGGGCAGGTCCTTCTCAACCCCCAAAGTACTCAAAGGGCAATTTTCCTCTTGCAAATCTGCTTTCTCTGAGATCCCGCTAATGTCCTGAGACTCTGCAGAGGGGGAAAAAAAAGACTGATCCCAGGGCTTGCTCTTGGGAGAAGATACTCAGGTGTTCTCGGAGAACCGTAGGAAAACACAGAAGATTAAGACTTTACTCTGGTTTTCCTCATCTGTTCGCAAGTCATCTGTAAATGTGTTTATGCCAATGAGAGCCCTTCCACTGCAAGCAACAGAAATGGACTCTTGTTAAATTGAAGCCAAAAGGGAATTGATTGGAAGATGCAGGGCAGCTCCCAGAATTGAAGATGAAGCTGAGCAGCCAACCTTGGGAAGAAGAGGGGCCAGGGTGGGTCTGGGAAGCTTGAGAACCGTCCTTTCTGGAGCCACCCTTGGGACAAGTCAGCCTCAGACCTCTAGTCACGACTCTGCTGTGAATTAGAGAGAGGCTGAATGGCCTGCTGTGTCATGGGCTGACCTTTGGGGCCAGGTAGACAGTTTCCCTAAGCCTTCCCAAGGGAACTCTTGGTGCTCATTCCAGATGAAGGGCATACCAAAGCAAAACCGGCATATTCCCAGTCTCCAGAGATTCTATAGAAAGCATTTCACAGCTCTCTGCACCCATGGGGCTAGGGTTCTTCAGACCTGTGGTACAGGGCCCCCCGCAGAGGAAGGGACTTGCAGGTGAGGCGAGCACCGGCTTAGAAGTAGCAGTGGATGGTCATTGTGTAACCCTGGGCAGGCAGGAAGAGCACATTCTGGCCGGTGGTGGGTACTAGGTAGTGCAAACACCATGAGCGAAAGCAGGTTATGTTTAGGGGCTGCCTTTCACGGCTAGCCCTAAGCAAGATTGCCAAGTAGGGGAAATGCAGTGTCGTTTGAAAAACCCTTTCCCTTTCCTTGGTGATGGTTATTCCCACTGAAGTATAGAGCAGTAGAGAGGATACTCCTTTGCTCCATCTCTTCTAAGCTGCCTTGGAAACCGGGGCTCAGATGCTTCATTCACACTATGGTGTGAGTAAATGAGAAGAACCTAGTGGGGGGGGTGTATTTGCATTTTTCACTAGGAGTAGAAGAAGCCCAAGTAAAGAGTTGAATCTCCAGCTGACGGAATCTCCTTAGGCAGGATGTGTGGGAGAGAGGACAACATCTGAATTTGTTCTGTGTGGAATAGGGTTCACCTGGAAGTTAAACTCCTGGTTTTGATGCTATTCATTAAGAGGTGAGATGAGAGAGCAGAAGGGAAGGGTTCAGGATACTTTTCTGTCACTATATAGGAAGTATAATGAACCCAGGTGTTAGAAATGTTAGAAATGTTCTGTTATCATGTTGCAGGATATAAATATAACCCTCCTTGTGATGATCTCAATTGCTGTAGTTCTGGTATACTTCCATGATGCTCTTAGCTGAAATCAAGAGTGTGCTGGGGGTGGCTCATACTGGCTTGCAGGAGTTGACCCTGAGCCTTTCCCCCCAGCTCGGCATTCAGTGACATCACACTGGTGGCTGAAGATTGGACATGGTGAGAGTATTTACATCACAGAAATTAGAAATACTATGAAGCAGGATTTTTTTTTTCAGAGAGTTAGCTGTTCAACATTTATCCACTTATAACTGGATATAGTTCATTTTGAAGTAATGTTTTTCCATACCTAATGCTCTCCTTCCTATGGAGATAACGTATTTTAATAAGTAATCCTGACAAGGGTATAAATACGTAGTTAAACTTCCCAAAGCATCTGTGTAGTCAACCTTTGATATTAAGCTTTTATACCTTGAGAAAAAGAAAGAAAATGCTGTTTTCTGGTTGTAATAGGGACATATTCTGGAATGACTGTGGATTAGAAAAGTCGAGAATGTTAGCCAAGACCCTTTTAAGCTGATATTGCCTTCCAGCTTTTTCTCCCCTCCTCCTCTCTCCTGGTTTCTGTTACTGGAAAGACTTAACAAGTGTCAGCAACCTGTTAAATCTAACGAGTTCAGGACAGCATATGCTCTGTTCATGGATTTTGGCCTCCTGACACAGGTTAGCAGAAACATATTATCTCTGGGTGGGAGGAAGCCTACTGTAATTGCAAGCACACTTTCAGCAGAGGCAGATTTGGCAAACTGAAAAAAAAAAGGTGTTTGGAACAGTGAGTATATAGGGGATGAGTTATTCTGGGGCAAAGTGCACTATTCAAAGAAATGTCTATTTGCTTGTGTATTTGAATCCAAGACAAATAATGTATCAGTCCTTAGATAATCAGAGCACATATGTAGAGATGTTTACCATTTAGTATCTGTTAAAACTTGCTGTTAATATCATAATGACTAGTATGCATATGCTTACAATTTCTAGTGCAGGACCAAAGACTGTTAAAAAAAAGGAATTCTCTAGAAAACTAGATATTTTTTTAAAATTTAATTTTAAAAAAAAAATCATTTATTTGAGAGAGAGTGTGTGTGTGTAGGAGGGACAGAGAGAGAGGCAGAGGGAGAGAGAGTCTTAAGCAGATTCTGCGTTGAGCACAGAGCCCCATGTGGAGCTCGATCTCATGACTCTGAGATCATGACCTGAACTGAGACCAAGAGTCGGACGCTTAACCAACTGTGCCACCCAGGCCCCCTTAGAAAACTAGATAGTCTAAAACATGTAGCTCATTTAATATCTTTGAGTGAAGTAAGGGAAAAGAGGGACAAAATGGATCAACTGCAGTGACTTTGGACAGGTTCAAATCAGCACTACACTTTACTGTTATTTTAAACACTCAAAGATTTTGCAAAGAGAAAGCCCTAAATATTGAATCAGAATTCAGAACAACTTCAGTGTTCCTTTAAGAATAGTGTATGCTTTGATTTAAATAAAAAGCAATATTAGTTGTCATTTATTTATTTATTTTTTTAAAGATTTTATTTATTTGACAGAGAGAGACACAGCGAGAGAGGGAACACAAGCAGGGGGAGTGGGAGAGGGAGAAGCAGGCTTCCTACTGAGCAGGGAGCCCGATGCGGGGCTCGATCCCAGGACCCTGGGATCATGACCTGAGCCGCAGGCAGACGCTTAACGCCTGAGCCACCCAGGCGCCCTTTAGTTGGCATTTATTGAGCACCTACTATATACCAGGTACTGCACTAGACCCTCAGGATGCATATGTGATTATGATACAGTCCTGTATCCAGGTTGATGGAAAAGCAACCATGCTCATAAATGGGAAGAGAAAAATACAGGAATGAAGGCGAAGAACTCAGTGCCTCCCCGCTACACTAAAATCACACCCGAAATTTTCCCGAAACCATAATACATTTCTGCTCTTAGGTACCTCCTTTTTATACAGAAAGGCTAGTGGCATAAAGTTGTATCCTTTTAATTCTTTAATTGTTAATTTTTCTTGTAAAGGGAAGTCATGCTCTTTGTGGAACAATGGGAATCTTTAGAGAAATAAAAGAGAATAGGTCACTTACAATCCCCAACCCAGAGAGAATCACCTTTTAGCACATTTTCCCCAGAATATTTCTTATATGTATATGCAAATATATCATAGACTTCAAGTTTGGAATCATTTGCATACACAATTTTATATTCTGCCTTTCCCCTTAAAGTTCTCACAAGCATCTCTGCATGTCATTAAATATCATACAAAACTTACTTTTTAATTGTTGGCTGATAGTCCATCATGCAGACTTATTGTAATTCATTTCACATTCTTTCTGTTGTTAGACTTTGAGGTCGTTTCCAATCTCTTTCTTTTACAAGTTGCAGATATCTCTGAGGTAGAGATCCATAGATGTTCCCACATAAAAATCTTTGTGCACGTTTCTTTTTTTTTTTTTGTGCGCATTTCTGAATACATCTTCACTGCACATTTTTAGAAATAGGATTACTGAGCCAAACAATTGTGATAATTGTTACAGCTTCCGATACATGTTTCCAGATTACATTCTCTAAGTGCTTCCTACTTTATAATCCCATTGCAGTGATATGAATACTCTCAAAATGTGCGTTGATATCGCGTAAGTGGATGCAAGTGGGGAAATTGAGCTCTGAAAAGATATTTTGGAATGATTAGTTTGTACAGAGCTGAAATAAAGTCCTTGCTGCCCGGTTTGCTCCCTCCCCAGATCACTATGTGACTGCCTCCCTTATCACCTCCACCTCTCTTCACATACCACCTCCTTCGAGGGGGCCCTCCTGGAACCTCTGACCACTTCTTATCCGGTTTCATTTTTCTTCTAATACCAAGCGTTACTTGGGATTATATATTCATGATGGACATCTCTGTTGTTTCTGGCCTCTTGCCCTAAGCACCACGAGGGAAGGGAGCTTGTCTGGTTCGCTGTGGACCGTGCCAGGAGTGTGAGCTGAGCAAGCCGGTGTGTATTGGTTGCACCAAAATACCTGTAGAGTTTGGTTGCTTTTATGCTGTTTATTGTTATTCCCAAGTGTAATGTTGCATAACAAGCAACCGTCAGGAGGTTCGTCCATCCTGTTAGTAACTCCAAGATGGCTGGCTGCCTGCCGCCTTTCCCTCCAGAAATTATGTCACGTGCACAGTTGTGCAGATCAGCATAGCATACTTGCTTGGCTTCAACAAAATATGAATATGGATCCATGGCTATTTTATTTATCAGTTTTGGTATTTGAGAATCTGAATTGAACTGGGAGAGCTCTATGTATTTCCCATTGTGAGCCTAAAGTGCTTTTCCAAATCATAGTTTTTTTGGGCTATTTTATTATTTGTACTAGACTTTTCTTGGCAATTCAAGCAGTGCACTAGTCTGCACGTGTAAGGACTTGTTTAGTCATCCAACTTCTTGGAACAATGTCTGGAAATTAGGAGGTGACAGTAATACTCAGGGTGAGATTATGGTGCCCCCCCCCCCCCCCCGTTGCTACCTCCCCACTGCAGCTTTCCCGGGAGGCCTGGGAAGGAGAGAGGAAGTAGAGGGAGAGGAGCGCTGCCTACTTAGAGATTCAGGCAGCAACAGCAGAAGGATTAGAATCCACCTCACTTTGTGGACTCTCAAGGGCTTTGGTCACCCCTTGGCCTCCCTGTAAAGTGGCTAAGGGACTGATTCTGGTTGAGGGCCTTGGGGAGGACTAGTCCTTTTTCCCCAACCACGTCTGCCAGGGCTATGTCCGTATAGTCGTTTGTGCTAGGTCTCAGGGCACTCGGGGCATTGTGCCACGGAGGCTCTGTGGTGGCTGTCTCTGCACGCTAATGGGGACGCTGCAGGATTAGGAGTGACGGCTCATTCATCCCTGTTCTGGGCCTTGCCTGGGCCTGGCAGAAGGTCAGCACTTAGGAAATACTTGAATGAATGAGTGAAGCTCCAAACGAAAGTGTTCCAAGGGAGCGGGACCAGGTTAAGTCTCCACCAACATTTATGCAGGGGGACCCTGCTTCCTGATTTGTCTCCTGGTATGATTCATAGGACCACTTTCACTCTAAAAGTATCTTGTTTTGTTTGTTTGTTGTTTTGTTTTGTTTTGTTTTGTTTTTTAAGTATCCTGGTCTAGATGGTAAATGACATAGCTATCTACACTGCAGGTACATTTAAATATTGAGAGATTGGCAAATATATTTGAAGTAGCTAAAAAAAATGTGCAATTCAATTTGTACAAAATGTATGGCCTATTTCTAGGGCTTCAGTAATCCCAGATGGACAGGTTGAAAGGGACCTACAGTGTCATTGGGCACAGCTTCCATGCTGTGCTTTAACTATAACTTACTGTTTTAGTAGCAAATAGCCTGGGCTTCCTGCTCTCTCAATGTCCAGTCTGATACAAGATGCTTTAAATGTTTTCTTCCTACCATGGGCCCTAATGCCATGTCTTGTTCAACTCTGACACCATGGAAGGTCCGGAGTTATGCCGTGGATGTCAGTAGCACCTTCTGCAGATTTTAACAGTTACCGATCATTCTTCATTTCATAAAACAATATTTACTGTGGATAGGGAGTATAATAATAATTATTACTATTATTAAAAGCCTATTACATTTTCGATATTAGAACTATAGATTCAGTATAAGCACCTCCTCAGTTGTTTCTGAAGACCCAAATCTTAGTCCATTCTCAGCTGTCAGACCAAACAGCCCCAGAGCCTTGTGCCGCCCCCCCAAATAGCTTCCCAGTGATCACTGAGTTTGGAGGCATCTCAGTACTGAAAAATAAGCTCTCTCTTCAGAAATCAAGACAACCGTCGTACTTGATGGGTATGGGTGTTTAGGCAATGTGTAGTCATCAGCGACTTTTGGGAAACTTGAAGGCGAGTTCAGGGTTGATCCTCAGGTTGGCATTGTTTGGATTTTCATGAATTCCCCACTGTGAAAGGCGCTGAGGCTATGCACAGTGGGGATGCGAGTCACCTGAGCGTTTGCTGAGTGACTGCTGGGGCAAAGCACTGAGCTAGAGATGGGAGTCTCTCTCGTGGCTCTTACCGTTTGAGGTTCTTTGAGAGGAGATTGGGCTGCTATCATCTGGGAAGGGAAGAAGGCAATTGACATTGAGAAATTAGGAAAAAGTTCACAAAATGGAAGGACTGGTTTGGAGTATACACAAGGAAAGAAAACAATGATATAGAGACAAATGCAGGAAAATGGCAAGGGTTTTTTTTTTTTATTAAGATTTATTTATTTGAGAGAAAGAGGACACGAGCAGCAGGGAGGGGCAGAGGGAGAGGAAGAAGCAGACTCCTTGCTGAGTGGGGAGCCAGATACGGGGCTCGCTCCCAGGACCCCAAGATCATGACCTGAGCCGAAGGCAGATGCTTAACCAACTGAGCCACCCAGGCGCCCCCAAATGGCAAAGTATCGATTGCAAAGATGACACCACACATACCATGATGATATATAACCAACACTCCGGACTCTGAACTGTTTTCCAGGCTCTTAGTCACTTTATGTGGATTTATTTTTTCCTACAAAGTGGGCATTGTTACCCTCACCATCATGATCCCCATTTTACCAGGGAGGAAACTGAGGCTTGGTTGCTGAGGTAACCTACACAAGGTTAGACAGCAGGACTGGACAAGCTTGTGCTCCCGGCTGCTATGCGCTCCCCAGGCCCCGCTGGATATTCCCAGGGGCAAGCAGCTTCCAGACTACAAAGACTCCTTCACACCCCGCTCTCTCAAGACAGACAGCCTCAGGACAGGTATCATTCCGTTCCTCACCGGGACATAGGCCCAGGGAGGATATAACTTGCCCAAGACCACACAGCTAATAAGTCTTGAGGCCACTCTCTGATTTCCTTATTATTTTTTTAAAGCTTCCATATTCTCTGTGCTCCCATGGCCCTTGATGGCCTCAGGTGATCTATAAGTAATGCTCTCACTATACCTGATGCTACTCAGACCACTGTTGGAATTATTCCATCCAGTTCATTCCTCTACATTTACAGGGCATGGGGGCGCCTGGGTGGCTCAGTTGGTTAAGCGACTGCCTTCGGCTCAGGTCATGATCCCAGGGTCCTGGGATCGAGCCCCGCATCGGGCTCCCCGTTCCGCGGGAAGCCTGCTTCTTCCTCTCCCACTCCCCCTGCTTGTGTTCCCTCTCTCGCTGTCTCTCTGTCAGTTAAATAAACAAATAAAATCTTTAAAAAAAAAAAAACAGTTGGTTACATTTACAGGGCATGTTTATACCTTGAAGAGGGTTTGGTGTGATGTAGGGAGAGACTTTTGACTTTATTGCAAAAATCTACTGAGGAAGACTGGAATTTCTGTCCCTGGAGGAACCAGATGACTTGGGCAGTTTTTACACATTCTGCTCATAGAAGGGGCGGTGGCTCATGCGAGGGCCCCCTGCACTGGCCTGAGGGAACAGCTTCCCTGTTCTTCCTTGGCCAGGAGAGAAGGCCCACCACATTGCCACGGTCATGTTTTCCTGCCAGAGAGCGCGTCACGTGTTGTGTTTTCTGAAGTCACTGACCTTGTCGAGTCTTGATGTTTATGCCCAGTGGGCCAATCTAAACCTTTTTCCTCTCCTTTTCGCTCACAATATTTTCAGCTGGAGTCTGTTACCATGCAGCGGGATTGATGTGCCTTGTAAAACTTTGTAATAACTCCATAAAAGAGTTTTCTCTTTGTCAGAGAAAGAGGATATCCCCCCCCGCGGTGAGTTGTTCCTGCGGTAAACGTGCAAACGATTTCGGGGACTGAAGAAAACAGAATGTGAGGACACGTTAGTGATTGCCATTGAAGTTACAACGGAACTTTTCAGACACTTGTCACCTTCGATTCAAAAATTATCCCCAGTACTGGGAAAATTGATTTAAAGACGAGTTCATAATTTAATAGAGTTAGTATTTTAACATAAGGTAATAAGCTATATGTAATATAATAGAAAATGATTTAAAAAAAAAACCTAAAAAAGTGATAAAAAAACCCAAGAAGCGATGAAAGTAGGTTTTTGTGATCCTGTTTCTTCAGGGTTTTTTTTTTTTTTTTTTTTGTTTCTTTTTATTTTCTCAGCTGTTCTCTCTCTCCCATTCTCCTCCTTCTTTCTA
>NW_027397064.1:8125782-8155223 GCF_003265705.2 Callorhinus ursinus
CCCCCCCACTTCTCTGATTACTTTCTTCCTCTTCCCTGTCCTGATGCACCATCTCATCCCCGTGCGTGGAAGGTCGGCCAGGCCTCTGGAGTCTGTAGATTTCATGGGCATGCCATAAAAATCCGTATTCCACCAAAAGGAGCTGAGCAGCAAAGAGGAGACCAAACCTTTTTCTTCACGGAGATGCAGAATTTTTTATTGTTTTTCAATTTCTGTTACAAGAAAAATTCAGACGTCTCAGGAGAACATCTTCATGTGTTCCCTTTTTGATGTTGTTTCTTTTCTCGGAGGACCATTTAGATGGCATCATCTATCTGCTTTCTTTTTCCCAGCACGAGGGATGCAATATTGCTAATGAATCAGGAGACCAGCAACGGAGTTCCCTGCTTCCCTGTATAGTGAGGTTGTTTGATTTAAAAACTCTAAAGTATATCTGAAGGAAATGAAGTAAGTGCCTCAAAGAGATATCTGCACTTCCATGCTCACAGCTGCATTATTCACAGTAGTCAACACATGGAAACAACCTAAGGGTCTGTCGATGGACGAATGGATAAAGAAGATGTCGTGTCTATAATGGAATACTATTCAGCCATTTAAAGAAGGAAATCCTGCCGTTCGTGGATGAACAGGAGGGTCTTATGCTAAGTGATATAAGCCAGAGAGAGAAAGACAAATATTGTATGATCTCCCAATATTTGTGGACTCTAAAAAAGTTGAACTCATAGAAACAGAGTAGAGTGGTGGTTGCCAGGGGGCTGGGGAGTTGGAGACACGGAGAGATGTTAGTCAAATGGTACAAAGTTCCAGTTCTAAGATGAACAAATTCTGGAGATCTAACGTACAGCGTGATGACCATAGTTAATAAAACTGTATTGTATACTTGAAATTTGCTAAGAGAGATCTTTTTTCCCCCTAAGATTTTATATATTTATTTGTCAGACAGAGAGAGAGAGAGAGAGAGAGAGCATAGGCAGGGGGAGCGGCAGACAGAGGGAGAAGCAGGCTCCCCGCCGAGCAAAGAGCCCGATGTGGGGCTCAATCCCAGGACTCTGGGATCATGACCTGAGTCGAAGGCAGATGCTTAACTGACTGGGCCACCCAGGCGTCCCCACTAAGAGAGATCTTAAGTGTTCTCACAAGAAAAAGCGGTAGCGATGTGAAGTGGTAAATATGTTCATGAACTTGATTGTGGTGATCATTTTACAATGGGTGCACGTTTCAGATTATCTCACTGTGTGCCTTAAGTATATACACTTTTATATCATTTCATGATGTATATGTGTATCAGATCATCATGGTTTATGCCTTACATCTATACAATTTTATTTGTTAGTCATACTTCAATAAAGCTGGGAAAAAAATGTCCCTGGGGGTCACAGGTCTGGGGCCTGATATTAACATGGTAAATGAGTAAGAGCGTGTGCATGTGCATGTGTGTGTGTGTATGCGTGTGAAAGAGACAGACACAGAAGGAGAGAAAACCTTCTTTTGCATTCCCAGTATAACTTGAAAATGCTGCTCTTTCATATCTGTATACAAAATTGCATTTCTTGGAGGCTTGTTGTGCCCTAACCCTACTCAGTCCCATATCCAGTGACATAGCCATAGTCCTCAAAATCTTTCACGTCTGTCCAGTTTTCTTCTCCACTCAAGTCACAGTATCACTGGATTTGAGATAAGGGCCTTGTAGAAAGCCCATCTAACTCTCCAGCCTCCATGTGTCTCTGTCCCGCCAGTGGCCTCTGCCTTCACACCCGCCCCGCTGTGGCCATCTCCCCCCAGGATGGTGTCCCAGACACAGTCAGCCCGGGAGCCGCTGACTTCTGGAATCTGCAAGTCTGCCATCCCCATCCATGCTATTGCCATGCACCTCCGGCTCCTCACTCACTCGTTCCCACTGCGTCTGTCCTTCAACTCGTGCCGGGACCTCCAGGGTCTTAAAGGCTTTCTTTTTTCCCCACTCAGCACCTCTCAGACCTAAGACAACACTTCTCTTTCTTTCCTGCCTGCTGATTCAATTCACACGATCTATCCCTTGACCCAATCTCTTGCCTGTACTCTCAGCTACTTTTCCCCTTTGGACATTCTGCTGTATCAGCTGAGCAAAACCACAACCCAAACCTGTCTAGGTATTGACTTTCTTTGTCCCAAACCCAGGCTGTCGAGCCATGCTGGGGGAAATCACCCACCCTGGAGACTGCATGTGCATGGTCTCCAACTTCTGCTGGGTCCTCAGCACTGCACAGCGAGTCTGTCAGGCTCCAAAGAACCATCTGTGTCAGGCAGTTCCTAGTATTGCCTCAATTCCGTTCTGTACACATTGTTCCAAGAAAATTGCCACCTCAGATGCTGAGAGGATGTTTTGATGCCTTTCTCTTTTTCTCTGTGTTTGCCATGATTGAGAAGTACGGTAAAAATAAACTCACTTGATATATTTCTTGATTCTAGAAGTCATCACAGATAGTGGAAATTGCCTCAAATATGCAAACTGCTTGTCCAACATGAGTAGAGAAAAAAGTATTTCTGTGAAGGCTTTCATACAGGACATGCTGAGCTAACTTCTTGCGTATCGGCTGATGATAATGTTTTTCTCGCTATTCACATATCTTTAATTTGGCACAATTCTATATTAATCCTTTCAACAAAGCTATGATTTTGTGGTGGGAAGTCTCACATTGTAGCGTAGTCTCGAAACATACAAATCAGAACTTGAAACTGGAGGCAAAGTTCTGCCACAGTAAGATCAAAGTTGTGTTGACCTTACTTCACAAAAGCACACCTGGGCTGATATTAGCCTTTTATAGTTGTTTTTTTTTTTTTTTTTGTCTTGTAACCTTTTAAAAGAGTGTCCACACAGTGCTATAATTTAAGAGGTACATTGGAGCAGTGCCCATGTAAGCTGTGAAAAGAAATTGGTAGCTGGGGCTGTGGGAAAAGACTTCTGCTGATGTTTCTTTTCATGTAATTTTGCTTCAAGGCCTCTTTTATAAATATATGTTGGTAATTAAGATCCAATTTCATATGGGGGCTGGAGGAAGCCAGAACTTGCAATCCAGGTCACTGTGTGAAAATATGCAAGTTCTGTGAACTCCCAAGTCCAGGGTGGGGCCATCGTCAGAGGACCTGCCCTGGAGTCCTGGGAGGTGTGAGCACTCCTCTTGATTTGTTTGCTCCATCCTTTTGTGGTCAACTGCTTGGTTTTTGTGTGGATTGAGCAGAAGCCCCAGTCTTAACTAGAGCTTTGCTTTTAGCCACTTTCCGGATGTAAATATAAACCCTCAAAAGCTTGCTTTTAGTTTTATAATGTTTTTAGGAATTACCTTCTGTGTTCTTATCTTTTATTAAATGTCTTTGAGCATTCAAAAGAGACATTTCAAAATGTAAAAAATAACTATCATAGCAAACACAGCATAAGATAACTTGGCTGTAATTAAACCCAGTTTGGGGGCCCCTGGGTGGCTTAGTCGGTTGAATGTCTGACTCTTGATTTCTGCTCAGGTCATGATCTCAGGGTTGTGAGAACGAACCCCACTTCAGGCTCTATGCTCAGTGGGGAGTCGGCTTGGGATTCTCCCTCTCTCCCTCTGCCCCTCTCTCTGCTCATGCTCATTCTCTCTCTCTCTCTGTCTCTCTCTCTTAAATAAATAAATCTTAAAAAAAACCCAAACAAACCCTGTTTTATCCTTTCCAAAGGCTGCTCCCACTGCCTTGTTTCATTTCCACATGCTTTCCTTGGAGCCTACATGGTGGTCATAGAGGTTCCTAAATTCACTGTGCGTTAGTACCACCTGGAGAACATGTTCAGGGTGTAAAACTAGGTCCACTCCCAGTGCCTGACATTCAGAAGCCTGGGATGTGGCCCAGGTTATCCACAATTCCCAGGGATTCCCCAGGTGGCTCTCCTGCAGGTAGATCAAGGTGGTCATAGACACACTCTGAGAAACCCATTAGCATCTACCCCTGGAGCGGAAATCTGGAGACTTGACCCTGAAGCTTTAGGTTCTTTGGATTAGTGACTTAATTGCTTTGGAATTTATTTTTCTAAACTGTGAATTGGTGAGTTGAATTAGACTATTTTACCAACACAATTTTTCTAGATAGTTTCTGACAGTTTGTTCCAAAGAAACGCCTGTATAACTGAGTAGTGAAAGGATTTAATTTTATTACATAATATTTTAAATTTAATTTTAGGCTTTTGGCCACATATTTAGCAGGTCTCGGTAGATAAATAAGTCTTGCATTTGATCAATTTATTTAAATAATTAGAACAGAAAATATCTAGGTATACTTGGATTGAAATTAAATTCACCTCACATAGGAAGGTACACATTTTTAAGCCTCTCTTTCTCCCTTTCACCCAATGCATGTGGCATAACACACAATGTGCAGATTGAAAAGGAGAGTTGAACACCCGGGAAATGTTTTCCATATGAATATCCAATTGTCCTGCACCATTTGTTGAAAAGAGTATTCTTTCTCCATTAAATTCTTTGACACCTTTGCCAAAAATCAATTGACCATATGTACGTGTCTGTTTCTGGACTCTCTGTTCCGTTGATCTACTTATCTGTCTCTAGGCCAATACTATATTGCTTTCATTATTCTAAGGTAATCTGTACTATCCTGTAGTTTTGAAATTAGTTAGTGTAAATTCTCTTTGTTCTTTTGCAAAATCATATTCTTGTAGTCCTTTATATATTTCCATATAGATTTTTAGAATCAGGTTTTTTTTCCCAATAGCTATATATAAAAAAAAAAGCCTGCTAGGATTGTAAGTAGGATTGCTTTGGAATCTATAGATGAATTGGGAAAGAATTGACATATAAACCACAACAATTTTCCCCCCTGTCATGTTAGCTTTTGGTTTTAAAGGACTGCTCTTAATTTAAGGAGGAGAAATCCTTGTTAGCAAATGTATATTCTGAATAGAAAATAGATAATGAGTGCAAATTTCCACTAATATGCTTTATCTGGCATCTATCCTAGTTATTTCCATGGTGATGAGAACATTAAATAATTTTCTTAGGGCATCTTAGTAATTTGTGAAAGAAATTAAGTAAAATGTACAAATTAAAAATGATATTTCCATCTTGGGCGCCTGGGTGGCTCAGTTGGTTAAGCGACTGCCTTCGGCTCAGGTCATGATCCTGGAGTCCCCGGATCGAGTCCCGCATCGGGCTCACCGCTCAGCGGGGAGTCTGCTTCTCCCTCTGACCCTCCCCCCTCTCGTGCTCTCTCTCTCTCATTCTCACTCTCTCAAATAAGTAAGTAAATAAAATCTTTAAAAAAAATAAAAATGATATTTCCATCTTAACCAAAAGGCCAAATGCCTCCATGTCCATTCAAGATAATTAAAAGAATAATGTCCAGCCTGATTTTTCTTCTTAAGAACAGTGGTAAATATTTAACAACTGACTCTCCAGACCAAAAAAAAAGGCCCTGATTTGTAACATGTGCCAGTTTCTGTGGTGTAAATACTCCCACTTACCACTATTTTCAAGCTAAGGAGGTGATGCAAAGTTGAGGAGAGATCACATTAGCACCCCATTCTACACAATTTCCATCAGACAGACACAACAGATGTGAATAGCTCCAAGAGCATAAATGATAATAAAATGTAGTAAAGTAATTAGGAAGGGATGGGGTCTGAGCATTTGTTAACTTTGCTTTTAATATAATTTATTTAATAGTAAGTCTGTTTAATTTTTAGTAATGGCCATGTTTAATAGCTGGCTCACAAAATTCCTAAAAATGTCACAGTTGGTGAGGGGGTAGGAGCTGGTGGTGCCAGAGCACTACTGTGGGCCAAGAGTTAGGAGAAAAGCGTTTTTTTTTTTTTAATTTATTTTTTTAATTAAAAAATTTTAAAGAAGTTATGCATTTTTTTTTTAAAGCTTTTATTTGTCAGAGAGAGAGAGCAAGCACGAGTGAGAGCAAGAGAGAGTGTGCACAAGCAGGGGGAGCGGCAGGCAGAGGGAGAAGCAGGCTCCCCGCGGAGCGAGGAGCCTGATGCAGGGCTCGATCCGAGGACCCTGGGATCATGACCTGAGCTGAAGGCAGATGCTTAACCGACTGAGCCACCCAGGCGCCCCATCGGTTATGTGTTTTTAATATCAAACTGAACTAATGGTTAATGAGTCCATTGTCAAATAAAACAAAAGTAATTGTATTTTGTAACTTTAAATCCTTGATTGAATAATTCTAAACTGGTGGGGTTGGGCAGACATTTTATTACCATTTTATAAATTAAATGTTTGGTGTAACCGTGCGTGTGTGTGTTAAAGGGATGGGACAGGAATGGGACAGGGAAGATCAGCTGGAACTTTTCCTCAATTAGGGCGGGTTGGGTGAAGTAACCCCACACTGGCCCAGACATGTAACAGCTCCTCACAGAAGTTTCTCATCACACAGCAAGGATTGTCCAGGCCGGCTCCAAGTGATGAGGGTAGACATGTTTTATTTGGGGGTAGGGCAGAGGTGTCTGCTCCAAAGACCGCCCTGCAGCTTCACCGAGGAGGGCACAGGAGCTGCACTCGGGTCAGCGGGAAGGAGCTGGGCACTGAGGAGGAGGTTTGCACCGCCAGGCCTCAAAAGGGTGCCTGGGGCTCCCTCTTCCATCCCATTGGCTGCACCTAGTCACACGACCACACCCAGCTGCAAGGGAGTCTGGGAAACAGTCTGTGTGCTCAGGGCGGAGGAGCAAAGCGGATTTGGGGCAACAGGTGTAACTCCCGTCACTTCCTCGTACTTTCTTAGCTGTCCTGACGCAGCATCATCTGGGGGCCTGTTGGAGAATTTAGAGGAGTTTTATCATTAATTGTGTTCTTGGACAAGACCCTTCCCCTCTCTGGGTCTCGGTTTCCTCGGCTGTAAAATTCCGGGCTTGCACCAGGTCCTTCCTAGTTCTGTGACTCTCAGCTTATTCTCTTCATCTTCTCGACTCAGCGTTCCCTGCTCGTGCTTCTATCCGTCCTGCTCTCCCGGGGGTGGCTTTTGTTCATCCTTGGTCCTGATATGAACCCCAGTGGAAACTGGTCTTTGCTGTGACTTGGCAGATCTGTCCACCTGCCTGGCTGGGTCCCAGGGCTGACGAGCACAAGGCATTTCTGACTCAGGGGTTCCGAGGGACTGAGCGCAGCTGTTCTGTCTTGGGAGAACTGTGCATGTGCAGTTTAGGGGTTTGTCAGGAAGCTCTTCTCATTTTGCTACGCTCAGGAAAATGCCAAATTCAATATGTAGCTGCCAACATTTTGCTCCAGCAAACTATATCTCTGAAGAATTATAGCGCGCCATGGAGGAACGTAGCCTCTGCAATCAGTCTGCCAGGGTTCAAACCCCGTCTCTGCCATTCTGAGTTGTGTAACTGAGACCAAATCACTTAAGCTCTCCGTGCCTGTTTCCTTCTTTGTAAAGTATTGTTTAAAATAAACATAATTTAAAAATATTTTTGTATAAAATAACTCTCAGAGTGTTTTTTGGAGGATTAAGTAAGCTAATACATGTAAAGTGCACAGAACAATGCCCACCGTGTGACAAATACTATAAAAAGTATCATTTTTTCCTGTTGTAATTCTTAGTGCACAGAGTATTTAAGGAAATGGTGCTCTCATGTGCATTGTGGATAGGAAATAAAAGGGCCAAGATCTAGTTGTTTTAAAATGGGCAGTGGGAGGGGCGACTGGGTGGCTCAGTCCGCTAAGTCTCCAACTCTTGATTTCAGCTCAGGTCATGAGCTCAGGGTTGTGAGATGGAGCCCACATCCAGTGTGCTTGGGATTCTTTCTCCCTCTCCCTCTGCCCCTCCACCCCCCATGTTTGTGCCCACACACACACACACACACACACACACTCTCTCAAATAAATAAATCTTAAAAAAACCCACAAAATTTGCAGTGGGTAAAATCGATTATGCAGTGCAGCCTGTTCTAACCTACAAAACGGTCCCACTATGCAGTGGGAGACTTCTTCTTTTCCTTACTGCCTTGACTCTTTTCCTCCCCTCCTGTTTCCAACCTCTTCTCCTCTCTGAGAATAGCCCCTGAGGCTTGTGGTGGTACTAATGTGCCAAGTTGCCTGCTGCAGAGGTTTTAATCAGATGAGCATCTTTTAGCACGTCTGCCCCCTTCTATACTCCTGGCAGACATTGCTAATCAGTATGGGAGTTTTTTCCTATTGATCCTCAGTCCCTCCAAAGAAAGGAATTATAGTCAAAACACTTAACATCTGGTTTTGTTTGACCAATCAGAGCCAGCCCTGGGGGGGGGGGGGCTGGAGGTCTGTTTCTGCTCCCAGCATTAACCCTGTAGTTTTTGGGTCTGTGGAGAGATCAAGGGGCACATAGGGAAAAAGCCAGTACTTGCAGGACAGTGGGGGAGTAGGGAGAGGGGTGGGGTGGGGTGGGTGTGGAGGTGGGGGGAAGTGTTCAGGGCAGTATGGAAGAAAAGAAGTATTTCACTGTGTTAACAGTTGGTGTAGCTGACCTTGTATAAATGAACCAAGTATCCACCTTGCACGGAATTTTTTTCAACATCACCACGGCGTGGGCCCCATTGGAGCTTGAGATGAAACTCAGCTGACAGTTGTCATAAGATGTGGTTTGAAGAAAAGGGTCACTACTGTTCTTGAAAGTTATGGAGGAGACCTTGTGGAAGAGGAAGGATTTGATGTGGGCCCCGAAGGGTTTTCATTGGCAGAAGGGAAAGGGCGTTTCAGGCGAGGGAACAGGGTGAACAGATGGGCCAGTGTGAGCCTGACAGAGGAGGCAGGCCCCTCCTCCTGGCCTCCCCGAGGCTGCGGTGCCAGGTTGCCATGGTGATGACAGACTCTTTTGGGCAGGCAGTGTTGTGAAGCCATCAGAGCAGAAAAGACAGGCAATTCCCCGGTTCCCATTTCTGCCCAGACTGTGAAATAGCAGTAAATGCCAGTCTGTTTTCTTCTAGAAAAAGTGGGTTCTCTTTGAGCTTTACTCTGTAACTTCTAAAGAGAAAGTAATTCACCAAAAACAAATATAGTTTATCATGATACAATGTATTGCTTTTCTGTTTTTGTCTTTTGTGGGTACATGTTTCTAGTATTCATAAGTAAAATCATACTGCTTCCAACATTAGCATGAATACAACCTAAACCGGCTTGAGAAAAAGGATTACTCCAAATTTATTAAGTAGGAAATAGCACACGGTGTGGTGAGAGTAGAATGGGTTTTAGACAGGGAGTGAGCGGAGTTCAGTTCCATTCTTGGTTCTACAGTCTTTCTGGTGTGTAACTAGGGACATTTTTACCTCCTGTCTCTCAGTTTCCTCCTTACAAAGTGAGGTAACAACATCATTTCAGCGAAAGTCTGGCACGCAAAGAAGGAGGAAGAAAACAACCGTTAACTCAAATGCAGCTATTAGAACTTTTGGGCTTACTCTCTCTTCGTATTTGTTCCAATCTTAAAAAAACAAAGTTGTAATCTCGATCTACATTTAATTTTATACCTTGCTTGCACACTTAACCTTTGTTCACAGTTTTCATAGACTGTGTCTGTGTGCCAATGTCCCTTGTTAGAGGGCAGACAAGGTCACAGCTTGCTGAGTGTTGGCATTTATAATTTACCCCTTAAACTCAGAGTCTTCATGGTGTTCTTGTTTGTTTGTTTATTAGAGAGAGAGAGAGTGGCGGAGGGGAGAGGGAGAGACAGAATCTTAACCAGGCTCCACGCCCAGCGCAGAGCCCGACACAGGGCTCCATCTCTCTCTCGTGACCCTGGAGCCAAAATCAAGAGTTGGACACTTAACTCACCGAGCCACCCAGGCACTCCATCTTTATGCCATTTTTACTAGGACAGATACTCTGATGTCCCGTTTTTAAAGGCAATTGCTAATGTGCTTGATTTCAGGTCCTATTTGCTTCAGGCTCCCTGTGAGGTGTATGAGTAAGATATTATCCTGGGCCCTCTGCGACCTGAGTTCAGTTCCCTGAGAGTGAGAGTTTAGGGGGAGGGACAGCCTTGTCCAGAGAGGGCCATGTACTCGTGGATGGAGCACAGTGTCTTGGGGATGTGGATGCTTTCACTCAGTAGGGCCAGAAACTAGGGGAGCTTGGGTGCCTGCTGTCTGCTCTGCCCCTACCACGGGGGAAGAGCATGGGATGGCAGGCTGCTGAATAGGCATGCTTACCCAGGCTTGGAAGCAGCCCTGCTGGGTTTTGGCCCCGGTCTACACAACTTGAGATTTCCCATTATGTCTTTGTTTCAGCTTTAATATTTGGGATTTATTTTTAATATCCTAAATCTTAAGTCGTTGCTTTTATTGCTTTAGCTTCATTTTAGCTTTTCCAAAGAAATTTTATTCTTTTAATTGTTTAGTCCCTAACAAGTCTTTTATTTACTTGTTTTTCCATTACACAAGTGGGATAACACCATTACAAGAGAAAGAGAAAATGCCCCGTAACCCAAACACAACTCTTAACAGTTTTTGTTTATTCTCTGTTGATATTCAGAGCACTTAACAGTCATAAACATGGTAGATGAAGAATTTTATGTCCTACTTCTTCGCTTAACCTGACATTATTCACATGTTTTCCGTATTATTTTAGAGCCTTTATGACTTAATGGTTGTAGCATTCTATGTGGTGATTGTACCATAATTGGCCTAACCAGTTATTTGCTGCAAATACGGGTTTGTTTTCTCCTATTTAACATCCTTTCTGGGCTGATGTTTCAGTTTCGGCGATCCGGCCTTCTTGCGTCGGCACCAGAATGTGAATTGTGCGGCTCTGTAATTTCCCCGGAACTTTCTTTATGTTCTTGTCCTCCCCACGCCTGACATGGAGACTGTAAGTATTTGGTGCGTTGCTCCTGCCCCCACACCCGAAAAAAATCCTGCTTGAGTCTTGATTTGTACGTGAGTGAAATTGGCACATAATTTTGGAGCTACAGACATCAATCAGTCCTTTATTAAGGAGACGAGCGAATGTTTGTGGAAATGAGTTCTTTGAATGCTTCCCTCCTTCAGTCTCAATTCCAGATTTGTTTTGTGAGCTCCCGGAGTTTTTAGTGTTCAAATGCTATAATATAGTCCGTGTTTATTTAGCCTTAGATCGCATGTGTCCGAGTCTCCTATTCAATGTTTTGTAATCTGTGAATAGCAAACAGGAGTAGCTTTGAATTGCACAGCCTTCTTTATGGAAAGCTTTCTTTAACATTACGTTGGTAATGTTTGCTATTCACAGATTACAAAACATTGAATAGGAGACTCGGACACATGCGATCTAAGGCTAAATAAACACGGACAGCGTTTTCCCCTAGAAGTCTCCTAGTATGATGGCTTCTGGATCATCTTCTTCCCAATACAGTGGTTGCCTTCCAAGATGCTGGAAGCTTCTGCCTGGCTCTTACTGGTCAAAGAAGCCACCAGCCCACCCACATTCATAGGTGTGCAGAAAGGTACCCACCTCCTGACAGGAGAGAGGTGAGGTCACAGTGCAGAAGGAGATGTAGGATGGGCTGTTGGAAAACCATGGATCTTGGAAAATATAACCTGCTTCATCTCACCGCTACTGAGGTGAAGTTTCAATTTCAACCTCACCGCTCCCAGATGCTGGTGCTTGCTCCCTTCCACCTGCCTCTCTGCATTTCCCTGTTCTTCTCGCGACCCTGCTTGTGAGAGTCTCCTTCTCCTTCCCGGGCCACACTGCTTACAACTTGCTGCTTGGCTGGGCACATTAATGACTTCTAGAATGGTCCTCCTTCTCATCACTTGTCTTCTGTCTGGTTGCAGCTTCTTTTCATTTTTCACTGAACAAGTGCCATTTATGTAGCATCTCGTGTTAATCAGACCTCTCTCTCTTCCACACGGCACTCTAGTCAGTCGTGGCTTTGTTCATGCAGTCTTTGGTCTTGATAGCCTCCCTCGGCGTGGTTCATTGTTAACAGGTGGGAAATACTGTTTGTTTGCTTCAAATATTTAACAATTGATTTCCTCCAGAGCTGTTGTTATAACAGAAGTCTAGAAGGTTGGGTACCAAGTGGTCCAGCTTTCATTAAAATTAGGAAAGCCTTTATAACTACAATCTGTTATGTATAGTGATGATATTAATGAGACTACCATGGTGATCATTTCACAGTGTATGCAAATAGCAAATGATGTCAAAACTAGTATGTCGAAATACCGGAACTCATATGTTAATTATACCTCCATTTTTAAAAAAGTAAAAAAAAAGTATACCTAGGATTACTTCTAGCTTATAAAGTAGCATTGCTAACAGTTTTTAAAAAGTGAAAAAAAAAATTTAGAAGATTAAATTTACTTCCACATAGGATTTTGGCTTAACCATGCATCAAACTCCTATTTTCATCCATGTTCCTACCAACCGAAATGACCAAAAGAATATGAAAATAGGGGTGGCTATTGGGTGGCTCGGTCGGTTAAGCGTCCGACTCTTGGTTTGGTCTCAGGTCACGATCTCAGGGTCGTGAGATCAAGCCCACGCGCGATCCGCGCTCAGCTCGGAGTCGGCTTGTCCCTCTCCCTCTGCTCCTCCCCCTGCTTGTGTTCTCGCTTTCTGTCTAATAAATAAATAAAATAAGAAAAGAGTAGGAAAATAGGAACCCCTTCATAGACTCAGGGAGCCAGGGAGAAACTCTGATCACATCACACAAGATACAGTAGAGGATGAGGTGAGAACAGATTAAAGAAAGCCTGAGGCTTATTTAGAACCCCTCGATAAGAGAGGCACATCGGTGATGTGGTGAAGAAACTGTACTGCCTACAGTGTTACATCTCTCAATTGGAAAAGTTTGCATCAACTCTCACCAATTTTCTTTCCTATCAAATGCTGACTGCATTGAGTGAATTATGGAATTATGATGACAAACTGGTGATTTCTCTCATCCTATCATGGGTCCTATTATGATGAGCGGGGATTTTTCTGTGTAGAACTTTCCCTTGTCCACAGGGCTATTGTGGACCCTGAGCTATTTCTTACATAATAGAAACAGGATGAAGGATCTCCCTCTGATGGGGTTTGGGACACACTGCCCCTGGCATATGGGGTTCAGGACATACTGCCCTTGACGTATGGGGTATTTTCAGCTGAAGGAGTTTGAGAAAATGGCAGAAGCAGGCCATGTGAGAGGTTTCCTCCCTGCATGCAGAGGAAAGGAGCATCCTTAACTCCAAAGACAAAGGGATGTCAAGGAGAATTCTGACAAACAGGGCTGGCTGTTTCCCCCACTTTACTACGCTTACCTCATCTCCTTAACCTCTATTTCTACAGGACTGTCCCCTCTTCATCCAACTGAGCATAAAAATACTCAGGCAGAGCTGTTTCCTTATGAAGGCTGCCATGTCGCATAAAACATACATTAAATAAATTTGGATACCATTCTCCTTCGGGAAAGAAAATGCCATTATGTCTAAAAGTTGTGAAATAAGCGGGACCATTTGATTTTACGAGGCCTGTTGTGATATTTTGTTTTATTTTTAAATTTTGTAACTGGTCAGTCACACTTATAAAATGCAGGGTAAAGTGTGTTTATTAAATCCTAGATATTTGTAATAAGCGCTAAGTACTTGTGCAGAAAAGAATGGAAAGCATGTGAGCATTCATGTGGGTACACTGGCAGATCCCTGTCTGAGGTTGGAACCAGGACTTTCTGGAGGTTACTCTGAAGGGGAAAATAAGTCCGGGCTGAGGTAACCTAGAAGACGTACTCTACATACAAAGAGACATTCTGATAAATTCAGTGGGACAGTGTGCTTTAGTGGCAAGAGATGATGCATTGCCTGCTGTGGGACATTGGGCAAGTTATTTAACCTCCGGTGACCTCAGTTCCCAGCCTGAATGGCCCGGGGGTTCGTCCTCCAGATCTCTGAGGTTCCCCTCAGCTCTAAGATGATCTCATATTTTCCAAAGATGACTTGAGCTGGGCAGCCTTTCTCATCCTCAGATGGACATTTCTACGTGATCTCTTTCCTAATGTGGAGAAAATATATGTATAGACTCAGTGCTTGAAACTCCAGACAGTTTCAATGCTTGAATTTCTCAGTATTTACTTAAAGTGAAAAGACAACTTGGACCACGTTCAGACATCGTTATGATTAGTCAATTAAAATATCTAGGAACAACACACGCCTTTTTGTTGAATGTATGGATTTACTGATTTCCCTTCTCACATGGAAAGTCAATATTGTTTCCCAAACAGTCTGCCCCCCCCCTTCCCCCCCCCCCCTTTTTTTGTAGTTTCAATTCAATCCTTCCCTATTGTTAGGCTTTTACAATAAAAGTAACATTGATTCTCTATAATTGCTTGATTATCTGTAACTGCTTCTGGTAACATATTTGAATTTTTTAAAAGGTCTATAAAGAAGAGGCCTTAAATAATGGTTGTACAAGCAAAGAGGAAACACTATTAAGTCTGTGCTTCGTCTCGCTCTCCTGCCCATGTGATTTTAAAAATCAGCCCATGCGTATTTTGCTTAGCTCCCCAAATCTATCTTAGCTTCTGATCAATTTTATGGAGTTGAGTGTAATGGTTTGGGTAGCCTATGAGCTGCTCTATCACTCAATATTCCCCTCAGCCCTTGGACTAAACAGAAACTTCTGGTCGGACCAATCTGTGTCATCAGAGTTACATGGTAGACAGCCCTTCCAGCCTTCCCTGCCTGAGAGCTTTTGTGTCCAGTAAGGTTTCAGCTTCCTCCTTCTACTGTAACCAAAATGGAACTCTCTGGCTGGTCTTCGGGACTACTTTAGGCTCTGTTTCCAAACCTCACTCGTTTTATGTACTTGGGACACCTCTTCTGCCATGCCACACTCTCCTCTTGATCCACGCTCAGATTCATTTCTTCAATAATCTGTGTCTCCTACGAATAACACATTGGCTTCCAACCTGTAAGCTTTTTGAGGCCCCGTGTTGGTTCTATAGTTTGAATCTTCCAATGGCAGAAAATGGACGTTTCCTCTGGCTCTTGAGCTCCTCTCTCTCTGTCGTGTCCTTTTGCTCTTGAGGCAACCCAGTGACTGTGGCCTTTGTGCTCCATTCTGGCCGTAGCAGGTCTGTTTTGTCTGTGCTGTGGAGGAGGCTGAGTCGATGAGGGGCGGTTCTGGTGAGGATGGAGGAAGGTGGCAGGAAGAAAAGAAGCAGGTAGGGCAGCAGGGTGGAGAGAAGGGTCAGCGTAGTGTTAGAAGGAGGGCAGAGGGACCCTTGGGAGGAGTAAGAGTTGATCTCAGCCTGCATTCAATTATTCATACTCCCCCCCCACCCCCTTCCCGGCTCTCATTGATTTTCCATGAAAATAAAATAAAACAGGACTACACTGGGGAAGCAGATTTTTCTGAATTTGCTTTATATGGTTTTCTTTGATTTGGTTGCAATTTCTATTTAGCCTTGGGCTTAGGGGTCTATTTTAAAGAAATGCCATCATGCTCGACAACTTCTCGTACAGTCTTGTTTATCCTCAAAATAATAAAATAAAATAATAGCGGCTTTCTCACCCTCACATAGAAGACTTCAAGAGACTTGCTTACATACTGGAAATCTGAGGCAGTTGACGAAAAAAGAAGTCATCGAAACTGGAGTCCCAGAGTACACTGAGCTAACCTCAGCAGGAATAAAATTAAGGGGCATGATTTGAAATGACAATTTTGTATAGCCTCCGGAAATGTACACAAATACGAAGGTGTTATGTAGCTCAACTCTGGCTCTGTCAAGGCTGCCTGGAAGTGAGGGTTGATGTCACGGCCTAAAAAATGCAGAGAAAAAAACGATTTTAGGTTATTTTAGTACTGATGGAAACTGCTGATTGCATGCAGGCAAACATACCTGATTTTGTTGAAATCAGGACACTCTACTAGATTTAAGACAGGGACTATCTTATGGTCTGTTAATTTGCTAGAGGTGTGGGAAGACATGTTGTACTTTTTGTTACGAAGAAAAAGTTTGGAGTCTCTTAAAGGCATTATTTAGCTATTTTATTTTATTTTTTAAAGTTTATTATATTGTTTCAGAGGCTCTTGTCTTTTTATTTTATTCTATTTTTAAAAAGATTTTATTTATATATATATAAATAATATATATGGATGTATAATATAAATATTGAGAGAGAGAGAGAGAGCAAGGGGAGAGCAGAGGGAGAAGGAGAGAAAGAAACTCAAGCAGACTCCCCCTGAGTACAGAGCCCCATGTGGGGCTCGACCCCAGGACCCTTTGGTTGAGCCAAAACCAAGAGTCAGAGCTTCAACCGACTGAACCCCCCAGCACCCCTGTCTTTTTATTTTTTAGTGCAAAGAAGAAAAAGTTGCCAAATGTTGTTGAATCGAGAAATGACTTAGATTGCTGTAATATTTTTCTAGGATGGGATGTCCTGGATGAGAACTTCCCTTGCTGTGGAATTTCTGGCTTCCATCAATGAAAGATCATCGCTGCTATCATACGATTTAGGAGCCTTTAAGTTCTCTCATGGTGTAGTCCATTCCTCTGCTTTTTTTCCTCTTTCGTAATCTACTTCTAACTTGCGCTTGGGTTTTTGTTTTCATTATACTCTTCCTTCCTTCCTTCGTTCCCTGCTATTTCAGTCTCCTGATCCTGCTCTTGACCCGGTGCTCAGGAGGAGTGACTCTCTGGCTACCAGCCTTCTGCCACAAACTCAGCCCCTCAAGACTTTTGAAACACCGTCTGAAGGGCGCGCCTGCGTGGCTCAGTCGGTTGAGCGTCTGCCTTCGGCTCAGGTCACGATCCCGGGGTCCTGGGATGGAGCCCATGTCAGGGAGCCTGCTTCTCCTTCTCCCTCTGCCAACTCCCCCTGCTTGGGTGCTCTCTCTCTCACAAATAAATAAATAAAGTCTTAAAACAAGCAAACACTGTCTGAAGGACGTATGTGAAGTGGTGGGATGTGTAGGAATTGGATTTTCAAGACTTTCAAAGTCTGTTTCCGCTCAGAACCTCCATGATTCTTGAAGCCCCACCGAAGCTGTTACTTACGTGGGCAAAGCCTGATCACCCAGCGTAATGAATGGGTGGTAACGCCCAGGATCGGACATCTGGGTGGGGTTTCCTTTTAGCACTGGGATGTCTGGTTCTTGGAGATGGGCGCCTGCCTGAAGCAGGTGGGGATCAGGGGTGGAAGGAAGCCTGAAGTTTTCCTTTCTTCCCTGTGGGTTGTCAAGTCCATTTTCAAGTCCTGCTCTTGTCTTAATGGGTAACGACGGGAGTGTTGGGAAGAAAACAAATCTTTTTGACAATAAGTTTAAAAAATTCTACGTTAAAAAAAAAAAGAAACTGGAACTAGGCTAGAAAAGGTGAAGGTTAGGTAGATTCAGGGCAAAACATGTCAATAGTGACTAGAAAGCTCTTTTTTAAAAAAAAATTTTTTTTATTTTAGAGAGAGAGAGTGTGAGTGGGGGGAGGGCAAAGGGAGAGGGAGAGGGAGAACTTTAAGCAGACTGTCCATTGAGCATGGAGCCCGATGTGGGGCTCGATCTCAGGACCCTCAGACCAGGACCTGAGCTGAAATCAAGAGTCAGATGCTTGACCGACTGAGTCATCCAGGAGCCCCATAGTTGAGGGGCGCAGCCCAGTTTTGCTGCCCAGAACTTGGTATCTCTTAGAGAAAACAGGAAACCCAGAAGGTCTTGTGTTGTCATGGGGGTTGAGTGGAGGAGCCACGAGGACATACTAAATGCGGGTATTCAGGGCCCACCTGATTTTGTAACTTCAGACAGGCCTCAGGATTTTCAGTATATATTCCAAGTGATTCTGAGGCAGGTGAGTTTCCTTCCCAGACTTGCACAAACGCAGAGGTACAAGGTGTCCCTATGTTAGCGTCCTCACTCTGGGCGGTGCACCGAAATCACTTGGGAAGCTTTGCAAATGCTGGGTCTGGGCCCCCGCCCCAGAGATTCCCGTGTGCTGGGCCCAGGGCGGGGCCTGTGTCAGCTCCCTGGTGATCTGAGAAGCGCTGCTCATTTGGAGTGGAATTATGGCTAAGAGAATGCTGGCCCGATTTGGACTTCATTGCGGTGATCCAAATACAGGCCAAGCTGACGTTTATATTTGCATGATCTCTGGGAAAACGGTTTGCTGAGATTAATGGCTGTTTCTGATATAATAAGGGGATTATGTAGGCCATTTACAAAAATAGGCAGGAGCATTCTTGAAAGACTTTAGCATGTACATGGAATACGTGTATATAAAACTGATTTTTAGCATGGTGCTTACCTCCAGTGTTTTTAACTTACTGAAGAAAGTCAGGATTTCTTTGTGATCTCACATTGTTAGCTATGCATTTATGTTACTGTTAGATAATTGAAAATTAAGAAAACAATATTCCTCAAGTACTCCAAAGTTAATTATTTTCCCTATAATTTAGACTAGGGACATTGTAGGGAAATTGCTGTTCCTTCATGACACGTTTTCCACATCGTGAGATATTATGGTATTGCCATTAAGAATTTGAATTTGGATTTGTTGTTAAGCTCCTGGGGAGAGAACATCAATTCCTTTTTTAACTGGTTTTTCTTAATTAATTTTAATGGTGAGGTATTTATAGATAACAAAAAGCTGAGTGACCAATATAACACATACCTCTGTATCCCCAACTCTTCCATTTTTTCTCATTCAGTTCCTTTATTGGTAGAATCAATTCGGTCATCAGATACTTGTAATGTTAAAATTACTATCCAGGGGTGCCTGGGTGGCTCAGTCGGTTGAGTGTCAGACTCTTGATTTTGGCTCAGGTCATGATCTCAGGGTTGTGAGATCGATCCCTGCGTCAGGCTCTGCACTCAGGGAGGGGGGGTCTGCTTCTCTCCCTCTCTCTCTCCCTCTGCCTCTCCCCCTGCTTGTGTGCTCGCTCTCTAAAATAAATAAATAAATAAATGTTTAAAAAAAATAAAGTTATCATCTGCATACTGGTTCTGCTGGTACCTGTTCTGTTGGTGGACACAAAATTGCAGGTCTGCAGTGAGGAACGGAGGGTTTACAAGCACTGCCATGGGTGTACTTTTTCCAAACATTCCTCGGCTTTGGTGGTTTTAGCCACTAGGGCGTGAATGTCCTGGCTTTACTCTGAGACCTGGGTAGATAGCAGGGTTTGATGTCATCTCCCTGATGATAAAATACTACAAGCATCAAAATGAACTTAGGGTAGTACCGTGTCTCTACAATCCAGGTTAGGCTGTTAGCAAAAAAGAGCTAAGATGAATTTCCGTGCATGAGGTAAATGTATTAGAACCCAAGTCAGAGGGAGTTTGGGAGTTCCATGGCTGACCTGGTGTGTGTGTGTGTGTGTGTGTGTGTGTGTGTGTGTGTGTGTGTGTGTATTGCACGCACATTAGACTCCATGCTGGTTTCCTTCAGCCTCCCTCGCCCAGGACTCCCCTCAGCTTTCTTCCTCATGCCTCCACCTTCCCCCTAGTATTGTGAGGGTTCCCCCTTCCATCTCTGGGATTGGGGGTGGGCGTTATTGGGGGGTCTGGGGCACTGAAAGTGGGGGTTTGACACCATGGGGCAAGTGAGATGCGGACCTTCATTTCCGCGGGACCAAGGAGCTGGCCGCTGCCGGCGGGAGGTCTTGGGCTCAGGGGAGGTAAAGGAGCTGCACACTGAGGCTACACTCACTGCAGTGGGACTGGACGTGCCCACGTCCTGAGTGGACCTCTGACACTGGGACTGACCGTGCTCATGCAAGTGACAGCAGCTCTGGCCCACGTCCCTGTCCGGCCCAGGGCATCTTCCTGCAGCTGAGACAGTGATTAAGACTTATTCAGTGATTCCTGCCTTCTTCCTTGTCCGGGCTTCATGATTCAGCACCTCTCTTCTCTGGCTCCTGGGAGCTGGCTGCCCCTCGGGGCGGTGGCTCAGGCCCAGCAGCCTGCCCTGGGGCAGGGGTCTTGGAAGGTAGGGAGGCTGAGTGGTGGAGAACCCACTGGTTAATACTTAAAACATTATTTCACTCCAAAGGTCCATTTGGAAGACTTGTCTTCCTGTGGTGGGGGAGAGGAGACAGGCAAGGTTAGGTTTGTGGAGAATGACCTTCAGGATGGCTGGAGTTTAGGCAAGTTGCAGGGAGAAAGGATGGAGCTTAGTCCAGAAGGATCACTGGCTCTTTACCAGTAGAGCCTGTCAAGTAAAAGCCAAACCCGGAGAGACTTGACTGCCTTGGGGGGAGGGAACCGTTGTAGTCAGAGCAGGGGCTGCTGTAACCCGAGAACAGCAAACCTCTCAGAGGTCAGGCAGAAAGGGATTTTCTCTTCTGGGCAGGGTGAGTTAAGGCCAGGAAGATGGTGTAAAGGGGCAGGATGTGCAGGGGGCGTGGCCTGACAGCTGAACACAGGCTTTCTTGCCACATTAGGCTGCAGGGGCTGCCATAACAAAGTGCCCCAAACAACAGAACTGTATTCGCTCATGGTCAGGAGGCTAGAAGTCCCAAATCAAGGTGTTGTCGGGGTTGGTTCCTTCTGGAGGCTCTGAGGAAGAATCTGTTCCAGGCCCTTCTCCTAGCTTTTGGTGATGGCCAACAATCGTCGGTGTTCCTTGGCTTGTAGGTGCATCTCCCTCCATCTCTGCCTCTGTCTCCCCATGATGTCCTCCCTGTGTGTCTGTGTGTCCTCTCCTCTTCTTCCAAGGATGCCAGTCATATTGGATCAGGGCCCGCACTAATTAGCGTGACCTCATTTTATCTAATTACATCCACAAAGACCCTATTTCTAATTAAGATCACACTCTGAGCTACCGGGGGATTTGGAGGTCACCATATCTTTTTAAGGGAACACAGTTCAACCCATCGCCCTGGCAGTCAGGGGCCCCTAAAGAGGCCGTCCTGGATCCTGCTGCCAACCCCACCTGGGGATGGATCAAGTTCAAAGGCCTGACGGGCAGAAGAGCCTGGCTAGAGTTTGGGCAGGTTGGGTTAAGCAGATTGGTCAGTGGAGACGATTCGGTTCAGCTAATCATTTATGAGACAAAGAATTGGGATCTGGAGGGTCTGTGGCTGGCCGGGCCAGAGGTAAATAAGGCTGTCATTGACGAGTGTTAGATTTAAGTTGCATGTGGAAGGTGGTTCTTTGTGGGAAGCCATTTCCCAGAACAGAAAAGGGTGGGGGGTTTCTCCGTCATCACTGTTTTCCAAGACCACAGGACTTGGGTAAGATTCAACATTGTCAAGCTCTTTGTAAATCTGATGAGAATTACAAGTGCTCTTTCTGGAAAAAAACTCATGCGTAGAGAGACATAAATATTTATCTCCTATTTCACTGGATTCTTAGACCCTTTAGAAACCTTTTAAGCTCTAGAGGCCTATGGGTTCCAGGTTAAGGAAAAAAACAAAAAAAACAAAGAAAGGCAAGGAGTAAGGAAAAGTCCAGGAGTGTCCAGGTGGCAGCAGGCTCTGCTGGCAAAGTACGTGGGACGGGCAGAGGGTGTGGCTGGGAAGCTAGTGTTGGGGCCCAAATCTCCAGGGCCTGCATGAGAGTTTCATTAGGTCAGCAATGAGGAGCCTGTGGAAGCTTCTGAGCTGGTGAATACAATGTTCAAGATTTTATTTTGACAGTGGTATGTGGGATTTATTGAGATGGGGGAAAGATTGACTATGGGGAGACATGTTAGAAGGTTATTACAAGAAATTCTGATGTCACACATTCATGTAGTTACTATTTATCACTTCTCTTTTGATATCTGTAACATAAAAGCACTTAGTAAAACACACATACACACACACACACACACACACACACACACAAACAACCACTTAGTTCTGTGGTCATTGAAGGCCTTTGTTTGTCCTTAGAAACTTTAGAAACTTCTAGTATTAGCATGCTAGGGCTGCAGTGACAAACCACTACATACTGGAGAGCTGACAAATTGGAGATTTGTTTCTTATTTCTGGAGCCTGGAAGTCCACGATTAAAGTATGTTTTCTGCTGAGCCCTCTTTTCTTGCAGACAGCGGCTTTCTGTGGCCTTTCCTCTGTGTGCACACATGCCTGGTGTCTCTTCTTCTTGTAAGGACACCAGTCTGCTAGATCAGGACCCACCCGAGCAATCTTATTTAAACTTCATCACCTCTTTAAAGACCTTATTTCTAGATATGGTTACACGCTGAGGCATTGTGGGTTGGGACTTCAACATATGCATTTTGGGATTCGCAGTTCATCCCATCAACACTTACCAAGGAACCGATGCCCCATTATAGCATGCGGCCGGCACTTCCCCCACCATTATGCAGGGATCTCTGCCAGGAGAGCTGAAGAGAACTGTACATCGAGGGGAGACGCTAAGCACTTAGCACTGTATAGTGACACTTCTTTTTTTTTTTTTTAAAGATTTTATTTATTTATTTGACAGAGAGAGACACATCAAGAGAGGGAACACAAGCAGGGAGAGTGGGGGAGGGAGAAGCAGGCTTCTGCTGAGCAGGGAGCCCGATGTGGAACTCGATCCCAGGACCCCGGGACCATGACCTGAGCTGAAGGCAGGCGCTTAACAACTGAGCCACCCAGGTGCCCCATGACACTTCTTTTTTTTTTTTTTTTAATATTTTATCTATTTATTTGAGAGAGACAGAGATAGTGAGAGAGAGCCTGAGCAGGAAAGAAGGGGAGAAGTAGACTCCTCACTGAGCAGGGAGCCCGACATGGGGCTCGATCCCAGGACCCCAGGACCATGACCTGACACAAAGGCAGACGCCTAACCAACTGAGCCACCCAGGTGCCCCTATAGTGACACTTCTGCCTGGAATCTCTGCCTCATTTCCTCCCACACAGTAAGGTGATTGATATAAGGGATGCTGACGGTTCAAGCTTAACGAATGACATTTAGTTGATTGTGGCAGGAGAAGTGTCAACTGTGAGGCCAGTGTGTGGATTGTAGTGATATCTATAATTATAATTCTGATATGAACGTACTTGGGGCCGAAAGATAGATGAAAAAAAAATTCAATGGTAATGTTAATACCTGGTTTTGTTCAACTCATCCTGTTGGTAGTCCCTTGATTGCTTTCTGGATTTATTCCTTTTCCATTATATTTCTCTTCATTACGTCTCTTGGAAGCAATGCCCTCCCCCTCCCCCCATTCCTGCCTAGGATGTGTTGGCGATCCTGTTCTTCAAGCAGCAACCGCAGGCTGAGCATGTGCCTGGTTCAGAAAAAAGTTCCAGCGAATTTTGTATTAACTCCATCAATCTGCTTCCCCAAGTGTGAAGAAAGTTCACCCTGGTGATTTTTCTCTGCCTCTCAGTTTCATAACAATAAACGAACCTTAATTTCTTAATCTCACAAGGCTTTTCCTTATTCAAAAACAATGGTGAGGATGGACTGGCAGTCTAGGCTGGGAATGACCCATGGGGTGAGAGAATAGAAAAGAAAGTTAATTTAGTTTTCCATAACCTCATTGCCATTGACTCAGGCAGTCTTACTGTTCACGACAATGTTTTTTATTTTTATTTATTTATTTATTTATTTTTTAAAGATTTTATTTATTCATTTGTGAGAGAGACAGAGAACAAGTAGGGGGAGAGGCAGAGGGAGAGGGAGAAGCAGACCTCCTGCTGAGCAAGGAGCCCGATGCGGGACTCATTCCAGGACCCTGGGATCATGACCTGAGCCAAAGGCAGATGCTTAACCATCTGAGCCACCCAGGCGCCCATAACCTCAGTGCCATTGACTCAGGCATTCTTACTGTTCACGACAACGTTAACATTGGCTGGCATATTTAAGTGTTTACTCTGTACCTGCGTACTTTACTGCTCTGTGCCCCGTATGCATTCTCTTATGCAAACCCAAGCAACCTTATAAATTAAGTTCTAGGATTAGCTATATTTTAGGGCTTGGGGAGATAGGACACTTGCCTTGCATTCTATAGCTAGAAAGGAACAGGGACAGAACTTGAACCTAAGACTGACAGTTTTCAAAACCTGGGCCAGTTCTCTTGTTTAACCCTTCATTCTGCTCTTTCGGATCAGATTATCCTGTCAAATGCAGAACGAGCAAGCAGAGTACACCCACCAGCATTGCTGTCATTTCTAAGAGGCCCATAAGGAAGACCATCTAGTGATAAGACTGCTGAGAAGTAACTTGGTTGATTGCTAATGACTACTATAAAATTATTATCAATAATTCCAATTTTGGGGGGCGCCTGGCTGGCTCAGTCAGTAGAGCATGTGACTCTTGATCTTGGGGTCCTGAGTACGAGCTCCACATTGGGCAGAGAGATTACTTTAAGAAAAAAAGAAAAAAAATTCTAATTTTTTATTCTACTTTCCTCAAAGATGCTGAAGGAGAGGGTGAGATTTCATGGCATGCCACATTTGAAACCATGAGCGGTGTCAAGTCTCCAATCGTTCATCTCATTCCATTCGATAAAATAAATGCAGGTGTTCTGTAAACTATTATTGTTTTAGCCATAGCTCTTAGCAGAGTGTCCACTACCATATCCCACCGATTGTGACCATCGTGTCTTTGAAGACCTGGGGTGGTTTTGCTGCCGCCAGCCACCCTGGAGGCTTTGATGGTGTTCCAGTGGAGCTGTCCTCTGAGCACGAATTAAGCTTGTCCCTTGTGAGGGACTTCACGCTGAAAGCCAAGTCATTAAAAGCCATAGGAACCTCCCAAGGCTGCATGGTCAAATTGCTCATTTCTGAGCAACATTATTGCAAATCAGCGTACAGGAAGCTTGGTTATCTTTTTTTTACCTAATTAGAATTTTAATCTCAGAGTCACTTTGATACTCATTTTGATTAAAACTTTTGGGGAAAAGATTTAAATATATTTGGGTATATATAGATGAAATACCAATTAGGTAGAAGTCCTCTGAGTTTGATTCAGTTTTAATATTAGAGTATCATGACTATGGATTATGTCATTATCACTAATGCCTTAACTGGAAAAGTCACAGTTGTGTGATATATTATGAAGCCAATTAAAGGTGTACTTCTTTCCCTCATTATAATTAGAAACATCCTATGTTATGCCTGTCATTTCAGGGTACAGAGACATTCTTTACATGGTTAATGGATGTTTAAAGATTTTTCCCCCCCAAGGTGTTTTTAAAAAGCTTTAAGTTTATTTCCTTTTCTTAAAAAGTATGTTTTGTATCTTCATAAAGATGAAACGTTTGTGATTTTCAGAACAATGGGAAAAAAGGAGTTTGGGACTCAAACTAAAAAAAAGGGGACCTGACAGTGTTGACAAATGAGTATTTTTTCTACAAAAGCAAAATTTCCAGATAAATGAAGCTTGCCTCCTTGACAGTCAAAACACTGGGTGGCTCAGTTGGTTGAGCGTCCAATTCTTGGTTTCAGCTCAGGTCATGATCTCAGGGTCATGAGGTTGAGCCCTGCGTTGGGCCCCAGGCGCTTTGAGGAGTCTGCTGGAGATTCTCTCTCCCTCTGCCCCTCCCCGACTCTCTTGCAAATAAATGGATGAATCTTTTTTTAAAAAAATTCTTTGTTAGCATCCATTTCTATATTGTGTTCCACACTTCCTCACCATGGCTTGGTTGGTAATGACTATGTCAGTGTTTTCACAGCTATAATCTCAGGCTCTGGAGCAAGACTTCTTGGGTTGAAATTTTGTTCAATACTTGTTGCCGTGTTCCCTTGGCAAGTGGTCAAACCTCTTGGCTTCAGTTTCCTTATCCATAAAATCGGGACAACGATAGGAGCTCTTTTGTAGTTTGGGAGGATAACATGAGTTAATATATGTTAGTACCTGATCATACGAAGCACATAATAAATGTTAGTATAAAGTTAGTGTGTATATATAAAGGTATACATACTAACATTTATAGGTATATATAAATATGTAAATATTATATGTATATAATATTTACAAACTGAGGCAATCAAATATTTTACTAATAGACAAATAGGCTGTTAACATCCACTCATACACTTCAGGTATTCCGTAGATAGTATAAGGAAATAATAGATGTAAAAATAATCAGACTAGAAGTCGCTGTAGTAATTTTGTACCTACTGTTATTAATTAGTTAAGAACACAGTATCAGCTTATTTCCTTGGTTTGTGGTAAGTTACTTTTTTTTTATTATTATGTTCAGTTAGTCAGCATATAGTACATCATAAGTTTTTGTGGTAAGTTATTTTAAATGAGTTTCCTGATGCTTGAGTTTTACTCTTTACATTCTGATATCTTTCTTTGCAGTCATTTTATTTTATTTTATTTTTTATTTTTTAAAGATTTTATTTATTTAACAGAGAGAGACACAGTGAGAGAGGGAACACAAGCAGGGGGAGTGGGAGAGGGACAGGCAGGCTTCTCGCGGAGCAGGGAGCCTGATGCGGGGCTTGATCCCAGGACCCTGGGATCATGACCTGAGCCGAAGGCAGATGTTTAACGACTGAGCCACCCAGGTGCCCTCTTTGCAGTCATTTAAAAAAAATATTTTATTTATTTATTTGATAGAGAAAGCACAAATGGGGGAGCAGGAGAGGGAGAAGCAGGCTCCCGGTGAGCAGGGAGCCCCATGTGGGACTCTATCCCAGGACTCTGGGATCATGACCTAAGCTGAAGGCAGATGCTTAACTGACTGAGCCACCCAGGCATCCCTCTTAGCAGTCATTTTGAAGAAATGGTCGCTCAGTGTACTATATATATATATATAATATATATATATAATACTATATATATATAATATATATATATATATATGTCAGTGGAACATACAGATGTAATTTAGCCTTTTGTTTACTCAACAGCATTATTTTAAGCATTAATTATGGATTGTCCTGTAACCACAACAATCTCCAAGTGATGGTAAGGCATAGGATGCTGCCCTTCCACCCATTGACCTTGATGGTCAGCTTGTGGATCCATGTTTCTTCCTTTTATATATTTTCCAGCTTCTTCCCACACCATGTGTCACTTCCTGCTCATGTCACTAACCCAGCCTGTAGTAGGAACTTCTCTTTCTAATATGTTCCTTCTAATTTATTTTGGGCTGTGTAACCAGATGACTAATTTTGTTAGGTTTGTTTTCAAAATGAGAGTAAAGCAGTCTAATCAAAAGCCTTATCTGTGAGTACAACGCATGGTCGCTGAATGAATTTTAAATTATATTAGGGTTTTCAGCTACATTCTTGGCATATGCTAAGTAGGTGAACTATTATCTAAAATTTTGGTTGGACCATAGGGCCATTAAGTGGTGTTAAAGCAAAAACACAAAAGAATGTAAAGAGGGGGATGTCATTTCATTTCGATTATATAACATTTATGGAATTGGCATACCTCCAAATTATTAAAAAGTTTACTAATTTTGTTAACCATAGTCTACTCACAAAGAGAATATAAAATATGCACCATAAAATTTGAAAGGCAACTGGGGCATGGTGCCAGCGTGCAAGAAACTAAACCTTGCTAAGTCAGAATTCAATGAAGTGGGCTGTTGTGTGTCCTGGTGGACTTGGTTTCTGTTGAATGGAGAAAATGCTACTTTTCCTGCAGCCCTCAGAAACCCAGACTCTTAATTGGATCCCACCTACCTGATTTTCTGTAGCTACTTGTAGGGGCGTGACGTTAGAGAAAAATTTCTTTTTGGCCACCAGTATAGTGAAGGAAAGACCACTAAAGGACATCCTGCATTTGGGATGTCCACTATCACCGCTGCTATTCAACATAGTATTAGAAGTCCCAGCCACAGCACTCAGACAACAAAAAGAAATCAAAGGCATCCAAATCGGCAAAGAAGAAGTCAAACTCTCACTCCTTGCAGATGATATGATACTTTATGTGGAAAACCCAAAAGACTCCACCCCAAAACTGCTAGAACTCATACAGGAATTCAGTAAAGTGGCAGGATATAAAATCAATGCACAGAAATCAGTGGCATTCCTATACACCAACAATAAGACAGAAGAAAGATAAATTAAGGAGTTGATCCCATTTATAATTGCACCCAAAACCATAAGATAGGAATAAATCTAACCAAAGAGGCAAAGGATCTATACTCAGAAAACTATAAAATACGAAAGAAATTGAGGAAGACACAAAGAAATGGAAAAACGTTCCATGCTCATGGATTGGAAGAACAAATATTGTGAAGATGTCAATGCTACCTAGAGCAATCTACACATTCAATGCAATCCCCATCAAAATACCATCCACTTTTTTCAAAGAAATGGAGCAAATAATCCTAAAATTTGTATGCAACCAGAAAAGACCCCGAATAGCCAGAGGAATGTTGAAAAAGAAAAGCAAAGCTGGTGGCATCACAATTCCGGACTTCAAGCTCTATTACAAAGCTGTAATCATCAGGCCAGTTTGGTACTGGCACAAAAACAGACACATAGATCAATGGAACAGAATTGAGAGGCCAGAAATGGACCTTCAACTCTATGGTCAACTAATCTTTGACAAAGCAGGAAAGAATGTCCAATGGAAAAAAGACAGTCTCTTCAACAAATGGTGTTGGGAAAATTGGACAGCCACATGCAGAAGAATGAAACTGGACCATTTCCTTACACCACACACAAAAATAGACTCCAAGTGGTTGAAAGACCTAAATGTGAGCCAGGAGTCCACCAAAATCCTAAAGGAGAACACAGGCAGCAACCTCTTCGACCTCAGCCGCAGCAACTTCTTCCTAGAAACATCGCCAAAGGCAAGGGAAGCAAGGGCAAAAATGAACTACTGGGACTTCATCAAGATAAAAAGCTTTTGCACAGCAAAAGAAACAGTCAACAAAACCAAAAGACAACCGACAGAATGGGAGATGATATTTGCAAATGACATATCAGATAAAGGGCTAGTATCCAAAATCTATAAAGAACTTCTTAAACTCAACACCCAAAGTACAAATAATCCAATCAAGAAATGGGCAGAAGACATGAACAGACATTTCTGCAAAGACATCCAAATGGCCAACAGACACATGAAAAAGTGCTCAGCATCGCTCGGCATCAGGGAAATCCAAATCAAAACCTCAATGAGATATCACACCAGTCAGAATGGCTAAAATTAACAAGTCAGGAAATGACAGATGTTGGTGAGGATGCGGAGAAAGGGGAACCCTCCTACACTGTTGGTGGGAATGCAAGCTGGTGCAGCCACTCTGGAAAACAGTATGGAGGTTCCTCAAAAAAGTGAAAATAGAGCTACCCTACGATCCAGCAATTGCACTACTGGGTATTTACCCCAAAGATACAAATGTAGGGGTCTGAAGGGGTACGTGCACCCCGATGTTTATAGCAGCAATGTCCACAATAGCCAAACTGTGGAAAGGGCCAAGATGTCCATTGACAGATGAATGGATAAAGAAGATGTGGTATATATATACAATGGGATATTATGCAGCCATCAGAAAGAATGAAATCTTGCCATTTGCAATGACGTGGATGGAACTGGAGGGTATTATGCTAGGTGAAATAAGTCAATCAGAGAAAGACATGTATCACATGATCTCACTGATATGAGGAATTCTTAATCTCCGGAAACAAACTGAGGGTTGCT
>NW_027397064.1:8155323-8195301 GCF_003265705.2 Callorhinus ursinus
GAGGGGGAGATGAACCATGAGAGATTATGGACTCTGAAAAACAAACTGAGGGTTCTAGAGGGGAGGGGGGTGGGGGGATGGGTTAGCCTGGTGATGGGTATTAAAGAGGGCATGTACTGCATGGAGCACTGGGTGTTATATGCAAACAATGAATCATGGAACACTACATCAAAAACTAATGATGTAATGTATGGTGATTAACATAACATAATAAAAAAAAAATAAATAAATATAATGAAAAAAAAAATCCCTGCATTTTGTCTTCTAGAGGACAAGACTAAACTCTTGCGTGAGACCATTTGGAAAACACCACAGCATGGGGAAGAGCCAGTAACTGTCCTGCCTCACTGAAAATTAGGGCTGTCAACCCTGTGCTCCTCCTAACCCTAACCCTAACTGCTTCTGTGGAACAGGGTGCAGAAGCCATCTTTGTTCCCAGCCCGCAGCTACAGGGACGTCAGAAATCAGCGTCCAGTGGCCCTTTGGAAAAGTGTCTGCCTCAGAATAGGCTGCCATTTTCTTGGAAATGTTTTGAGCTATCTGTTTTGCTCTCAAAAAGCATCAGCTCTGCTGATGTTTGTGGGGAATTAAAAAAATTAGGAAAGTTTGCAGAAAGGGGGGCATAAAGTATCGAGAAGGAAGGATTAGGAGGCAGGGTCTGAAATCTAGTGCCTGTCGAGATGGCTGGGACATGATTTCGGTGGTGATTTTGTGTGATTCCTATATACAGCTCCAAGAGGAGAGTTTGTGATCTATGTTACTGTGGGTCCTGACTGTAGTAAAGTCTTAAGCGCCTGTACATTCAGAATGTTTGACTTCAAGTGATGGTATCTTGGATATTAAGTACAGCTTCCTAATAATCACCTAAAATCATAAGTGATTTTCTCCAACCAGCCATGAGGAAAGTAGGGTATGTTCTTTTGATTTTATATAAGAGGAAACTGCAATTAGGAACCTCTGTCCAGTAAGCAGAGGAGGTGGGGTCAGAAGCCAGGCCCCCAAAACCAGGCTCTTAGCTCTCTGGTTTTTGCCTCATTGTCTAGCTCAGAGATAAGCTTGGTCTGGCCCCAGAAAAGTTGCAAGAAAATCTCTTGTGCCCACAGAGCTACCTCCCTGGCCCAGGAAACTGTGACTCTGCCAATGAAATATCCTGTAGGAAAGTTGAGAAAAAGGTTGGGAAGGAAAGACTGAGTTACAGCTGGGAGTCGACAGTGAGGGGGTGTTCTCCTCTGGGGGACTGTGGGCTTTGGCGAGATGGGATGGGGGGTTGGGAAACTGCTCAAGTTCCATCTAGTAGTGATTCATGTTGTTTGCAGCTGTATCTTGAATTGCCAGATACTTGTCCTCACATACAAGTTTCAAATTCCTGTTAGTGCCAAACATAATATTACTATTTTTGCTTTCCTCCTCACTTGCTTTGTCTGTGCCATTAAGTCCTTCATGAATAATTAGGATTTAAAGCCCATTAGTTGTGAAGAGTGACCCAAAGCGAAACTCATGATTTTTGGGCTTCATAGTATGTGTGGTCATTTATTTCTGGCTGTGTGCTCAGATTCACCTCACTCAAACTGTCCTGACTCAAAGGGGAATGGTTAAAAGAGCAAAACGCCCAGGAAACATAGTGGTTCTTTCTTTATTTTTGGGGGGAAAGGCAAAATGCAGTAAAAACCGCCCGGGTTGGATCCTTCACTGCACGTATAGTATGTTTGTGGTATGTGTTCACTTCTCTGAGACTTCGATTTCTCACCTGTAAAATGGAATTTATAATACTTACCTAGCGGGATGATTTTTAGGTTTAGAAATAATGTTTGTAAGGCTTAGAGCACTGCTACAGAACGCTCAAGAGACGAGAATTTATATCACCGATTTTATTTTCTACACAATACCCTGAATGTGTCATGGCTCATAAATTGAGTGTGATGTGATTATAATTCAGATTATCTACCTCTTTTGAAATCAGACACTTGAATGCTTGATTTTGCTTTTTGCAGTAGCATGCACTGAGTGCCAAACTACTAAAAATGCTCCTGTAACAATTGGTGGTGCTATTTGGATTTTATTTCTTCCCTCCACCAGCAAAACTTCTGTTTTTGGAGGCAATGTTTATGGAATAAACTGGCTATTAATCTGTATTGTATTCAGCAAAATTAGATTTTCTGATGGCTTTGTTTGCCAAAAATCTTCCCTGCAGATTTGGATACAATAGAGATACGGATAACAGGATCTCCTGTCAGACGTTTTGCAATGAAAATGTTCCAATGAGGACATAAATGTGATAGAATTTTAAACAGAGCTAAGGCATTGTTCGATTTTAGCAAGTCATTTGTACTTTTGCTTTAAAATGCAAACGCCTATTTTGGTATAAAATAATTGTATATATTGGACTAGATTCTTGCTTTTAACACATAGTAATAGAGCTGGGGCCACTTTAAACTTTCTTATTTGTTCACCTAGTTTTCCCTCCTTCTGTGCATGGGTGTGATGATGAGAATAAATTACCAGAGTCCTTCATAGAATTATTCACAGGATCTAGAGATTAGCACAGAAGAGCAAAGATAATTGGTTTGGAGCTCATTGTTCCTAATATTGGTCAAAACAGAACGTGGGCTGAGCACTTAGGTGGTGGCATCCCCCATTTCCAGACCAGTCTTGCAAAGCACAAAGGAGAGCTAGTAAGCCCAGAATCTTCCAGTCAGCTATGGGTTCCGAGGGAAGTTGCTGGAGCCATGGTGATGCAACCCTCTGGGGACACAGGTCTCTCAGTGGACACCTCCCATACACAGCTGGGTCAACCTAAATCCAGAATCTGCCCAAGTTTTGTGCCTGGAACCCTGTTCTCCTTGACCTGAGGTGCCCTTGCTGGTGGTGGCCAGCCCTGCCAGACACCTTTTCCTTTAGGATAAATCTCTTGCTGGGACATTTTTTTTTTTTTTTTTACCTTTCAGCAGTCAGGCTTCTGTCAGTGTCCATGGGTGTATCGAAAATGCCAGTAACGTCTGAACCCCAGTGGTGGACACGGTTCAAATCTTCCTAATCTGCCCAGATATCTGTATCTGTCTCTATATCTGTATTTATAGGGCAACCAGGACTCCCAGCAGCTCTGGCTAGAGTTCTAGATCTCAGACTCGGATTCTCCCTGAGAATCCTCAGCAGTCGGTTCCTCAAAGAAATTTCTGTTCCCCTTTCAAACATGGAAAAAGTGAGGAGTTGAAAAGTTACTTTAACTCTCCAAAGACTAGCATGTGGATTTTTTAAAAAAGATTTATTTATTTATTTAAAGGAGGTGGGGGGAGAGAGAGTGTGAGCACCCATGGGCAGGGCAGAGGGAGAAGGAGAGAGAATCCCAAGCAGACTCCATGCTGAGCACAGAGCCCACTGCAGGGCTTCATCCCACGACCCTGAGATCATGACCTGAGCCGAAACCAAGAGTTGGATGATCAACTGACTGAGCCACCCAGGTGCCCCTGTGCTGGGATTTGAACCTAGTTGTGGGGACTCTTAGTGTAGCTGACTTTGTTTTGCAACTGATGTATGACTCATCTGCATTGTCATTGCTCAGCTGCCAAAACATGAGGACAATGGGATAACAGAAAATGACAGGCTAATGATGCAGAGGTTTCATACTCTTTGCCTGCATGTTGATGAAAAGAGATTTGAAGGGACCTGTCAGACTCTGGATTGTGTGACTTGCCACCTGTGTTACTTATGTTTCCTGTCAACACCTCTTAGAGAAGGGTTGGTGGAGACAGGTTCAGGGGACTGGGTTTGAGTTGTGCTCTGTCACTTAGAGACCCTGCACATTCGTGTAACCACACGGGACCTTGGTTTCTTTCTCCATAAAATGGGAGTGGAAACTTCTAGACTGCCTGCCTCTTGAGGTGTGTGTGGGATCTCTCAGAGCTGGGTCAGTTGCATACATTATTAACCTCTTTGATTTCAATCCTTGATCAATAAGCGTGTTCTCTCGGTGGTCTGTCTACTATTCCCTTGAAATTTCAGCTGTTTGGCTTTAGATGAGGACCGATGGAGAGCTGAACTTCCAGAATGTTGAGCTTTCTACAACTTTAAGTGGCAGAACTTTGGAAATTTGCTTCTTATGGAAGTCATTTATAAAGTGACACATGTGATGAGAAACTTTGTATTACCCCATGACAACGTTTTTGATATAAGCCAGAGGTTCTCAGACTTTCTTAGTTCATTATAGTTTTAGCATCACAGCAAATTTCTTTATAGCACCCAGGCCAAAAGAAATAGCTAAGAGTTCCATTTATGAAGTACTGTGTTTTTTTTTTTTAAAGATTTTATTTATTTATTTGAGAGAGAGAGAGAGAACACAAATAGGAGGGGGAGGGAGAGAGAATCTGAAGCAGATTCCACGCTGAGTGCAGAGCCTGATGCAGGGCTCGGTTCCATGACCATGAGATCACAACCTGAGCTGAAATCAAGAGTTGGGCACTTAAGTGACTGAGCCCCCCAGGCGCCCCTATGAAGTACTGTTAAAAAGCGGAGACAGGCAGTAAAGTGGTAAAAACAGAATTTATTCAGGACAAGTGCTGTAGGGCAGAGGAGATCTCAGTACAGAACTGGCCTGAGTTAGGACTACCACAGGAACAAATGGGGATGTGCAGCCAAGGGGCAGGTGGGGGTCGGTGGAAGGGAAGTTACCAAGAGGAAACATTGGGGCCCAAGGGGATTCTGGCTAGACTGACTTTGTGGGATTCCTGCTGAAAACAGGCCAGGATGATCAGACATCAACTGGGGGATGGCGGAAGCTGAGGAACCCAACTGGATACCAGGGTGATCAGATATGGAGGTTGGGGGGTGGGTTCTGGCTAAACTGACTTAACAGGATTCTTGCTAACATTGGATGATACAGAGATGAACACAGAAGTTCAAAAATAGAGGCCTCGTTGAAAAACTCCAGGGGAGCTTGAGTAGAGTCTGATCAAGGAAAGAATCTTTTTTTAGCCACTAGATCCCAGCTACATCCGTCCTAACAATTTTGTAGCTGTTTGAAAAAAAATCATGCACATAAGTTGAAAGAAAACAACAATACTTTTGTTTCATTCTTAAATAACCATGGTTTATACCAAAGGGGAGCACGTGCCTGTTGAGTATTGCACAGCCACTTGAATAGATCACTGCCCCCCTCACCTCCTGTGCATGTTGACTCTGATGGAGTACTTGCCTTTTTAAAAAAATTTTTATTTATTTATTTTTTATTATTATGTTACGTTAATCACCATACATTACATCATTCGTTTTTGATGTAGTGTTCCATGATTCATTGTTTGTGCATAACACCCAGTGCTCCACGCAGAATGTGCCCTCTTTAATACCCATCACCAGGCTAACCCATCCCCCCACCCCCCTCCTCTCCAGAACCCTCAGTTTGTTTTTCAGAGTCCATCATCTCTCATGGTTCATCTCCCCCTCCAATTAACCCCCATTCATTCTTCCCCTCCTGCTATCTTTTTTTTTTCTTAACATATGTTGCATTATTTGTTTCAGAGGTACAGATCTGTGATTCAATAGTCTTACACAGTTCACAGCACTCACCATAGCACATACCCTCCCCAATGTCTATCACCCAGCCACCCCATCCCTCCCACCCCCCAGCACTCCGGCAACACTCAGTTTGTTTCCTGAGATTAAGAATTCCTCATATCAGTGAGGTCATATGATACGTGTCTTTCTCTGATTGACTTATTTCGCTCAGCATAATACCCTCCAGTACTTGCTTTTTATCACAGCAATTGCTGAAAACCCATCTTTGGCAAGACACTGTAGCCTCAAAAGGAATATAGTGAGGTCTAATGTTGGAACGATGAACTACCTCTAGCTCGTAGTCTGTGATGTTTGGCAGAAGAACATACCCTGCATTTCCTTTGAAAATTAAAAAAAAAAAAATCTATAATTCTTAGTGCTCCCATGCCTTCATTGCAGCACCCATGATGTTTTGGCATACAGTTTGGGAACTATGGATGGACGCATTGCTATTACCATTTGACAGGCATGGAAACTGGGCTCGGGGTTGCCCCAGGGCCACTGGTATCATGAAAGAACCCCAGCCTGGACCCCAGTTCTGGTGAGTGGTCTTCCAGTGCACTGTTGGTGGTCAAGAGTGGGATACTCTCTGTGCCTGGCCCGAGTGCAGTAAATGGCAATCCATTTATGGTGCTCTCCAGGACCCTGGGCCATTCTGATGAGCTTCCTCTCTGGATGGTGTGAGAGACAGCACTGTCCTGAATGCAGATCCCGGTTATGAACAGATAATGAACATCTTTCTGAATAACATTCTTCTAAATGAACTTATTGCTCTCCAGGAATCTACCATCTTCCTCAGTGTTCACTGACTTTGAAGCTATTTTGAATGTTCCCTATGATTTCTGCAGCACAACCCAGTGGAACACAAATCCTGCCTATTCTGTATTATTCACACTCTTCATTGATAAAGGGCACCCATCCTTCGTGTATATTTTCAGAACTGTACTTGGCTGGATTGTGTGTGGCTCATTCCAAAGTCTGAGAACTTTTCATCATCAAAGGAAATGATACCAGGTCACAGTTTTAATATTTTTACTCTGAACAGAACTGGAGGTGCAAACAACACTAGAAGAATCATCTATACAATTATACAGTTATTTTAATTCCTATTATAGTTTTTGTGAGGTGGATTGATTTTTCTCGTGAAATTTCTTGTGTGATGAAATAATTTCATGTTCTGAATGTTTCTACTCGATGAGTTGAATCTCTTATCATTCTGGGGCAAGAGAAGATAGTAAAAATATTTCCAGACATGACTCCTGCCTCATTGTGGGGGCTTTATGTAGCTTTTTAAGTGAAACCTATAAAAGGTGGATTGTATAAAACATGCAAGAAAATTGTCTTTGTCTTCTCCTGCTTTAGGTGATTCATATAAGCAATAATGGGTGACAGTGCTATGTGTAAGGTATCTTGTAAGGTGAAAACAGCCACATAATGAGTAAATGAACAACTGTGGTTGTGTTCCAATAAAACTTTACTGATGGACACTGAAATGTGACTCTTAAACAATTTTCACATAATATGAAAGATTAATCTTTGGATTTTTTCAATCTTTTAAAAATTAAAAGTCATTCTTACCTTAGGCTGTATAGACACAAGTGTTGGGCTGAATTTGGCCTGTGGGCCATAGTTTGCCAAGCTCTGTTTAGAGAAATTTCTGGTACACAGAGGGTGCTCAATAAATATTTGTTCAATGACGAAGACCACATTTTTTAAAAAGGATTTTATTTATTTAGAGAGAGAAAGAGAGAGAGCGAGCAAGCAGGAGCAGGGGGAGGAGCAGAGGGAGAGGAAGAAGCAGACGCCCCATTGAGCAGGGAGCCCAACACGGGGCTCGATCCCAGGACCCTGAGATCATGACCTGAACCAAAGGCAGACGCTTAACTGACTGAGCCACCCAGGCGCCCCCAGACCACATTTTAAATTAAATTTTTATTATGAAATATTTCAAACACATAGAAAGTCACAGAGATAATATAATTAGCATCTACCACTGAGACTCAGAAACATTATTCTGTCATGTTTGCTTCAGTTTTTTAAAAAAATAAAACAGGCAGAGATATTAAAGTCCACCACTCCCACCCCCACTCTCCTGTTCCTCCCCAACACCTTTCCCTCCTCTCTGTCCAGAAACAGTTGTTATTGTGAGTAGGTATATAAGCCTTCTCTGTGTGTGTTTTTATTTTTATTTTTTGTTTGTTTTATTTATTTATTTTAGGGGGAGAGGGGCAGAGGGAGAAGGAGAGGGAGAATTCTAAGCAGCCTCCTTGCTGAGTGCAGAGCCCAACGTGGGGTTTGATCTCATGACCCTGAGATCATGACCTGAGCCAAAACCAAGAGTCAAACGCTCAACCGACTGAGGCCCCCAGGCTCCCCTGTGTGTGTTTATATTTTTACAACATGGGTATAAATGTACATAGAAGAGTCATATTGAATCTATCCTTCTGTAATTAGCTTTCTTCCCCCTCACTCACCACTGTGTTTGTGGCTGTCAGATATATCTCTAGTTCGTTCATTTAAATTTTCATGTAGTTTAATATATTCATCTTTTAGGAGCCTTACTCGAGAGATTCTTTCTGAAACTTGATGTTGTAAAGATATTCTTCTATATTTCCAGCTAGAGTAGGAATCTGTAATCTCTTTCTGCAGGGGACCAGAGAATCAATATCTTAGGCTTTATTAGTCACTGTTGGTGGCAACTCCTCAACTCTGTGGAAGCAGCTATGGGCAATACCTATAGAAATGGGAGTCACTGTGTTCCAATAAAATTTTATTTTTGAAATCAAGCAGTGGGGACGGATTTGGTCCATAAATGGTCATTTATAGACCACTGTCATGTTTTAATGGTTATATTTTTAACATTTTGATACAAAATTCATCTGAAACTCAATTTTGTGTGTGTGTGGCATGAGTTACATATTTATTTTAGCCACAGGGATCAGTAATTATTCAGGTACCACTTACTAAATAGTTTATCCTCTCTGCACTAATTTTTAATGCCTTCTTTGTTACATACTGTTTCTTTGGTTTCGAGGGTATCTCTCTGTGTTCTCTTTTCTGATACATTATTCTATTTGTCTATCTCTGTGCCAGTACTATACTGTTACAATGATTGTAGCTTCATAATGAATTTTAATATCCAGGAGAGAAAATATGTCCTTATTTTTTGTTAAGTTATCTTGGAAATACTTGGACCTTTCCCCTTCCATTTGAAGTTTTGGATCAATTTGACAAATTAGGAGAGAAAAAAAAGAATATGGGATTTTGGTTGGAACTATATCTTTCTTCCTGGGTTAGTATTCTCATTATGAACTAGCCAATGACTGTGGGGAAGTTACTCTAATTCTCTGAGCCTCAAAGATGATATGCAGATGATAGTACCAACTGCTTAGGGTTATAGCAAAGATGAAATGAGTTGATGCTTGGAAAACACTGGAAATTGTGCCATGCATAGTGTAAGCAGTCAGAAATCATAGCTTTTATTAGCTATGAGTGTTCTTTGGTACAAGCCCTCTTATCAAAAGTACCAATAGTTAATCATGTCAGTTAATCAAATAAGTAAATTTAAGTGGGGAATCATAAAGAAGTTTCAAAAAGAGTTTAAGCATCTTGTTTTATCTTAAAATGTATAATGTATGTTTCTGTAGCAGGGGAAGGGTTTTGTTGACTTTTTATCCACAGTTGCACATGCCGATGACGGTTTGTTTTTCTGTGTGCTCTGTAATTTGTTATTGTGAGCTCATTTTGATAAGTGTCTGTGTGTGCACATTCACATGTGTGAGCCTCATGAGCTCTGCATTGTGAAAGAGGTAGCCCATCACTCTGTTGGTCTTGGGCTTAGGATTTTCATATCAAGGAGATGTCAATTGCATGGGACATTCATATGAGAGATTTTGATTACTCATGGGCAGTCTTTTTTCATCCAGAGACCCTGAAGAGATGTCAGCTTTTCTGCTGTTTCTCTAAGCCTGCTGGTAGATTTATCTCCAGGACACTCACCCCCCTTTTCTTTTAAGATTTTATCTTTAAGTAATCTCTATACCCAAGGTGGGGCTCAAACCCACAAACCTGAGATCAAGAGTTGCACACTTCACTGACTGAGCCAGCCAGTGGGGAGCCATTCCCTGCTAGTTGCTTACCTCTCAAGACAAGGGTGCACTTGCCCCCGGACAACCCCCCTTTAAAAAAAAACAGGGTGGTTCTCAGAGGCTTTATGTGTGGGCGTGGTTATAGGTCCCCCACTTTTCCTGGGCTCAGGGCCATAGTTCCCATGTCTGTGTAACGTCTGGAACCCAAACTCCAGTCCTTAGGTCTTATTTCCAGGTTTATAACCCCTGGGGTCAATGCAGTATTGTCTGCTAATAGTTCTGGTTGTGAGTTCTTTCATCACTCCTGAAACATAAGGATCCGCCTTCTCTCCCACCTCCTTTTAAAGTTCACCTTTGAGTGAAAGCTTTTTCTATTTTATCTAATGTTATTACGTGGTTTTACCTGGAGAAAAGCCTGCCCATCAGTTCAATCTTGATCATGGAAGTCCTGAATAATGAAATTTTCCATCAATAAAGCTTTTTATTTCCCGAGTGCCTACAGCATTTACATATGTAAGAAAAGTCGTGGTGCCTGTAATCTTTACACCTGAACTTAATTCACATATTTAATAATAATAGCATTATTAAGTGGGATTGGTTTCCTTAACATTCTAAAACAGTTCAGAGGGGGCTCTGTGCTCAAAAAAAATCAGTTTGCCGAAAAAAAACCCTTAATTCTACATGGTTATGCTTTCTTAACAGTTTTCCGGGGGATTTCACTGCCCTTCTAATTTCATGCCTTCGCGGGAAGTGCTAAATATTTGTGTTTCTGAGGAGATAATTTGGACGATCACTATTGTAGAGTACCTCTAAGCTATTGTACCCTATTGTACTGCTTCTGTGGGTATAATTACACAGGCACCAGCTCTCTGGTGGTTTAAAGTGTAGCTTGTCATGGGGGAGGAAACCCCCCTGCATCTTAAAAGACAGTGCACTGAAGTAGAGCTAGAAGGTTCTCTCTTCTGCTTCCCCGTAGAGCGGTCCTACAGGGCTACAAAATTAAGGGGAGGTGGTTTTCTGATCCTCCTCCCTCCGTTCCTTGCCCGAACTCCCTGATGGCAGAGCCTCCAGTCTCTGTTGCTGACCATCCTTATTTCTGTGCTTCACAACCCATGGCTAGTTCTAGCTTTTATGGAGTGCCTCCTTCATTCTCAATGCTGCTTTTCTTTTCCTTTATACTTTTTGCTTTTATTTCTTCTGCCTTTTATGACTTTGCAGTTCCTCTCAGCTTTCTTCACAGAAGAAAACCCTGGCTTTTTCGTAGACGTTGCTGGCCATTCGGGGAGCTTCTTTCCAACTTCACGATGACATGACTAATCTGAGCACACATGCACTTTGGGGGGCTTTGGCTTTTGTGGATTTAAAAACAATTGCTACTGGATATCTAGGACCTGCTAGCATTTTATTTTATTTCTTTTTCCTTTTTATCTTTTATCTTCGTGAAGCTGCTTCTGTGAAGCCTGCTGATTCTAGAAGGCTTATCCCCAGGTCAGTGAGTTTCGACAACATGAAGACTTTGGATGTATCTGCAGAGCCACTGATTCTTGTCCTCATCTCGGGGAGCAGATGGATATTAAAATTAGAGCAGCTGTTTCCACTTAAGGTTAGAAAAACTGAAAAGAGAGCAAAGGGAATTTTCATGCCTGCAGAGAGAAAAACACACATCAAAGTAGTTAAGAGGCCAGCAGGTACATGAGCATGTGAAGCACTTCACAGCTTCAAGCAAAAGCCTTTCCCAAATAGGGTGACCCTGATTTGTACTCTTTCACCTGGTATCATGGGCATCTGCAGGATTCTCTGCCAACTTTTTTCAGGATCCTGGGCTACCAAGCCTAGCAGGTATGGAACACCGCGCCTGGTGGGAAATGCTCTGAGTGAAGAACGCTCTAGAAGAAAGCAATGCCCTTTCTTTGATTCAGACAATAAATACTGATTGAGGGCCTGCTCTGTTCCTGGGTTAGCAGCTCCTTGCTCCCCTACCCCACCTACGTGTCATTTGTCACTTATGCCTATTTTCAAAGATGGAGAGATGAGCACATTTTAATATTTGGAGACTACCTTTGGGGTCCCTAACCAGAATGGAAGACTCTTTTGAAAGAGAGAGACTGACTGGAGTCCTCACTCTGGCTTACCTTGTTCCCCTGGCTTTCTAAAACTTCTAGAACAGAGGCTAAGCCAGGGGAAAAACAGAGAGGCCGCCGCATCTTGATTCCTGCTCAGGTGGCCGCTGTGCTGGGGGAGAGTCTCTGTGGAATCCGGGAGCCCCTCTGCAGTGTCCACCACCTGGGTGGAGTGTCAGGAAGGAGCCTTATGCTCACTTTTGGGCAAAGGAAAGTTCGTTTCATCACCTTTGCTAGCATAGCATCTCCAGGGGTCTTTCAGGAAGGGGAACTCTGGGTATAGGAAACTCTCAAGACAGGGGTGCAGTTGACACCAGCCTTGACAAGACAGGGCCTCCTGCCAAGGACAGTTACCTGCCTCCCTCCCTCAGGTTGTCCCACTGGCCACAGAATTGCTAGATGGCAAAGACACGACCTAGGAAACTCACTGGCGTGTGGCCTGTTCCCCAGTTGAGTAGAAGTACTTGTAGTGGTCTCGATAAACCACCTCTTTCACCCCTCAGGGCTGTTGCACCTGCTGTTTCCCTGGCAGAAGCGCCCTTTCTTGCACTTCTTTCCTTGGATAGCTCCTTCTTGACCCGTGAGACTTAACTTTACACTGGACGATTTCCTGAATTGCCTTGGTGAGTCCAGTGCCTCACTCCCTGTGTTTCATAGCATGCTGTGCATGTCTCATGGCTCTGACTTCACTGTGATAAAGCCATGGTGTACTCATCTGTTATTCCCCACTAGCCGCTGACCTTAAGGCTTGTGCCATTCATCTGTCTATTTCTAGATACAGGGCCAGAACTTTTCCATGATAACTGTACTGAGCCTATGAGATTCCTTCTTCCATCATATCATTGCTAGATATAGGAATTATCATTAATTAAAACAAATTCACCTTTATTTTAAGAAATAAAATTCTAAACTTCCTAACAGAATTCCTAGGATCGGTATGCTAAGAAGTTAGAATCCTGACTGTGCGGGGCCCTGTTTTTAGAGCGCTTTGGATGATGGTTGAACTGACTGAATGAATGGGAAAAGACATCGCAAATTAAGTGAAAGGGGCTGCTAAGGGTGGGGCTTGCCTTTAACTGCCTAGTGGGTCAAAATAAACCTGATATGTGTATACAGTAGGTACTAAATTTTGTTTTAAATTGTGAAGTATAACACATATACAGAAAAGCGCACAAATCAACAGGTGCAGCTCAATGTATTATAAAATGATCACCGTTGTAACTACCCACCAAGTCAAGAATGAGAATGGCGCCCTTCAGCCTCTTTCTGAGCCCTACCTCTCCCTTCTCCCCAAAGGTAACCACTGTCCCAACTTTCATCTTTCGGTTTTGCTGCTTGTTGTCGTCACACAAATGGAAACAATGTTGCATTGGGGAATTTATTCTTATTGTTCTGTAAGACTATAATTCTTTCTTTTTCATGGCTGGAGAGGCTTCTTTGGTATGAGTATACTATAATTTATATATCCGACTCAATGGATATTTGAGTAGTTTACACATTTTGGCACTCATGAATGGACATATGAGCATTCCGTATATGTTTCTCAGTGCACATTTGCCTGTTTTTCTATTAGGCATATATCTAGGTGTGGATTTCTAGGTCAGAAGGTAAATATTCATTCAACCTTAGGAGATAATGCCCAATAGTTCCCAAAGCAGTTGTACCAACATACGATCCACCACTGATTTATTCTTCCTGTTTTATTATGTCCTCATCAACGCTTGACTTTGTCAGTCTTTTGATTTTTTCATTCATGTAAATGCATAGTAATCTCTTATTGTGATTTTAATTTGCATTTCTTTAATAACTAATGATGTTGAGGAACTTTTCTTATGATTTTTTGGCCATTTGGATATCATTTTTTTTTGTGATGAGCCTGTTCAGGTCTCTTGCCTATTTTTCTATGGCATTGTCTCCACCATGCCACCTTCATTAATGTAAACAATTCTTTATTCTGGAGATGAGCCCTTTGTGGATTACATGTATTGCAAATACCTTCATCTATTCTTTGGCTTGCATTTTTACTCTTTTATTGGTGTGTGTGTGTGTGTGTGTGTGTGTGTGTGTGTGTGTTTAAAGATTTATTTATTTGAGAGAGAGAGAGAGAGAGAGAGAGCGCACATGAGCAGGGGCAGGGGCAGAGGGAGAGGGAAAGAGTTCCAAGCAGACTCCATGCTGAGTGCAATGCTTGATATAGAGCTCGATCCCATGACCCTGAGATCATGGCCTGAGCTGAAACCAAGAGTTGGATGCTTAACCAACTGAGCCACCCAGGTGCCCCTATTGGTGTGTTTTGATAAAAAGAAGTTTGTAATTCTGGTATAGTCCAACTCATTAATAATTTTTCCATTATACTTAGTGTTCTTTGTATCCTGTTTATTAATAATTTATAAACTCTAAAATCATGAAGATATTCTGTTAGCATTTTGAAGCTTTATTTTTTTGCCTTTCACTTCAGACCTACAATTCACTTGCAATTTAATTTTGTGGATGATGTTAGGGAGGAGTCAAGCTTAATTTTTTTACCCATATGGATATCAATCTAGTGAGAAGACTATATTTATTGTACTACCCTATTCCATAAATGAAGTGTCCGTATGTGATCTTTCTAGTTCTTGACTATTCCAGTGTTCCAATGACTGTAGCTTTAAAATTCCTGATCTCTTATGCCAGCAAGCCATCAATATTGTTCTTATTCAAGAGGCTTTGGACTGTCTGGGGGTCATTTTGCACAAAGAACAGGAAAAAAAACCACTATTGTGATTTCTAGTGCAATTCCATTGAATCTTTAGATCACTTTGGGGAAGATCTGAATCTTTGTAATATTGTTTTTTTTTTTCAAGTTTGCATTTTTAATAACATAAATTACCAACAAGGTCCTGACCTAGTATTAAAAATTAAATAAAACCTCAAAATCTAAAAACAAGAAACAGGCTAAATCACACACTAATTTGACCAAACAAACTAATCTTGGAATATTTCCCAAATAAAAAAGTAAGCACAACTATTACATTCCATGTTTCAGAGAAGAGGCATTAAGGATGCATGCCATAAGTTTATTTACAAACATATTGAGTATGTTGAAAACAAGAGTTTGATCCATTTTTCAAAGAGACTGCACCTCTTAAAATGTTCCTTTTCACATCTGTTTGATGGATTAATTAAAACATCCTTATTTCTTAAGCAGCTGATGTCTTACTATAAAAAAAGGTGCAGCAAATCCAGATCCAAAGTACAAAGTCATCATAAGTAGTAATCGCCACTTGTTTTCCACTGAAAATGGCAAATTCTTCCCTGGGCCTTCCTCATAGTGGCTCCTATGGACCACAGAGGTTGTGAACCTCCGGACGCTCTGTCCCAACATGGCGCTGTTGGAAGTTCTGCGAAAGGGGCAGAGCCCTAAGACCGTAGAAATGGCAGCACCACCAAGTCCTCCCCTTCTCACGACCTTGTTCCTCGGCGTGTAGGAGCCGAAAGGCTGTAATATTGTTTTTAATCTACGACTAGAATACCCTTCCATTTACAAATGTCTTCTTTAAATTACTCAATGCTATTTTGCTATGTTCTGGTTCTCTTTGTTGAGGCCATACACTTCTTTCATTTGGTTTATTCCTAGGTTTGGGGGGATTTTTTGGTATATTGTAAACAACACCTTTAAATATATTAGTTTTGTTTATTTCTGATAAATAGAGATGCAATTAAAAAATTTTTTGACCTTGTATCTGGCAACCTTTCTGACATTCCATATTCTAATAACTATCATGCATAATCATTCAGTCTGTGAGTCATGACAGTTGTTTTTTCCTAGTCAATCCTTAATCTTTCCTTTTATTCTGGCTTCCCTGTACTGGCTTAGGACCTTTGTGCAATGTTTGGTGGAAGCCGCGATAGCAAACATCCTTGCTTTCTTCTTGATTTCAGTGAGAAACTTTTCAACACCAATAGGTGTTACATTTGCTGAAGGTTCTTTTATTTTTTTTTTTTTTTTGTAGATTAAAGAAATGCCCTCTATTCCTAGTTTTCTAAAAGTCTTCACTCTAAGTGAATGTTGAACTTAATAAAATGCTTTTCCTGCATAAGTTGCGGTGATCATATGACCTTCACGGGAAGTTTAATTCCCAGTCTACTGCAGGCGTCTTTTCCTGAGGAGGCAGGGGGATAAAAATTGACATATTTCCTGTGTTCATGGCATTGCTGTTTTGTGAAAGGAGTTTGCCAGGATGTACGAGAGTCTGATGACAGGCGAAACAAGAAATGTATGTGCTGGAATTGTTCCATAAGTTTCTGATTCAAGAAACTGGTCTTTGAATGACTAAAAGGCAAAGGGAAGTGACAACATCTTGTTTGAGGCTCCGTGTGCCTGTACCAGTAAATGCAGTGGAGTGTGATCCCTGAGGATTCAGTTGACTCTGGAAACTGAGGCACAAAGGGTTTCTGAAGAAAGGTTATTTAAATCTGGATGTATCTGTGACTGAGTGGGGCTTCAGGATTCATTAGGATGACTCTGGACCCGGTGCATTAGCCAGACTAAAGCGAGGGTAGGGCCATCTCAGGATCATTTCCAAACAGAGCATGTTTTAAAGAGATCCTATTGAAAAAGTGGGAGAATAATTAGACATGTAGTTTATTTTTAATGGATGCATTTCACAGTCAGAAATTTGAGTTCTGCTTGCGATTTCCTTTTAGCCTACTTATAAGGAGTAACTCTACCCGCGTGTGAAGATCAGGACCGGCTGATTTCCAGAAAATCAACTCAGAATTGAGGGGAAAAGTGGACTGCCCAGATTAGTACTGGGATAAGTTTTCAAGTAGATCTAGAGTCTCTAATGCAGAGGTGAAGAAATACCCAAACACGAGAATGTGTATTTTATGAAGACATGTAGCTCTTGATTCAGTAAAGTGAATGAGTGTTTTTATTATTTGGATTTGGAAAAAGGATATCATGGGATGCATTTCTTGGCAGATTCTACTACTGGCATAAGCACCATAGTGGATTTTTTTCCACAACTTTACTCCTAGTGGGTAAGCAGTTGGTGTTGGAATATAATTGAGATCTTTATTGAACCAAGTGGGAAAAATTCCTTTTTAAGGCAAAAATACTGTGACAGTTGGATTGCAGCAGTGTTCATTTGTCTTTCAGCATGAAGATGACATTTCTAACCAGTAGCAATTGCTATTTTTGGACACAGAAAACTCGTATTAAGACCTGAAAGGACATTAGGGCCCTCCAGTCCCCTCCCTACCTTTTATGGTTGAGGAAACTGAGTCCCAGGAAACTTCTTGCTTTGTCCACGATCACCCACAAGTGGGCATAAAACGACAGGCTTTCTCTACCATATCTCAGTGCAATTGCTCATTAGCATTTTGCCAGAAACCCTAAACTCCAAATTCTGGAATCGTCTTTCTCATGGTCCCCGTCTCCCCAGTGGGCCAGCCAATGTAGACACTCTCCTGCTATTTCAAGACCCCTGGTCTGTGTGGCTCTTTCCCACCCACCTTCCTCCAGCGCTCTGCCTGTTTCTGTGTCTGGCTTCTGCAGTGGGCTTCCCATCATTGATCTTCATGTGGTTCAGTGGTTGGCCGGGAGGGAAGGGAGAGAATTCCTATGTTCCTTCCAGTGAAGGAGAGCTGGGCGTGTGGCCCTGTACTGTGGTCTTGCTTGGTGGTGGGTTATCTAGATAAGTATTCCCTTCAGACTGCCAAGATTCCTTCTGCCCAATTCTTGCACAGAGTTATGATTAAAAGAGTGTCCGGTCCCTTCTCACCTGAAGCTATATTGCCAAGAGGTCTTTCCGTAATCAATCACTTGGGGCATGCCCACCCAGTAAGAGAGTTGGGTGGGGAGAAAAATAGATGAATCGCTATCGGTTGTATAATGCTCTGTTCAAGCTTTTCTCCTTAGAAGTCTTTCTCGATGAGCCCACCTACCTGTTTTTCCCTTTTGTGAACCCCAGAGTCAGTATCATGTAGATGAGGGATTGACTGGCAAACTAAAGGGCCACATAATAAATACTGTATAGGTTTTATGGGCCCAGAGTCTCCTTGGCAGTGACTCCGCTGCCATGTAATGCAAGAGTAGTCACATGTAAACAGATGGCTGTGGTCGTATTCCAACAGAACTTTATTTCCGAAACCAGACTGGATTTGCCCTGCGCTTGTTGTGTGGCAACCCTTGGTTTACACCAACAAATTCTATGTCTTGGGTTTTGGACCAGGTATGTCAGAATCATCTGGGGAATGGTGAGAGATAGAGGTTTCCGGGCCTCACCCTCAGAGTGTTTGATTAGCAGCCTGGGGTGGGGGAATTTGGGGTTTAAAGAGCTCCTTAACCGATTCTGCTACTCAGATTACTAAAATGATGGTCCGTTCCACTTTTAAAAAATTTGTGTGTGCACTTAGACATACAAATAAGCACATGACATTGTGCTTTGTGTTTAAAGGGGCACCTGGGTGGCTCAGTTGGTTAAGCGTCTGACTTCAGCTCAGGTCATGATATCAGGGTCCTGGGATCGAGCCCCTGCATCGGGCTCCCTGCTCAGCGGGAAGCCTGCTTCTCCCTCTCCCTCTGCTCCTCCCCCTGATTGTGCTCTCTCTCCCTCTCTCTAAAATGAATAAATGAAATCTTATTAAAAAAATAAAAATAATATAAAAAATGGCACAATTTCATACACATCTCTCTGTGTGTTGCTTATTTCTTTGCCCTTTTTATTGAGGTGTCTTGTTGACATGTAGGAATTGACATAATAAGGGATTTAGTCCTTCGTCATACGTTGTACATATTTTCCCCCATCATATTGTTACCTTTTGACTTGATTTATAGAATCATATGGATTTTTCAAACATTTTGATGGAGTGAAATGCATCCGTCTGTTCCTTGACGGCCGTGGTCCTGAACTGGGAGTGATTTTGTTCCGGGCAAAAACATTGGCAACGTCTGGAGACATTTTTGATGATCACAACTGTCACTGTGGGCAGGACGGGTTCCGGCATCTGCTAAGTAGAGATGGGAGATGCTGCTAAGCCTCCTACAATGTGCGGGGCATCCCCCCCAACAAAGGGTGATCCAGCCTGAAGAGTCAACAGTGCTGAGGTTGAGAAATACTGCTTTAAGGCTTTGGTTTTTGTTCCTTGACTACTAAGGCACCCCTCTTCCTATGATATGAATATCTGCATCAGAATCTGTATAAAAAGTTCCTTAATTGGTTTTTCTGCTAAGAAAAATTACTAAAGCAATTCCCCATTCTACTTCTTTCTTTTTTAAAAAATTTTTTAATTTTTAGAGAGAGAGCATGAGTGGTGGGTAGGGGCAGAGAGAGAGGGAGAGAGAGAATCTTAAGCAAACTCCACAGGCAGCACAGAGCCTGACATGGGGCTCGATCCCACGACCCTGAGATCGTGACCTGAGCCAAAATCAAGAGTCGGACGCCTCACCAACTGAGCCACCCAGGCGCCCCTATTTTACTTATTTCTTAATGCCACACACAGACGTCCCTGAGGCATTTCTCTTCCTGCCTGCAGCTTACTCCTCTCTGCCCTGTAAGTGCCATGAGTCCACCATGTCCCCTCAGTGAGCTGTGTGGCCTGGGTCATGTCGTGTGCTCCATCGATGTCCTCCTTCTGGCCTTTGCTGGGTTCGGGTACCTCAGACCCTTCTCATTCTCGGGACGACTCTGCCCACTGAGCAGTGGGTATACATGAGGGAGGGAGGTGGCTTCAGGGTTGCCCTGTACTTGTCTGGACCCTCTGCAAACAGGGTCAATGAAAACAGAGTGGCTGTCAATAGAATCCAAAATCCCACAGCTGGAGGAGGCCTTGAGATGTTCTTCCCTAAGCCCTCACTTAACGCGTGAGGAATGTGTGTCCAGAGCAGGCAAGTGACTTGGCCAGAGCCTCTCAGCCACCTGTGCAGACTGACGCCGGGACTGTGTTGCTCAGCTGATCCATTTTTCATCAGAAAACTCCTTGCCACTGCCTTTGTCCTGCTGAGAGCTGCCACGTCACCTCAAAGAGACTAGTTCTGAGATCTACTCCTGTCTGCTCCTTACAGACCTGCCGTTATCAAACCCACGTTCTCTCTCAGCATTAGGGACTTTAGCTCATCCAACACAGGATTCTAATAGTGGACGTGCATATAAGCAGAGTATTGATTCCAAATAGATGGCTCAGGGAGTCCCAAGGAATATGTCCAACCTTCTGTTGGACCGCAAGCTCTTTGAGGTGCTCTTTATTCACTTTCCTGACCTCTCCTCCAGGTACCTTGTTTGGCCCTTAAATTCTAGGTACCCCACCTGGTGCTCAATAAATGTCACATGAATCACTGATCGGCCTTAATGAGTAAGAGTGAAGGTCACATTCTCTAAACCAGCGTGAAAGGATCCCTTGGGCAGCTGGTTCCACAGGCACTATCTCGGGGTCACCCAGGCGATGCGGATGAAGGTGTTCATAGGCTCCATGTTGAGGCAGTCCTGCTAGCTTTGACTTCCTTGTCTAATGACCCTAAAAATGAGCCTTTTTTTTTTTAAGATTTATTTGAGAGAAAGAGAGTGAGCGAGAGAGAGCATAAGCCAGGGGCAGAGGCGGAGGGAGAAGAAGACTCCCCGCTGAGCAGAGAGCCCGATATGGGGCTCGATCCCTGGGACCCTGAGATCATGACCTGAGCTGAAGGCAGGCGCTTAACCGACTGAGCCACCCAGGTGCCCTCCAAATGGGCCTTTTATATGCCTGTTTTAAATTTGACCTTTCATCCTTCTGTTTGTATGCTGCGGGGGGCATTAGAATTGCTGAAAACGGGGGCAGCAGTTTAAGGAAGGAAAACAGGTCATGGCTAACGTGTCGCATGAGAGGGCTTTCACATCCCAAGTTGTGGGGTTGGCAGGCCTCTTCGCTCTGGTCTGGCCTCCCGTCATGCCCTGCGTGCATCCCCATGAAAGCTCTTGCTTGCAGTATAAATGATCTGAAACAGGTGAAAAGTCTAAAATAAAATATGAAAAGAATAGTTTCAGATTAGTTGTATGATGTGAAAAAAGTTGGCTTACATAGGTGATTAATGATGCAATAACAAGCAGCATTTCATCAATGAGCTTGCTAGTGGGTGGTAAGCAGAACAGCATTAATCCGTCGGCTTTCTCTTTATTCTCCCTTAGAGCTGGTATTACAAAGAGTTAATCAGCCCCACCCCATCATTGGAGACTAGAAATTATAGCCAAGAAAAAACATCACCTGTTAAATTTTGAGTACCCCCAAAGTCAAGTCTATTCATTATGATCTTTTGGCAGTTTGATTGTTTCCTGCTTGTAGTTCAAAGTTAATGGGATTCCAGGGTGGTAGTTAGTGACCTCCACAACAGGTTGATGATTATTGCATTTTATCTTAGATTTGCTGTTATGCAATCAAAACAGACCGGTTTTCTTTTTTTTTTCAGTGAAACTAGCCTGAAGTGTTCGAGAGTACAATGGCAGGTAGTTGTCATTGTTGGGGAAGCAGCTAATAGACGACCAGAGCAAGTAGCATTACTATGAACTGATTACTTTAAAGAAGGGATCGATGACCGTGTAGTGCATTGAGCGCGGGTTTGTGTCCCAGTGCGCATGCGCGCACGTGTTCTCCATCACATCGGTCGTTCTTGTGAATCCGTGCAGAAATCCGTACAACGGACAGCTTCATTTTTAGCTTTTGTCATCTTTACCAGAAGCATCTCTCCTGGCAGCCCATGAATCAGTCTTTACTTCATCCCGATGCTGCTCATGCATCCTGCTCATGGATGAAGACAGCAGCTCTTAAACGAGATAATTAATTCTCATCATATTTTCCTTCCAGCTCTTTATTCTCTACCTGGTGGAATGGAGCACGGTGAATTGGGCATTGCCATGGGGACCTGCCCTTTGCACCCGGTTCTATCCACTGGCACAGGGTGACGGGCTTCAGCAGTGGCTCACCTGGTAGACGGTCTCTGAGGACTGGTGCCATGGTGTTGGGGGCCATCTGTGACCCCCACTGAGCCCTTGCTCTTTCTGCCCTCCCTTATTAAGGCAAAGGCAGGATGTTGTGCTGTCTCTGCCTTACCTCTCGGGTCAACAGAGACTTCCCCCCTTTTTAAAGCTGATTTAAAGTTATTGAATTGCTCTAAAACACTCTAGGACAGATACGTGAGGCATTCCTTGATTTGCATTCTCAAGACCTGGGACCGGGCCTTGGAGAATCCTAATTCCATTTCATGTAGCAGGACACTCACGGGCTCTGGCAGCTACTTGCATATAATATCATTCATTCACTTGGTCAGTCACTGGATCATTGTTCATTTGTCAGCCCCTGTGCGCCTGGTACTGTTCCTAGGGCGGGGTGGGGAACTTCAAGTAAACAAAACAGGGGAAAGCAATCTAACTCACAGGGTTTACAAGCTAGTGGGGAAGATACAAAATCAATATAATAAATAGGTCACTTTTTTCCCTACAATATATTAGCACATCATAGATGTTTTGGAGAAAAATAAAGCAGAGAGAGAGGAATCAACAGTACCAAGGGGTGGAGACTTTGCACAGTTAAATTGTGTGGCCAGGGAAGTCCTCATCAGAAGGTGACATTTGAGCAGACTCAAAGGAGGTTTGGAAGCTGCCATGAGAAATGAGTGTTCCTGGAAGAGGGCACAGCCAGTGCAAAGGCTTTGAGGTAGGAGAGTGCCGGGAGATGTAAAATGCTGAATGTCGTGGTAGGCACACAGGAAGTACCCAGTGAATGGCAGGTAGTACTAGTTTTGCAATTGTTCTTAGTGCTCATACTAGGTTGCTGGGTATAAATTCTATAGGGACGGACACTGCCTCTGTTTGTTTTTCCTTTTAGCATTTTTTCTCCAGATCTGGTATAGTTCATGTCAAATAATAAGACCTCAATCATTATGTGTTGAGTATTATCATTATACTTGTATTGCAAAGAAGCCTTGTGAAGTGATGGTCTTCACTGGCCTACAATTTAATCCTTACTTATTTTCTGTGGCTTATAGAAATAGAACACTGACCTTTGGCCTTCTCCACAGGGATTGTGTCTTTGGTAGGATAATAACTTACTATCAAAGTTGTAGTGCTGTGTTGTGGCCAGAACTCTTGGCTGGGAGTCAGAAGATGTGACACAGCTCAGGCATCATTCTTTTATAGTGGCTGGGATGGGTCACTCCACACCTCTGTCCTGTTTCTGAATGGTCATAGGGGTTCCGAAAAGTCCTTCTCTATTTCAAAGTTGTTGTGAGCACCAATGAGATACTATACAGCGATGTCCTTTGAAAACTCTCCAAGGCCACCTTAGAGGGAGGGGTAGGTGTCACCACGCCCGGTGGCCTTTATTGTGCAGATGGGAGCTGTGCTTTGCATTCCTTTCACGGAGGAGGTGCCTGTCTGAGGGCCGTGGCCAGCAGTGGGCTGTGATGATGCAGCAAGAGCCTCAGGGCCTCTCTGGCCATCAGATAGCTGGTCTTTGCCTTAGGAACATTTCACTTGCCGCTTCACAATGGAGGTTTGGATTTCCCGAGTTAATTTTTGTAATCATCTCTTCAGTGTATTTAAATAATTTAAACGTATTTTTCTGTTTTCAGGCCTGTGTTCAATATCTTAATTTGTGACATCTAGGTCAACCTCAGATGTCATTTTAAAAAAAGTTGATCTCAGAAACCTGGCTATATGTCCCCTTTATCCTAGCTAATTAAAAAAAAATAATAAATTCTCCTTCCTGTCAAATAATTCTTGAGGTAAGACCCATTCCATGAAGACTTCCTAAAAATAAATCAGAAATGAGATAACAATATTGTAGCTAAAAGAAAGCAGTTCACATCTGTCTCTCATCATGCTTTGCCTTCCAAATATCAGTTGATCTCTTTATTTTGTCAACACTTAAAAAAAAAAGCCCTGCCACGTTTTCCCTGTTCCTTGACATGCTGGGAATAGTGCCATGAACATGGCAGATAAAGTCCCTGCACTCACAGAGCTCACAAGTTTATGGGAGAAAAAAAAGGATTATTTTAGATTTTGTAGGGAGGGAAGGCTTTTCTGAGGAGGTGGAAGATGAGCAGAGAACTTTGTGAAATGAAGTGGAGAGCCATACAAAGCTTGTGAGAAAGGCCCATTCGGGCAGAGGGCCCAAGAGGTGCAAAAGACCCTGAGGTGGGAATGATCTCGGCAAAGTCTAGGGACAGAGAGGAGGTGAGGAGGGGAGAGTGTTAGGGAGCAGGGAAGAGGTAGGAAGGGGCCAGATCAGGAAGAGCTTTGTCTGACATGGAAGGAGTCTGGGTTTTACTTTAACTTGATAATGATTGTAAATATTTAAAATAATTTACAGTTTAAATATTTTCCTCAGATATTAGTCCATCTCCTTTTAACTGAGATTCTGTGAAGGAATTGCCAAGTGATAGCAGAGAACATTGTGGTATTTTTGGAGCTTTATTTTATTCAACCGCAAGTCCCTCAATATTCCTTAAGGAGTTTGTTGGAAATTGTCTGACAAGGATAATTAGCAGGATGAGAAGCTGTTTCACTGTGCAGAATTCTCTCCACGTGTGTTTATGTGTGAATTCATTTCAACCAGAGAAATTGAGGGTCTCATTTCTCTGTAGTCTATTCTTTACTGAATTCTATTTTATGATCAGCCCTGAGAAGCCTGGGGGTACATCAGATAGAGGTCTAATTTTCTGTTCACAGAAGCAAATGATAATTGAATAAAGCACTGAGAACATGTCCGAACCCTTTGAGATGTCTCAAGAGAAGCAGCTGATCATTTCCTTGTTTTCTAGCATGTCTCCAAATCATAACAAATGGTGATTCACAGGTCAGCAAAAGACTCAGGGGTAGACATTTTACTTAGAAACATTGTCACAATTTAAAGACCTGTGAGAGAATTTTTATCTTCCATATCCAGCAGGGTGACATTTCTCTGTGATCACCCTCCAAAATAGGTAGAAACTTTCATAAAATTCTGCTTCATGTAAGTCTTCACCATGCTCTACTCTGGCTAAAATGGTCACGCAGGGCAATCATTTTGGAAGCTTTTAATTCAATAACATCCCCTTAAAAAGGGTTGTTCATCAGGCAGAAATTGGGAGACACAGGTAAGCACATCTTTAGGGGAGATAAGTTAGTTGGGCAGTCCTTTCTCATAAGGAAACCTTACAAGGGTTCAGAAGGTGGAAAAGGAGAATCCAGTTGAGATCCTTAGTATCCTGTGTCATGACTGGCCGCTAAAAAAAATATCAAAGTTGGTATCTTCCTAATGAACCTCAGTTTTAAATGTTTACGCCCTAGAAAATTCCTCTCAATAATGTGTTGCTGAAATCAACATTATTCAGGGGCTTGGGTTTGGGGAAGCTGTTCCCTAGGTGCGTTCTTGCTGGTTGCCTGGTATCTGCGGAAGGGTTAACGTTGGGATGACCTTGGGAGGCTCCCCCACGGACCGCACAAGTAGTTCAGGCCCTGAATACGGCTGGAACAGCGTTTCCTGTAGCAGCAGCTCCAAGACACAGAGCTAATTGCCCAGCGATGGCACCGCTCTTCTTACGAGGGACTAATTGACCCATTTATGGTCTCCTTTCAGCTCGTGGCGGATCCTTGTGCCAGCACCCCCTGTCACCATGGCAACTGCAGCAGCAGCGGCGGCGGCGGCGGCGGCGGCGGCAGCGGGGGGGGCTACCTCTGCATTTGCCACGAAGGCTATGAAGGTCCCAACTGTGAACAGGCGCTGCCCAGCCTCCCCGCCTCCGGCTGGACCGAATCCATGGCCCCCAGGCAGCTGCAGCCTGCCCCCGCCACCCAGGAGCCCGACATCATCCTGCCCCGCTCTCAGGCCACCGTGACCCTGCCCACCTGGCAGCCCAAAACAGGGCAGAAAGTTGTAGAAATGAAATGGGATCAAGTGGAGGTGAGAACGTTTGATTGCCTGCGTAAGGAGCCAGTGTGGTTAAAATAATTCCAGTGGTTCTAATATTGGCAATAAAAAACAGAAGACCTTTCAGTTGCCCCCTTGACAAAACCACGTGTCTACCTTTCTTCCCCTGGGCACCTGTGTGTAGGAGATCTCTTTTGGTTACACGAAGGAGACTTCAATTATGACTGTTTTGTGGGCATAAAAAGAGTAAGCAAGGAAAGAAAACGAATGAAGCTCTTTTCTGGAACGATATCCACGTTTCTGTGAGACAGTGTTGGACTGGGGGCAGACCCTCCACTGTTGACCAAAGTTTCCTTAATATTATGCTTAACTTCTTGTTCATTATTTGGTGCCTTGCTGCCAATATGATTTTAAAAAGAGATGCTATCAGTGATTTTTAAAATATTTTGAGAATGCATTTGAGAATGAAATTTCCAAATTTTATCTATTTTGGCAGGAACAAATGCTGTTTATTGAATCTCGTCCAGTCTGGTTTTGGCTTGTATTTTCAAGCTCATCGAAAGTCTCATGTCGAGGAATTTTCAGCAGACCCTTGAAAGTTGCCATACAACATAAATTTGCTAGCTAGGAGAGTCGGGGAACAAATCCAAATCATGACTTTGAGGTGACATCGATAGATTGTAATTCCATTCCATATCTTGTATTTTATGTGACAACCTGTGATCATATATTATTACTGGTTTTGTAGCTTAAATGACAAAGCACATAGATCTTGTGTAGCAGTTTTAGAGGCAAGGAATAAGTCTAGAAGTTTCCCTTATTGTTATAAAAGAGACAGGGCAGCATTTCTTCTTTTATTTTCTTGGGTAGTTCTAACCAGTTGACCCATTTTTTTTTTTCATTGCCACACAATTTATGAAGGCCATATTCAGACTGCAGGACAGTGTTTTCAGCCTACCTAAAAAACTGTGAATGTGTTCTGATTTCAGACTTTTAATAAACGCTTTGAAGTTTTGATTTGAACCTTCCTTGCAGAGTGACTCACTTCTTAAATGTGAACTCGATTGATTCTACGTTTGTCAAGGAAGTGTCGCTTAAAGACAGTTTCTCCCCAACCAGCCATTGAAATCTATTTATTTAAAGACATGCTATCCTACTGTTAGTAAATGTAGAAAGAAATGCCTCATCTTCCCAGCATGCTGTAATTTCTTAGGCTGTTCAAGAAGGAGGTTAAAAAGTTGCCAGGGGAAGATGGGAATATATTTGGGTTTCCCCTTTTATTGAGTAATGAGGCTTCAGAAACATGAAGCTGTTTGGAATCTTAAGGGACTGAGGTTGATGTAACAGTTGTCAGTTAACACAAACTGAACAGGTGGGACTTGCATTTTTGAATATCCGTGGCAGGCCTTCTCCTTGGCACTTAACCCTTAGGCCTTCTGGACGGGAAGTTCTAAGTGTTGGGTATGGGTGGAAGGGCCGAGAATTCCTCTATTGTTCTCAGTTAATTCACTGATGAGGGATACATTTAATACCACTTTGTTTTGACTCTCCTGGGGGAAGACTGTGCTCATAGCACGAGGAATAAATGAATAAATTGGTCTGAACCACCTCACTTGGACACAGCTCCAGTGTTCACAGCATGTTTTCTGGAAGAATGCAGTTACTCCCCGCCTCTTGAGCCCCTTTTTTGTAGGCATCAGCATGTTGCTTTTGGGAACGTGTCACTTACAAAATGAAGGGGTAGTCCACGGGGTAAAAATAGGCAGCTTCCCAGCTCCTTGGCCTTAGCCTGTGCTCCCAAGACCCACCTCTGCAAGAAGCAGGGTCACTTAGACCAGGTGCTTCTTGCCAATTGCTCGTTCTAAGGCTTGCTTTCCTAGTTTATGCCTGCTGTGTGTAAGCCAGTCCTCAAAGTCTGCCTTCTTGTTCTGGAAGCATTTAGTCCCCCATGACCCCAGACTGAGCCTAGAGCAGGGGCCAGTGACTGCTCGCTAACCAGAAGAGAGGACCCTATTCACCAGTGAGAGCAATCCAAGAATGGGTAGATGGCTCTCAGGAAAGCTTTGGCATTTCAGAAAATCAAATGGCAGAGCTTTAGTTTGCTTTTGAGTTTGTAAGGTTTCATTGTCCCCTCTTTGTCATCCACAGTGTCATCCAAAGCCTGCTCATGGGATTTTGCTTTGTAATATTATCTTGTATTACGATCGACCCCGATAATTTATTTCTCCCCCACTTTCTTCCCCAGGTCATGCCAGATATTGCCTGTGGGAATGCGAGTTCTAACAGCTCTGCTGGTGGCCGCCTGGTATCCTTTGAAGTGCCACAGAACACCTCAGTCAAGTAAGAAAACCTGCAGCTAGAAACCGTTAAGCTCGATATGGTGGCCCTAAGCGGGGTTGTGTCCATCCATGTCATTGGTCAGTCTAGTGGGAATCATGAATGGAGTTCCATGTGTAGATGTGGCCTAAATCATTCAAAACCTGGAAGGACCTATTTCAGGGGAGACTATTGCAGTGGGGATCCAGCTGGGCTGGGGATGGTGAATTGTGGAATTGGACGGGATGAGTAAGGTGTGGGATCAGAAACCCTGAGGCCTTGGATAAGATCCAGAGCCAGACCCTTCACTTCCCAAATGACTTTTGCTTCCAAAATTCTTTGGCCTCTTATGATTTTAGTGGGCCACTGGTTAAATTCATGGGCATAATTTAAAATGCAAACATTACAATTTTGTTTTTAAAAACAAGCGTCTGAGGAGAGAGTATTTTGTTTGGCTTTGCTTTCAACTTAAGCTCTTTCAAATGACGTACTGCCCACTGTCACTGGTGGGGATGGGGAAGAAGCAAGGGCCGAGAACCTGCTGTGTGTCAGGCAGGAGTGTGTGGGGGGGTGAGTGAGGGTGGGGAGTGGCGGGTCGAGCCAGCCCCGGAGTGACCCATTCCTGTCTGACAACTCCCACTGCTCAGCCTTTCTCTGTTGCTATTACCCCCCCCCCCCCCATCCCCACGCAACTGAATGGGAATTTGCTGGCCAGTCTTCAGGGACTTTAGAGGGACACTTGACCCTGGTGAGCTAGTGCGCTGTATCAGCTCCCCTTAAAGGGGGCAGTGGGCACTATAGACCTCTTCCATTTATCCAGAAGCATTTTTGCCCACCTTACCTTCTGCACAATGGAGCTGAAATGCATCCCCTCCCCTGGAGCCTTGAACTCACTCTGCTGGGGGGCGAGTCAGGATGGAGAGTGAACTCTGCCCAGGGAAGAAGGCCCCGTGGGGAGAAAGGTGTGGCCTCTGAGGCAGCTTCCACTTCTACCAGCAGGGGGACCCCGGTCCTAGTGTTTTACTGCTCAGAATACAGATGGAAGTAAGAGCCAGCTTTAAGGGAAATAAGGACCCGGAGTTTCCTTTAGGTTTATGAAACCCTCTCCTAGCGCTTTCTCGTCTGGCTCATGTGATCTGACTTTCATAAGCCTTCCCAAATAGTTCTGATCTTTTATCCCTTTAGATGCTTTTTGTTTTTTTACCCCATCTCAACAAACTTGGAAGTTCTCCAAGACCCTCCTAGGCTACAGGACTGGGCAAAATAGCAGGCTGACCCAGGCTGAGTGAGATGGAAGTGCCGAATAACCTCTGGGTGCCCTGAATTCACTTGTAAGGGTTGCTAGCCCCTGAGACTTTCATTTATTCATGAATTCAACCTTTTAGCAAACTCCGATTGAACACCCTGCTGCAAGCCAGGAGCTCTGCGCGCGGAGTACGCGGATCTTCTCCTGCAGGTGGAGACCTGCTTCTCCAGGAGCACGGACAAAGGGGAGGGGCGGCTGCTGGGTGCTGGGAAGAGGGTCAGGGAGGGTCTCAGAGAAGAGGTGATCTGCGGGTTAAGGCTTGCAGAATGGCACGTGAACCAGGCGCATGAGTGTACAAAGGCTGGGAGCTGGGACAGGACGTTCTTGGGGAGGGACCGTAGCTCCAAGTTTGAGCTTGAAAGGCGAACTGAGGCCAAGGCTGATTTGCTTTCTAGCATCCCATTCTTTGATTTTACCCTGGAAACAAGAAAAAGGCCAAGAGAAGCCCGAAGCATGGGTCGTGACACACTGTCGCTCATGTGGGCAGCACAACTCAGGGGCTGTTTGGGGATGCATGACACATTTATAGTAAATTCAAGCAGGGCTCCATACTGTGTGGATGCAGAAGGATTTGTCTCTAAAAGAACTCAAGATGCCCTTTTATTATTGATTACAATTGTTACGCAAAGGTGAATCATCTACTCGTGATCTCGTGGTCTATTTTTAAGCAAGTGGGAGACAGACCTTTGTAACGATTTCCCGAGACCTTGGGGGCTGCACATGTCATTTTATTTTTATTTATAAATTTGACGGACTAGTCCTAAGATGAATTTTTCTGAAAGGGACTTCTGGTTCACTCCATTCCTGTTTTCAGAATTCGGCAAGATGCCACTGCCTCGCTGATTTTGCTGTGGAAGGTCACGGCCACGGGATTCCAACAGTGCTCCCTCATCGATGGACGGAGTGTGACTCTCCTCCAGGCCCCCGGGGGCCTGGTCCTCTTGGAGGAGATGCTCGCCTTAGGACATAACCACTTCATCGGTGAGTTATGGAAGTCTACCCGACAAGACATCTGCTTCTGCCTTGATTTTGTGTTTAGAGAAGGTGGGGAGGGCGTTTTGCTCAGATAATCGGAATTCTAGACATCAACACTGTTTCCTCCATTTTAGGTGAGGTTTTACTTATGATCAAAACTGATTTCTAAAAGTCACTCAGTGTGGACAAAGCATGTGCTCTGAAATCCTGAGACTGTATCCCAGCTCCGGACAAAGCGACATGGATGTGTGACCATTGGTACTTAAAGCTCGAATCTGCTTTCTTTTTGACTCTAGTCTGCGTTCTCTAGGACTTGTGCGCAACTGGAGGCCCTGAATGTTGGTCTCTCAGAAAAACCCTGTTCTCAACTGAGTTAGGCCTGACCTAGGACCCTGGGCACAGCACCTCAGAAGCGATTTGCTACATCTGAGCCTCCGAATCACAAGTAACTTGAGGATAACGGCTCCTTTTGGGGCTCCTCTTCCCCACACCCACCTCTCCCTCCCTTTTGACTTTTCACTTTCCCAAATATACTTAAATCTGCAGTTTAGCCTTCGCTCTACTACCACATGCTCAATTGGCTGTCTTCAGATTCCTCTGTCCTGGGGTGGAAATGGCCTTCATAAAGCGAGCCATCCCCACCACCACTGCCCCTGCTTCTCCCAAGGGCTACTCCTGGGCAGTTTCCAGAGGACCCTTCCCCTGGTTGGCATTCTGACGGCATCCTGCATTGTCTTCATCCCTCCCCTAGCACAGAACATTTTTGGAGTTGGAACTTGTAACTCCAGCCCCTCAACAGGCCCATATCATCAGCTGCTTTCTTAGAGCTTGTTGCTCATGCAGCCTCAACTCAGAAACACAAGCTCAAGTTCAGACTCCATCCACCCCAGTCCTGTGCCCTCCAAGTAGCCCCCTGCATCCTGCTGTTAATGCCTTCTCCTGTCTGCTCATATATTCCAACAGCCCTCCCCTGGAGGGGGGCAGACACAGCATTCGTCTCTCAGGGGTGTTGTGAGGGTTCAGTGTGATGATGGATGTGCAAGTGTACATTACAAATAATTCAGGATGATTCCAGGCTACTTAGGGGACTTCCTCTGTTTTTTCCTGAGATACGCTAAATATTTTGCTAAATTAAATGGAAAGTACACAGCAAGACACACTCTCTGAGATATATATTTGATGCAAATATCATAACTTAGATGAACTGATAAAAGGAAATGCTCAGTTTTATATAATTTGTATTGTATTTATACTTGACCGACCCTTCTCTGATAAGAAGGCCATTTCTCAATCGTTGGAAATCCCACTGTGGAGTGGGTTGGGGGGAGCAGGGATTTTATTGGGTGGAGAAATCAGGGTGGGGGCTGGACGTATGGGAAAAAGAGGGCGGGGTATTTAACTTCAGACGGGCGTGTGTCTGTTCAGATGGATGTTGGCTTACCAGCGGGATTTAAGACTGTCCAAGTCAAATCTAAATTTTACTCCCCCAAACATTGCAAGTAACTATTATTTACTTCCATGTCTGTTGTAACAATTTATCTGCAAGGATATAGTTTGTATATTTTGGTAAATAGCTTCAATTTTATTTTGTATTGATTTTAAGTTTTCCTTTTTTAGGGGGTTAAACTGTCCTAGGACATGGAGCTAACATTTAGCAAAAATGTATACGCTATCACCAGTCTTTAAAATGTCCTTAGTGTCACCAGAGGATATCCATTTGAAATGTTAGCTTATGTTTGATATGATATTTCGTTGTAACATAACTTACAACTTCAGACTGATGTTGGGGGTAAAGAGGGAGATCAAGAAAGAAGGATTTTCTAGCATTGATATAATTTTATACTCTTGAGATACAAGGAATTTTATGAACTCCAACAGAATTTGCGCTCGTTTTGCTAACAAAAAAAATTTCATGGAAAAAATTGTGTATTGGGTTCCAATGTATTGCTACTCGGAGGAATAATTTTTAGAAATTTAATTTGATATATTAATAACTAGGGAATTTTTTTCTCAAAAATTATATTCAGGGTATGACGAGGAGACAATGATTTTGAGTAACATCCTTTCTTTCTCTAACCCATTATTTCCCATTTGGAAAATTTGTGATCTGATGTCTTTTTAAATTTCCTATGCTGAAAATTTTAAGTGTTCTTTGCGGCTTTGTATTGGAGTGCACAATCTTTCAGTGTTAGTCTTTTTCAGGGTAGGGGACAGCCTCGTCACAGGCTCCTTCTGGGGAAGAATGGCTAGCTTCCTCCCAATGCAAGATGGGCTACAGCCAGACGCTGCCACACCGACTTCCTTTACGAGGTCTTTTATCTCAAAGAAACGAGATTTATCTTTTATAACCATCATGGACGTCTTATGCTTACTACATCGACACGTGCTTCATGCTCTTTTTGTTAAATTGTTTTTTAAAAGGCAGCTTCTTAAAATGATTCCTTTTTACAAACCTGGGCTCTCTAGACGTGAATACAGTTTAGCTCAGAACCAAAAGACTGTTCTGCAGAGTACAACAGCCTTGGTTTGACAGATGAACGAAGGGAGGCCAGTGCGGGTGGGGGGAAACTTCCACGCCGAAGGGACTGTAAAGTTCCGGAGTCGTGGTGCTGTGTTTTAGTCACTTCCGCTCCCGTCTAAAAAGAAAGGCACTTGCAGGAATTGACTGTCCCCTCTCTGTGCCCTTCCTTCTCGATGGGTTCCACACACACAATATCCAAAGGTATTTTAATATTTCTACGCAACAGAACAGAGGAGTCCCTTTTGTGTCTTTGGGAGATAAACTTGGTCGCTGTCGCCTGCTTTATACAAATACTCTTTTTAAAAGTTTATTGCCAAGAGCCTGTGAATGCTCTGCGTGTTCCAGATGATGATAATGTACTTGTATTTGACCTATTTCAGTGACACTCCCTTGGATTTTTAAAAACCGTTCCCCTTCATTACCATTGCCTTATGAATATTTATAGTCTTTCATAGAAAGAAAGAAGTGATAAGATATTTCACGAAGCGTGTAACTCTTCCTTCCGTGCCTCAGTGCGTCCGCCGCTTTCCCCCGTGTTGTCATCCAGTTGCCACACTTCTGGTCTTCTCCGTCATCATTCCCTTGGCTTTTCCTAAATATGCTTCTTTCAGCTATGTTACTTGCTTTATGCACTGTTTTGAGATCAGTAACTAAATTGACCTTTGTGTAGTGTTGTCTGCTCTGTGGCTAGCAGCCAAGCGAGGAACCTGAGCCCCCTGAGTGATTTATCCGCCCAGTGGTTCCTGTCCCTAGATGGGAAGGATGCATGGTTCCAGTTGCATTTCTGTGACAAGCCGTTGTCTTGTCTTCTGTGAGGTATTTTTTTTTTTTTTCTTTTTTTACTTGGAGTTGCTTGGACACATTGCTCTGATAGACACTGTCAGGGATGAGGGCCTGCTGTGTAGCCTCTGTGTGAGAACATTTCCTCAGGGAGAAAACCCCATTGAACTCCATCTGTAGGCTTTTCTTTCTCTGGTCACCTGCCTCTAGGCGTAGCTCCCAGTACTTGTCCTTGGTGAACTCTGTCCGCCCACTGCCTGTCCCCTCCCAACCTGGACCTCCCTTACTTCCCCATCTTCTCCAAACCTCAGCCCGCCCCCCACATCTGTTCCTCTCCAAGACCTCATTTAAACTCTCCTGATTTGGAGTGCTTTAGGAGAAAAGTGGCCAGCCCAAAATTCTAGTCTACCTGGATTCTCAAATCCTCTTAAATTCTCATAAATTCTTCCAGACACACAGACAACCCTGGAATATTCTCATAGTTCTTCTTTTGATCAGAAGACCCAGGTGGGGTATATCTGCTTTACCCATACTTTTGTTGACCTGCCTGCTCAGAGAAACCCCGCATTTTCCTTCATACTTCTCTCTTTTATAATCCATATCTGTTGTCACCTCGATCTGCCATTTTCTTTCTTTCCTCATCTTCGAAATTATTTTTGCTTCGATGTAGCTCATTCTCTTCTCCATTCTTTTCTGATGGCGGTCTGGCTGCTCATATTTGCCCTTCTGTCTTCCCTCATTGTCTTCTCCTGCCTCTAAGCCACGATTTTTCCTATCACCTTTCACCGCCTTTGTATCATCCTTTCTTGCAATTTTTAGTACATTTTTAACATCTAATTTATCTCATAAAAATAAGTGCATTTTTATGTTTAATCCACACCGGTGGTATTTCATTTGCGGCCTACGAAAAAGCTGCTCTTAGGGCTTGAGATCTGCTTTAACTTCACAAAGAAATGAGTGGTGTAGCATGTAGCTCATAGCAGTGCCCTTGTAGGAGCTGGGCTCACTTCTTCAGGATTACAGCTACTAAATTAGCTGAGAACCCTAGAAATAATGACTTCCATGTCTTTGTAATGGATGTCTTAACTAGATTGGAAATTTTCCCATTTTGCCTATGACCCTTTTGTGCCTCCTGGGAGCTGTAGAGCGCTCTAAGTTGCCTTGATTCTATATTTTCAGCTTAAAAAGATTCTTGTCTTGCAAAATGATTTCTAAAGCAGCGCGTTCTCTTTATTTTCTTCTCTTGACAAATAAGGAGGCATAACGCAGTACTTTAGCAGGTGCAATGAAGGTTGAGACTTTTCTTTTCCTTTGGTAAGAAGCTTCACTGGTGCGGTGGTCCTTCACAGCCTCAGTTTAGATCATTACGGACTTAACTGATAGATTTATCCTCACTGACATCACGATGTTTCCTTGGAGATAAAGTCTTTTGTAGTCTAACAGTTTATACTGACTTTAAAAAAAAAAAAACAACAGAATTTTTAAAACACAACCAACTGATGCTTTATTCCTAGGCCGAAGTTCCTAATCTGGGCTCAATTGGACCACGATTTTATGGCGGCCATGGGGTTCAAAGGTCACTTTTCGAGAATCCCACGAATATCCCGCACTGGAGACTTTTATGTGTTTGTGGCCAAAAGTTCACTGGATTCTCAAAGATATCTGAGTCCCCAAATTTTAGAACCTCCACTTTAAGCTATGCACATGATCATGTGAGAATACATATGCTTTTCAACATTCTCTGCTCATTTAGTGTCGTTTCTTTTGGCAGATATACCTACTTCCCATGTCCCCATATCAGGGAACTTAACCTACTTTTATTTACTTACACTTGTAGGCAGCAGAGCTGTGGGAAACACTCAGTTCTGCATTAGTTTAGAAACTTCACGTTGCCTGCCTCGCATTTTCCAAGCATGGTGCCAGCCTGGAAATGCGAAGATGACTTCACTGTGGTCTCTGAGTGAGTGAATGGGGTGACAAAGACAGAGACAAGTGCTATAGACCAGGGATGTGCCGAAGGGGCCCAGGATTCAGAGGAAGGAGCAGCTAACTGCTAGGGGGGCGTAGGACAGGCAAAGCGGTCTCCTTGGATCTACAAAGTGCAGTGTGTGGCATTTTGGTGGCACGGGAGTCTGTGTCATTAAGATAATTTAATGATAGTTCTAGAAATTGATTAATGGCCATCACAACTGGAAATAGAATTTAATTTCAGCATGCGTGTGACGGACTCTCCCATCCATTCCTCCAACTGCCTCTCATCTTGGATATGAACACATTTATATAAAGTGCTCCAGGTATGAATTTTATTTCCTGGGTTCTCTGTTTATCTTCAACGGGCAAAAGAGGGACCTTCTAGTCTTTGATGTGAATTTCTAGGTAGTCCTTTGGAATCCTTCAATAAAGCTCTGTTTTCTTATTCCTGAACTCTCTCTCTTTCTCTCTCTCTCCTTCGTCTGGGTAAACTCTTCCTGTGAGCCTTGACCTTTAAAATGTAAGTTTCAAAAGCAAGTCAGCTGGAGCTGGGATGTTTCATCCTGTAAGTTTGATGAAGAGAATGATTTGGGGGAATGTGTCCCAACAAGACAGGAGACACCATGAGGACCACACCAGTTAGGGTAAGGGTGGTGGGCAGGATTCAAATGGGAAAAGTTCCAGTAAGAAAGGAGGGACAGGAGATTTCTTAACGTCATAGTTTGGCTGGAGAGCTTCCCAAAGTCATGCATAGTGTCCAGTATTAACTCTTTTGCATGTGCCTGTTTTAGTCATTTAGACATGAGATCTCTAGACAGAGGTCTTACTTTATCTCAGCCATTTCTTGATGGATTCTTTCGTTTCTCAGGAGTTAAAAATAGCCAGGAGATACATAGGCCAGACACTGCCCCTCTCCACCTGCTATGCTTCTTCATCTTGTTTGTGGCTAGCTTCCAACTCTGCGTGACCAGCCCCTGGCCATGAAGACCACATGGCTCCAGCATCTGGCTTCCTGTGGAAGACACAGGGTGTCAGGGAAGGGGTGTGATGAGCAAAAGGCCAGGTCTAGACCAGGACTTGTCAGAAGGAAGGATTCCCAAGTGGAGTAAAAAATGCTTAGCATTACGTTTTCCTCTTACTTGTCAGAAAGGCCACTGGGAGATGAAGAACCAAATTGGTAATTCACCTCTTAACAACTGTGAAGATTTTATGGCCTGCTTATCTCTCTTCCACACACTCTTTAAGTTATATTTTTCCAGGCTCTGATGTCCATTTTAATTTGTACTTCACTATTAATGGTATGCATTTTCTGTGAGCTCCTCGGATCTTACGGAATAAGGTAGGCTATGAAGAAATAAGATATTCGTTGGGGCACTTAAAATTTCAGTACATTCTATTACTGTACCTTGATAACACCTTCGTGATTATGATGTGTTTTAGACTGTTAGAAAGAATAAGGATGGGTATTTCCATCCTAGCTCTGACCCGGCAAAGTAGGATTTGATTCTCGGAAGTACAGCAAGTCATCATTCCCGTTTGTAGGTTACTATCAGACTAGTTTCTAAAATTACCCCTGTGTTCTTGCAGTATCAGACCTTGCTTACTTGCATGAAGTCTTCAGGCTTCCTTTCTTTAGACCCTCGGCAGGTCATTCTCAAACAAGCAATTTTTTTTATTTTTAAGATTTTATCTATTTATTAGAGAGAGAGAGAGAGAGAGAGAGAGAGAGAGAGAGAGATAGAAAACACAAGCAGAGGGAGGGGCAGATGGAGAAGGAGAAGCAGACTCCGGGCTGAGCAGGAAGCCCGATGCGAGACTTGATCCCAGGACCCCGAGATCATGACCTGAGCTGAAGGCAGATGCTTAACCCACTGAGCCACCCAGGCGCCCCAAACAAGCGATATTTTACTAGCTCCTATTTGTGAAGGTGGATCGAATATACACCTTGTCATCTAAATGTGGGTTTCTGAGGTCTCTGGCCCTTTGGCTGTACAGTGAGCTGGAACCTTCCTCTCTCAGCCCACAGGCACTGAGCCTCCTCTACCTTTCCGAGTGAAATCTGATTTCTTGCAAGCATAAGGTCCCACTGTCCCGAGTAATCCCTTCACCACTGCCACCCCTTCTGACTCCTGTTCCATGATAGGTCTCGTCTCTGTGCTCTGGACCCTGTCTGTCTTCTTGATACTCCCAGAAGTTCTTCCGAGCTCTTATGTACTGATGCCAGCCCAGAGTGGGGCTGTTTTTTTTTTTTTCCCCCGCCTCTGAATCCTGTGGTTTGAATTGCTGGTCACCCTTTTCAGATGTTCATCTTGCCCAGCCCCGCACATTCCTGTTTGTTCTTGTTCCTCTATTGTCTTGTCTCTGGTATCATTTTTGCCTAGCTCTGTCTCCTTCTGCTTTTTCTAACTCATGACATTTTTGCTTTACCGGCTAAGTCTCACTTTTCTTTCTGATAATCCTCTTGCCAGCATCACACAATGTAGAATCTGAAGGTTCTCTACCCCCTTTTTTTTTTTTGTATGTTGATTTTACATCTTTAATTAGACTGTAAATTTCTAGAGAGGGGGGACCATATCATAGCTCCTTAGACCGTGAGGGCCATATGATAGCCACCCGAGTGATTATATTTTGTTCATATGAAACAGTTATTCTGCTCAGTAAATGCCGTGTGAAGAAGATTTCTAATTCCAAGTGTCAGTCTTAAGAATTCTTTGTAGATGTTTCAACCCACCTCTATGACATTTAAACTTTCCCCCCTTTGTTACATTAAAAGTACTTGAAGATCAAATACCAAAAAAAGAAAAAGGAAAGAAAGAAAGATAGAAAAACTTTCCATCATTCTTTTGGGGATGCTACATTTTACATTTTGTCCTTTAAAATGTCTTGCTCTGGAGGCCCGGGGTAAAATAGTCAAAGAAAATTTGGAAAAGGTACCTGCTAGAGAATCATTAACATCTTCTTTTGCTAACACCTTAAGATTTAACAAAGAAAATGCAAATGTCTCACTCTTCATGGTCACCTTAAAACCACAGTTGAATATGGTCTTTTGAACTACCTGAAATAGAGAGAAGAAACTTGGAAAAGTTTAAATAAAGAGCAATAGTTGGAACAACAGTAGAGTATAAGATTGCCCTGCACAGCATAATTGGGGTAAAATTCTTATAGTTTCCATTTGTCTAGTTGGGAGATTTCTATTAAATTAAATTTTACTTAAATCAAAACCACATTTCTATATTATGAGCAATCATGATTATCCTTTTTGATCTTTTTATTACTGGTAATGAATATTAGAATTTTTTGTTAGCTGGCCTTGCATTTCAATGCCTTGCTCTTATTTTCCTAAAAACTGTCATGATCAGCATCATTCGTGTATTGGTACCTATCGATTGTGGTGACAAACTAAGCCTTGTTAACAAACACACATTCCATTGTGGACATGCATGGTCCCTAGAGGTGCTGCCTAAGGTCCCCCACTGAGTGTCAGTTGCCCCGGCTGTGGTGGCATTGGGGAAGGTGAGCAAGGAAGATGTTTCTCTTACCCTTCAGGACAGTCTGGAATCAGGCTTTGTGGAAGGCAGCTTGATGGTCTACTCTCAGAGCTGGCTGTTCCACATCAGAGTCTTCTGCAAGCTCCTCAGGTCATTCTTTCACACACCATAATTTGCGCAAATTCTAGGAACTAATCAGGAAGTAAAGGACAACCATAGGATAGAGTAGAACCAGTCAGGGTTCATGCCTTTTAGCATGACTCTAAGTTAGAAAGCCGCTTCTGTAGATTTCGAGCACCAGTTTCAGGATTTAGGAGAACAAAGAGACTGCGGGGTAGTTCTCCTGTGTGGGCCTGAGGCATCAGGTGGAGGGGCTGGCTTGGTTTCGAGAAGCAAACTCAAGGTATGTCTTCATAATCATAAATTTTCCCTTTCTCCCTCTCCATTCTGCCGCCTTATCTCTCCCTCTCCCTCAGCCTTTTTTTTTTTTTTTTTTTTAAGATTTTATTTATTTGAGAGAGAGAGAGAGAGAGAGAGAGCACATGAGAGGGGGGAGGGTCAGAGGGAGAAGCAGGCTCCCTGGGACTCCAGGATCATGACCTGAGCTGAAGGCAGTTGCTTAACCAACTGAGCCACCCAGGTGCCCCTCTCCCTTAGCCTTTTATTTAAAAAATGAAAGTAGTTCATTTTACTTATAGATTACTTTAGCAAAATTAAGTAATAAGGAAAATTATTATTATTAGTTTTTAAGATTTTATTTATTTATTTGACAGAGACAGAGAGACACAGCAAGAGCAGAAACACAAGCAGGGGGAGTGGGAGAGGGAGAAGCAGGCTCCCCGCCGAGCAGGGAGCCCGATGCGGGGCTCGATCCCAGGACCCTGGGATCATGACCTGAGCCGAAGGCAGACGCTCAACGACTGAGCCACCCAGGCGCCCCAGGAAAATTATTTTTATATTTTAAAGAATTTCTTGTTAACTCTGAAAAGAAATACCTTATTCCTTA
>NW_027397064.1:8195401-8205389 GCF_003265705.2 Callorhinus ursinus
TGCTGTGTTTATAGCCAAATTTCTGCCCCTCCATTCTGTCCCTCTTTTTCTTCACTTTAAGGGGGAGGGAGGAGATGGGGAGGGAAGGAGGGAAAGAGATTCAGTCTCAGGGTTCAACCTGGGACTATGGTTCTCTCACTGAAAAGGTAAGTTCTCTCACTAAAGCTAAGTTTCTCTCCCTGAAAGTTAATTTTCTAATTTACTCTCTTTTGAAAATTAAAAAGGCTCTATGACAATAGATAATATAAATATAAATAATATTCATATTTTTTTTGGAAAGAGGAACACATTCATATGCTGTTTGGTTATTTGCCTTTTTCACTTAACATGTCACTGACATTCTTTTGTGTTAATAGGTAAAAATCTGTCGTATTCTTCTTAATGGCTGTATAGTGTTCCGTTGGATCTGTGTACTATAATTTATTTAATCAGTATGCTGTTGTTCAACAATTAGCTCCTGCATTTCTTTTGCCTTTTAAGACAGAATTTCAAATACTGTTATGACCTCATCTTTGTATCCTTTCTGGTGATTTATTTAAGTTAAATTTCCAGATGGAGAATTTGCTGGATCAAAGGGTTTGTATATTTTAAGAAGAACACATTCTTGCCTAGCTCACATTATCAAATTGTCCTTAACTTTCTTCCAGTTTTCACTCAGGATAGCCAGTTTATCTTTGGAATAGTGTGTTGTTGCCCTTGAATCAACTTGTGGCTGGTTGCTGTTAATTGGATCCAACTTCGTGTTTAGATACACCTCTTAGCAACTTCCTTAGTGATCTGAAAACACTTAGCGATCTCCACAAAGGAGAAAAATGGTCATTAACAGTTTCCAGAGAAAGGACAGTACAAATCTCTTTTTTTAGAAAATATTGTATTTATTTATTGACAGAGAGAGGGGGAGAGAGAGAGCACAAGCAGGGGGAGCGGCAGAGGGAGCGGGAGAAGCAGGCTTCCTGCTGAGCAGGGAGCCCGATGCAGGACTCCATCCCAGGACCCTGGGATCATGACCCGAGCTGAAGGCAGATGCTTAACCGACTGAGCCACCCAGGCGCCCCCAAGACAGTACAAATCTCTTTAAGCAGAAGATATTTAAAGTGCTTGCACATCAGAGTCCTAGTAAATGGGATGGTTTCATTGTATTATTGTGTTTGTACATCTGAGTCAATGTAAAATGGCGGATGGGTGATGGGGAATGAAGAAGAGCGGTTGCTGTTGTCACACTCTCTAACACCTGGTCAATTTCTAGTGACATTTCTCCTGCTTAATGTTATGCAAAGAACTTTTGTATTCCAGTAGGGCTGTAACCCCTGATTCCATTGCCATCTCCTTCTCTTAGGTTCTTTTGCTTTCCCATCTCCATATGCTGAAGGGAGATAGTTAAGTTCCATTTAATGTAAACTTTTTATGAAGTCAGAATTATTCTCTGAGAATGGGGCAAAGGATTTTCCAGAAAAGACAAATATTCTGGAAAACCCATCAGGGATGCTTTAGAGATAATCATTTGACTTTGACACAAGATCATAGTCGTTGCAGTTGTTTTTCACAAAGCTCTTGGGTCTAAAACTGAGAGCAGCAAGTAAATGGACCAAAATAGGGTACGTCAGCAGGAGAAAATTGTCTAGTTTTTTTGTGAAGAATATAAATAATTAGGATTGCATTTCAAAAAGTCTCCCTTGCGTTCTCCTTTCTAATGCTCTCTCTGACATTTGGGTTTTGAATGCCATGATATTTTTGGTATTCACACACATCCCGAACAAGCAATGCGCTCACGGTTGTCCTCTTTTAATGGCGTAATTGTGAGTTTGACCTACAAAAGTTATATTTGCTTGGTAGACAAATGGAAAATCTCTTTAAATAAATACACTGACAAATACTGTTTGGCTATATCAGTAATAACAGATGCCAGCCTCTGGAACATTATCATGTTAAAAAACCGGATCTGCATCCTCTGCTCGTCCATCCAGATCCCTGTTTACCATCAACCAATGCTTATTGATAAATTGCCACTTTTAAGGCACTGTGCTCAGCCCTGGGGCTACAAAGAAATATAAGACCCCAGTTCCTGAATTTGAGAGATTTTATTTTTTATTTTTATTTTTTTAAAGATTTTATTTATTTATTTGAGAGAGAGAGAGAACGAGAGATAGAAAGCATGAGAGGGAAGAGGGTCAGAGGGAGAAGCAGACTCCCTGCTGAGCAGGGAGCCCGATGTGGGACTCGATCCCAGGACTCCAGGATCATGACTTGAGCTGAAGGCAGTCGCTTAACCAACTGAGCCACCCAGGCGCCCCTGAATTTGAGAGATTTTAAAATGCCTCCAGGCAGACAGGACATACTCATTATGTAACCCAGATAACTCTCATTGTCCCATGGTTTAGTCTTGTTCATAAAGTCACATCAAATAAACCCAGTCCAGTAGCCAATAATGGATTAAAACACTTGGAATCTTTATTCATCTTTTTGAGAGAACACGAATAGCAGTGGGAAGAATGCATTCCTATCAAGCAGCAAAAATCTTTTTTTTTTAAAGATTTTATTTATTTATTCATGAGAGACAGAGAGAGAGAGAGAGAGAGAGAGAGAGAGAGAGGAGCAGAGGGAGAAGCAGGCTCCCTGCTGAGCAGGGAGCCCGACGCGGGACTCGATCCCAGGACCCTGGGATCATGACCCGAGCCGAAGGCAGATGCTCAACCATCTGAGCCACCCAGGCGCCCAAGCAGCAAAAATCTTATTGATCTTCTCTTCTCCTCGCTGCTCTCTTAATAGACTCCATGTGTTTGGTGCTTGCTTTGTGAAATTGTCTCCCCCACTCTCCATGTCTACTCGCCAAAATCTCAGCCCAACACCCACCCAGGCTTTGAGGCTTTTCCCATCTTTTTCTTCTTGCTCTTCTGGCCCTTTGTTCCATATATCAGTGTAGTCTTTTGGGTTTGTTTGCTTTTAGTTCTTCTGTCTTGCCCGTTCCTGGGGTTCTCCATGTTTAAGAACTTGCCTGGGAACTGACCCAGCAAGCAAGAGTCCTTTTCCCGTAGAAGCGGAAGTCAGAAGAGTGTAAATATTCATATAATAAGTAATTGCTACTCTTGTTAGATAGTAATGATTTCGAGATGATAAAGAGCCCTTCAAGAGGTAAAAGAGAAGATAAAGAGAATGTATATTAAATATCAGATGAATTGTCTCATTTAAGAGCTACATGAACTCAGAAGGGCAGAATAATCACCAAGCAGAAAGTTCAGGCTTTAGACTCATGTATGTTGAGCTTGGCCTTGAACTGGGCAGGAGGTAAAAGAGGGAAAGACGTTCAAGGGCAGGAGGATTGGTGTGAACGACGATGTGGGAGGGAGATCAGTTTGGCTGGAGCAGTGGACTTCAAGAAGGGAGCCATGGAAGATTCAGAGGAGGATGGGAGGTAGGAACCAGACTGTAAAAGAGGGGGAGCACAGGTAGGTAAGGGCAGGGGTGCTGGTATCATATGGTGAGCACTGTGGAGTAGATTTTGGTGGTGAGTGAGAAGAGCCAAAATGAGGTGGGCGGTGGCAGCAGAAAGCAGGACACTGGCTACCAGGGACATTGGGAAGGTCGATTCTCTAGACGTGATTGAGTGTCAGGGGAGCAAGGAGACAGAGGCAGAGTCAAAAGGGACAGATATCAGAGTTTTCAAGCTGGGAGGTATTTCTGTTGGAAAGAAAGGCTTTTCTTTGAAAAGAGCAGCTGCATTCAGTTTCGCCGCGTCTGGGACCTCGTGCAGGCCCTTGGTAGTGGAGAACCCAAGTTCAGGAGGGAGGCTGTGGCTGCAGATGGAAAGGTAGGGCTCGTCTGCTTGGAGCTTAGAAGTGGAGCTTCTGGGAAGGAAGGGAGCTCCCCAGTGAGAAGGAGTAGGCGGGGAGGGCGTTTGGGGAACGACCGTGTTGATGATGTTTACGCCGGGCTGGCATCAGGGAGCGAAAGCGAGGGGGCCCGGCAGGCAGTCTGGGGACTAGGAAGGTGGTGGTGGCAGGCCGTGGGAGGGAAAAGCGAATCAGAGGGGGGAATTTCAAGGTTGGAGATCTTAGAGGCAGGGTCATTTTGAGGGTGGCCTTCCCAGCTCTGGTGAGACATTTCTCTTGACAGTCTCTCCCCAAACCTTGGCATCACTCTTGAACTTTTTTCTTTCCTCTCCCACATCCATTGGCCGTGAAGTCTGTTGGCTCCAACTTCTACGTATCCGGGATCCGACTGCATCTCTGCATGGCTCTGCTCTCCCACCTGGCCCCCGGCCTCTCTCCTGGGTTATTGCCAGAACCTCCTGACCGGACTCCCTGCTCTTACTCCTGCCCCCACAGCTGGGCCATAATGACACCCCAGGTCTGCTCACAATCCCCAGGGTCTCCTGTTTGACTCCGCCAAGTCTTGGAAGCCAAGACTGAAAGTCCCACGAGGCCTCATATGTCTGTCCCTTCATTCTCTGACCCCTTGGTCTCCTACTATTCTCTCTCTTGCTCCCACCACTTCCACCATTTCTCGATCTCCCCAGGCACCCTCCCCGCTCTGGTCCTTTGCACTGGCCACCCGCTCCGGCTGGCTCACTCCCTTACCTGCTTTGGGGCCTTGCTTACTTGTCGCCTGTCCTGTCCACCCTCTTGTAGAGCTGCAGCCCCTTTCTCCCCTTTCTCTTCTGTGCCCCAGTCCCCCACACCACCTGGCTCTGCTCTCCTCTTCCCCCATAGAACGTACCCCTTTCTAACAGGCAATATGTATATACCTTCTAGAACGCAAGCATGGTGAGGGCAGGAGATTAAGTCTGGCCTGTTTCGTCTTGTATCACAAGCACTTGATGCCGTGCCTGGGGGAAGGAGGCATTCAATAAACACCAATCGAATGTATATATTAAACACATTGTGAATTCCTGGTAAGTCACCAGAGGGGGGTTATTTCATAAGTGTGGGAACCCAACTCAAACTTGCTTATGCAAAACAACCAAAAAACCAGCCAACAGAGGTGGTGAGAGTCTCCTGCCACTGAGCGTCCGGGTGTGGATCTGGAGTCACAGATCCAGTGGCACAGAAAAAAACTTGATCAGACACATTTCTCTCAAGACAATGACAGCCTTCTGAAACATTCGGTTTAGGCTTGCTTTAGGTTTTGTGCATCTGATTTTATTTTACAGAATGTGTTGTGGAGACACGTAGATACACATGCCTACACCTGTCCATCCGTCATACGTAGATACACACATCAGTGCACGTGTGTATGTGTGCGCGTGCACACACATGGATGCCCCTTCGTGTACATATGCATACATAGACATAGATTTGCTCATACAGAGGCACATGGTCATAGATATGCACGTGTGTGATTTAAAGGACTTGACAGGTGGATGAGCATTAAAGGGTAGATAGCGTGGAGGGGTGAGTGTGAGCATGTAAGGAGACATGAAATTGGACAATTAGTTTGGAAAAAAACAATCTTTAGCGTTGGAAATAACGCTAGTATTTATGCGAAGGATATAGTACACAGCTAATATTCATGAATAAAAACAATCAGCAAAATCATGACTTAATTTTCTATTAATGTGATCATTGTATTTTTCCCTTCTTAAAAAATGTTTATTATTTTAGTCTACAGACAATGTGATCTTAGTTTCGGGTGCACGGCATGGCGATTCAACGATCCTATATTTTATGCAGCGCTCGCCACGATAAGTGTAGTTATTTTCTGTCGCCAAACAATGTTATTTCAATATTATTGAAATAACACTTCCTGTGAGCACTGAGGAATGTTTAAAACTATTGCATCCCTGTGTTGCACACTTGAAGCTAACATATTGTATGTCAACTGTACTTCAATTAAGAAAAATATATTGTAGGGGTGCCTGGGTGGCTCAGTAGGGTTAGGCGTCTGACTCTTGGTTTTGGCTCAGGTTGTGATCTCAGGGTCATGAGATCGAGCCCCAGGTTGGCTCCCAGCTCAGTGGGGAGTCTGCTTGAAGAGTCTCTTCCTTTGCCCTCCCCCCACTCTCTTGCTCTCTCTCTCAAATAAATAAATCTATTTTTTGAGAGAGAGAGAGAGAGAGAGAGTGAGCGCAGGCAGGGGGAGGGGCAGAGGGAGAGAGAATCTCAAGCAGCTGAGCAGGAAACCCAACATGGAGCTCGATCCCAGGACCCTGAGATCATGACCTGAGCCACCCAGGTGCCCCCAAATAAATAAATCTTAAAGAAAAATATATTCTATATCTTGACCTTGGTGATGCTTACTAGAGTTTTTACATTTGTGAAAACTCACTGTATCTTACTGTGTGTAAGTTATACCTCAGTAAAGTTAATTTAAAAAAATAAATGGAAGCTAGAAAAGACCAGGACCCACTTGATGTGTCAGATCACTTTTTCTTTGTTTCTTTGTTTTGGGGCCTCCGCCTTATACATTGTAATTCCTGTTAGATTTTCCAGTACTGAAGGCCATCTGTTCAGAAAAAGTCAGATTGGGATTTGGGGCCGTCAAGGTTGTAAGGAAGATGGATAGGGTTTTTAATTTCCTACATTGAGTATCCCAGAAAGAATTGATGATCAGATAGCATTCCTGGGACTTTCGTAGAGACTGAAGCATAAATAAAATCTGCTCTGGATAGATAAAGGAAACCCTTTGCAGCCCACTAAGCTGCCAGTCACATAGAATTAAAGAATTCAGTTTTGAGAGAGAGAGAGCTGATTGGGAACAGGGACAGTGTGTAATTCATTCTCTCTTGGTAAGCTCCGGAGCAGGACTGGTGGTATTGTTTGTGGTCTGGAACAGGGCATGGTTTATCATGAGGCTTGCCACCTAAGTTGGCTTGGGGCTCTGGGTTCAGGGCAGCTCCTGGCTGAGGTTGAAACCGCTTTGCTTCGTGGTCAGAGCTGGTAGTGATTACTCTGTCCACCAAAGCTGTTAGCTAAAGCAGGAGGTCAGAGGAATTTCTTCCCGTCACTACCGGTTTTCTTTTCTGGGTTCCTTGTTTCTCTTTGCCACTCTGTCCCTCTTGTATCCTCATATTTGCTGGTGCCACACTCAGGCCCCACACTTGTTTTCCCTCCCACCCACCCTCCTTCTCTTTTCCCTCCCCCAAAATATTTACTGAGCATCTACTGAGTTGGGTGCCTGCTTGGCGCGGGCAATAAAACTGTGAACAAAATAAATAAAAATCCCTGCCCTCATGAATCGGATGTTTTAGTGAGGCAACAGGTAATAAATGATTCCACAAATAAATAGAAAATTACAAGTGTGATAAGCACACTGTGATAAGTCACTGTGCTGTGACTCTGGTTGATAATAAAAATCTGACATAACCTTGGGGGCAGTGGGGATCACTATCTTGAAGAAAGATAATTAGGCTAAAAGATTAACTAGGCAATGGGGAAACCCTTCTAGGCAAAAGGCTGGAACTGCATGTGCAAAGGCCCTGTGGCTGGAGACAATGCATAATATCAGAAGAATGGCAACAGGGCCACAAGGCTGGAGCTCTGAGAACAAGGGTGAGAGAGATGGAGATGTGGTGGAGAGGTAGGCTGGATCAGACACACTAGGCTGTGGAGGCCACGTTAAGATCCACACAAGAAGGAACTGTTGAAGGGAAGGAATTGGTAAATGTATTCATCCTATGCATTTTAACTTGGCAGAAAAGAAGTCACCTCTAAGACAACATAGCCGGCAGTTGGACCCATAGGTGTCTTTGGCCACATCCCCAGACATTCTGATTTACTGGATCAGGCTGCAGCCAGCATAACTGTTTGTTTATAATAAACTCAGTAGGATGACTCTGATTGTAGGTGTTAGTGAGTCAGATAGGAGAGGGGCTGAGTGGTAGAGAACTTTCTGGAGCTCCCAAAAATGGAGCAGGTAGGCAAGGCTGCCTCTGAGCATCTCTAGGACTGAGGTCGAGGGTGTGACTGTTCCTGTGGTGACAAGACTAAGAGGAGCTAGGAATAGCCCAACCAGACAGGCTGAATCTGAGTCAACCTCTCCATCCCTCCCAATTGTTTTTCTTTCAAATCATGGCATACCATTGAGGCTTCACTACAATACATTGGCTAGTTTTATTTTTAGTCCAATAATACATGCCCTGGAAGATAAAGTTGTTATGCATAATTCAAGAAGTGAGTGCATCTCAAATCAGAACTCTCACCGAACACTCGTAAATCCAGGTAACTTCTTTCATATGACCTTGAAGGTAACAGACCATCTTCTTGGTGGCCACGTAAATGTGGGATTTTGAATCAAAGCAGAGCAAAGGAATGCAATAGGACAAAGGCAGTTGAAAGATCATGTTCACAATGCTTGCCACAGCTCAGAAGGTAAACATGTCAATCAACAGCTTTTTATGTTAGCTCGTCTGAAGGCCCGGTTCTCTGACTCCCTAGCGTTTATAAAGTCATCTGCAGCCCAATTAGCTATGCATTTATAATCTCCCATTACCCTCACATCAACAACAGAGAAGTGATTAATTATTTTGGCATTCATAGTAATGCCAATAATCAGAGTGCATTCATTGGGTATTAATGACTGGATGTGGTGGGTAATTGTATATGAGTTCTACAGTAATTTAGCAATTGATTTACTAGTATTTGATGAGTTGAAACTGTACTAATGGAAGATTAAGTGATACGATTCTAACTGATTGTGAAAAGGCGATCAAATAGACATTGAAAAAGATTAAATAAATGAAGAATTTCAATCGTATATTCTGTGTGAGCCAACAAAATTTCAAAGAAAAGTGCAAATTAATTTTCATGTTCTACCAATGGGTGTTCGGGAACTGGAATTAAAAAATGTGTCCAATTAGGACGTGGTTTTCATATGCAATGAGTTTTTTTTTTCCCCTAAATGGAGATTACTTAATGGCAGAAATAGGCACATGGAGTGGTTTGACAGGCCTAGTTGTAAATTTTGCTTCAAAAAAAAGATTTTATAATTTGAATTTTTTTATACCATTTTATACCAGTAAGTGTTTCTTGTATTAATTGCTGGTTATGCTTAAAAAAAATGTATTTTAATCCTATGAAGTGTAACCATACCTCATTTATTCACATGTTTTTCTTTTACAATTTTAAATGTAGCCTAGAGCCTAGCTTTTTAAAGTAGAACCTAGACATGAATTATTCAAAAGGGTAGATAATAAAAGTCACATTACTATGACTTTTGTTTGGACACTATTTTTAAAATTCTAGCAATAATTTTTAAAAGTGGAAATAATTTTTTAAAATTCCACTTAAAAAGTTTGACATCACAGAAACTGAGTTAGGGGACTCTCTAAATGACCTACAAGCTTGCGTCCCAGCACTGCTGTTTTCTCGGGGCCATACTTTCCCAGAGCTATTTCCTCAGACCCACACAAGTCTAAGTTCCATTGAGGATCCCACTTTAAGTAGATGTTGGTTGTTGATGTTGCTGTGGATGATAGTGATGATGGTGGTCGTAGGTGGTGGTGGTGGTGATAGTGGTGGTGGTGATGGGGGTGGTGATGATGAGGATGGTGATAATGGTAGTGATGATGTTGATGATGATGGCGGTGATGATGATTGGGGTGGTGTTGATGATGATGGGGTGGTAGTGGTGGTGATGATAATGATGGTAGTAATCATGGGGGTGATGGTGACGGGAGCAGTGGTGAGTGCTGGGATGATGATGGGAGTGATGATGATGGTGATGTGATGGTGATGATGATGATGATGGTGGTGATGAATGTGGTGGTGATGGTGATGGTGATGATGGTGGTGGTGATGGTGGTGGTGATGATGATGATGATGGTGGTGATGAATGTGGTGGTGATGGTGGTGGTGATGATGATGATGATGGTGGTGATGAATGTGGTGGTGATGGTGGTGATGATGATGATGGTGATGATGGTGGTGGTGATGTGATGGTGATGATGATGATGATGGTGATGAATGTGGTGGTGATGGTGATGGTGGTGATGATGATGATGGTGATGATGGTGGTGGTGATGGTGATGGTGGTGATGATGGTGGTGATGAATGTG
>NW_027397064.1:8205489-8289691 GCF_003265705.2 Callorhinus ursinus
TGATGGTGGTGATGATGATGATGGTGATGATGGTGGTGGTGATGGTGGTGGTGATGATGATGGTGATGATGATGCCTTACAGAGTCCTTACCACATGCTTGCACTGCACTAAGAGCTTTGCCCATATTAAGACCTTTAATCATAACCACCAGCCCAGGAAATAGGTAGTGTTATTATCTCTGTTTCAGAGAGAAAGAATCCAAGGCGTGAGTGGTATAAATAACTCTCCCAAATTCAGAGCTGGTGAGAACTCGAACATCTGGCGGTAGAGCCGTATAACCTCCCATTACCCTCATGTAGACACTTGGGCCTAGTTACTCATGTTAGTATAAATAGTAAAGCCACTAATTAGGAGGCACTCATTTGGAATTAATGAATAGATATTGTGGGCAGTTACTTCTGTAATGTGAAACTTACACTATCCACGGAATAAATAAAATGTTACAATTAAATTTAGATTATACCTACCTGTTAATGTGCACATTTAGTATATCCCTGTATAATAAAAGGAATGACATTAGGTGTTTTTCCAGGTTTGTGCTCAGTTCTCTTCCACTCTTCCCCTGATAGGTGAGCCACTCTCATGGTCAACCCTGCTTTGTGAATGCTAAGGAAGAGGAAGCAGACGAGGGAGTGATGGAATTAGTATTTTGTGAGACTGTGACACGAAGTAGTAGCTACATGGTGATTTCTTCTGAGTCGAGGGGCAGAGGTGGCTCAGGGGAAGGAGTTTGTATGATTCCTTTGCATACCCATATTGATTACAATACAGTATAATCTGTCTGTATAGAGAGACCTCAAATACATTGGCTTGAACAAGCCCCCAGTTCATCTCTCTCTCATGTTACAGTGTAGAGGTAGCTGGTCCAGGCCTGAGAGGACAATTCTACACCCTCACCACACAGATTCCCTCTCTGGATTCAGACTGGCTGCCCCCACTGTCATGGGGCGGGGGGTTGTGGAGGGGGGGAATGGGCAGGGCAGTACTCGCTTAGTCTTCGTGCATGTATGTCACAGAAGCGCCACAATTCCTGTCCCTCAGTCACTGAGGAGAGGCAGGTTCTTGAACTGGGTGGCCCAGTTCCCTGCACAAACTCCTAATGCTATTACTCAAAGGATGTGGGGAGAATACATATCACCGGGCAACTAGCTGTTACTACTGTGGCTCAAATACTCAAGTCTTAACTTCAGGCAAATAATTTAATATTAGTAGAGAAAGGAATGTGGTAGGGTGAACATCTTCTTGAAAAAACAAATTAAACAGAAATACAGCACTCTGGGCCAGTAACCTTTTACTGTGAGCATAGATATTTCTTTTGGAAAAACGTAGAACGTCAACCAAAGGAGTCTCCATCTAAAATTTTTGTTCATTTCATGAGCCTGTGTTTCCATATTGAATTTTCAGAGCCTTCTCTGCAGGATGAATAGACAAAAGGTGCCATTGAGATGCTGATAAAGCTGGGAGGCAGTGGGGAAGGGCCTCTGTATCTGACAGTAAGATTTGCTGAGAATCAGTCATTCTATCTTCAGGTGATAGCAAGTTGATTGTATTTTTTTTTTTTTTCAACAGCAGCTTCCCATTATCTCTGCAATTTCTTTTTTCTTTGGAGCAAATGATATTACTTAGTATATACTTTTCATCGTCATTCAGCCAGGGGTAATCCACCTGATGATTCAGATGAGTGGCAATGGTAGAAGTATCTGGTCTGTAGCTGTTATGTGCCATTGTGTCTCCTAATTCGGAAAGCATTTTGGGCCCTACCTTACTCAGGAACCCACAGAAAATGAGGTAATATGTATGAGTGAATTTTCCAAAGAGCAATGTACCGCTTTAAGTATCAAAACTTAAAAGTAAGCAGGCAAACAAACAACTGCAGAACCCAGCCTTTATGTGGAAATCTAAAGAAAGCTTTGTTTAGAAAAGAGAGATAGACCTTGCGTGAGGTGCTGGGATGGTCGGTGTGGCCGGGCACTACATGGGTGTAGTGACAACTTCTTTAGTCCGTAGTCCACTTTCCCCCTTAACTCCTGGTCTGCTGGCATTCTTCACACATGCAAAATAGCAAAGAGTAAGCCTTGCTTTAGTATCATACGGCCCTGGACTTGGTCATATTTGCTCCCCGCAATTGTCAAAGATGATTTACTTCTCGGGTTTTGTTTCTCAACCCACAGGTATGGGGTCACAAATCCCTGCGAATCCTGACCAGCTTCTTAAGCTTTGTGCTAACCTCCATCCTCCCTTCTTAAAAAAGTTGGTGCAGATACACCGTTTTGTCCTTGCTTTTGTGGAACGAAATGTGGGAATTGGGGTGTTTGCCTTCCCAATGATTATGTTAATGCAGAAACCTTGGGTCTCCAGCTGGAGCTGGAATCTGCAATATTTCAAGCTTTTCATGCCTGTCTGCTGCCAACCATGGAACTTCTTGGACCATGAACAGTTTTTATAGGTTACAGGTTTGTGCCAAATGACTCGCCAAGTCTTAATAGGAAAAGTCGGCAGTCTGTTTCCAACACCTACTGCTCAAGTATTTATGGCCAGAATTTTTGTTTTGCATGTATGCTTTCCTTTAACAGGAAAGAAAATGGTCTTTAGTCAAACCACTGAAGTGAGAAGTGCAAATCTCATTTGCCATTAATCCCAATGAGGTATTAACTACAAAGTCCATTTAAGACTCTTTAGCGTTAATATTAAAGAAGACGAGTGGTAAAATAAACAGTTAATGGCCTGGAGCCAGCCATTTTGCATTCTCCAACTGACACTTGACCACTCCACCCCAGAGATAATGACCGGACCCCCTTTCAGTTGCTCTCAACTTCTGATTGGCACCAGGGGAGATGAGTTTGGCGAAGTCACTGTTTTAAAAGGACTGTAATGATGGCAGAACATTTTATTACTGTGTTTATGAGCACAGTGTGGGGTTGTGGGCAGGGCAGAGCATTTGTATGTTTTTGTGTAGAGTTAGGGGAGGAGAAATGCAGAGGGGGGAAGGAAACCCACCTTTTATTTGTCACCCTAACTGGTTACTTGAGGGTGTTAACAGATCTCTGGATAATCTTTGGAGAAAGTTTTCCTTCTTTATCGTTTTAAAACTCATTAGGGAAATCATCGGTTGTGTAGCAAGTAGAAGGGGCTCTCCACGGTAAGCAGTATCTTTGCCCTCCTTCCCTCCCTCTTCTCTTTCTTTCCCAGCATCTGCATATTGAATCGAACTATGTAGCATCCTTGAGACTTTTTTTTTCTTTTTTTTTTGGTCAGGGACCACAGTTTCCCCTCTCAATGCTGAAGTGGTCAGAGGTCAGCCGTCATGTAGTTCTGGATCTCCTTCATGCTGCAGAAATCTTGTCTTTTCTTACCAACCCCACCATGGAAAAATCATGTAGCTATTTGTTTTAGTTAACGATCCTAGTATGATTCTGTTGTGGTCTGATGTCAATATACAATTAAGTGTATATCGTGAATATTGGCCTGTATAGCTTGATTTGGCCCTGTTCTCTCTCCGGTCTCTAGGTGCCCTTCCCTGTCCCAGTAGTGCAACACCATCCGTATTCAGGTGAGGCCCACATTTAAATATTCAGCCTATGTCCAAACACCAGCTTTTGACTGCTCTGTTTGGAAAGGGGGTCTCATCAGAATCTCAAATTTAGTCTGTTCACAACAGAAATTTTGATTCACTTGCCCAGCAGCCCCCCACCTCAGAGTTGCTTACACTATGTATGATTTTTTCTTTTCCCTCATGTCGCACATCCAGTGTATATGAAGTCTTGTTGGTTCTCCCTCCAAAATGTAATCTTTGAGAACGTATAAATCATATGTTTTTCCCCTGCTTAAATCTCTTCAGTGGATTCCCATTTCATTAAGGTTCACAAGACGTCCTCTGATCTTGCCCTTACTGCCTCTCTATCCTCATCAAGGTGCTGGTCATGGACACACTGACCTCCTCATCCATGGGACACATGACCTCCTCCTTCATGTGACATATGACCTCCTCATCCATGTGACATATGACCTCCTCATCCATGTGACATATGACCTCCTCTTCCATGTGACTGGGTGACCTCCTCACCCAGGGGACACATCCTCCTCATCCATGGGACACATGACCTCCTCCTTCATGTGACATATGACCTCCTCAGCTCTCTTTGCTGGCTCTTTCTCAGCCTTTGGAGCCCACCCTAAAAGCAGCCTCTTACTTAGAGCTGGATAAGCAACTGCTGAATATTGAACGAATGAGCTCAGCTTCCCTCTGTCCCCATGCTGCTGTCCGTCTCACCCACGCTACCGTGCCAGCTTACTCACTGGAGCGCACGATCTGTCCATGTAAAGTGACTCAATATTTTTGCCTCATAGTCAGAATCATAGACTTGGACTGTACACAATGATGATTTAAATATATGTTTATTCACGAACATTTTCAAAGAACTCTAGTCTTACATTTGTTGTGGTTGGAATGAAGAGTATATTTTCTCATGAGAGTGAGCGGGTGAGAAAATGTGACCAGAGGTGGGAGAGCCCCTGAAACGGGATGGAGAGCCTTCGTCTTCTTTCTCCGTTTCTGCTTTCCTTGTACTCCTGTGTCAGTGTCTCCTTTCCTGGGATCTCACCCATTTTCTGTCTCACGCTTTGTTGTTCCTATTCAGTCTCCCTTCCTGCTTCCCTCCTTCCTACTTTCTTTCTAAATCTCCTCCCTCCTTGACTCCTTCCCCTCCTTCTCCCTTCTTTATAAATCTCATCTTGCTCTTCCCCTTGCTTGCTGTTAACTTAAACCAGGCTTTACCTGCAGTGCCGCCATGGCCTGCTGTGTGGGAGCAGTTCTGTAGTTTTTGGAAGGACCGTAGAAGATGCCCGTGTCGACAAAAGCCCATTCTGGGGCAGCTCTGGAAATAGAACTGGAGTGTCCTCCTCATTCCTACTTTGTCAGTTTTTGTCTCCAGTTGATTAGTTGGTCTCTGGATCTTAGAATTCTGAATATGAGGACAAACTTTTCTATCTAGGTCTGTATCAAAAATGATGCTATGTATATTGATTTCATGTTATTAAGGAAGAGAAAAAGTAGTGACCATTTGCTCTGGATTTCTTGTAAGTGTGTTGGAAGTGTCCATCAGTTTGAGTGCTGTGTCAAAGAAACCACGCTGGCTTTTCAACAACTCTCAAATGATCACTTATAAAGCCACAAAGAAATTCTTTTTTTTTTTTTAAAAATGAGTTCTATTTCATTTCAGCTTCTTCCTGCTGCCCCTTTGTAAAGGGTGCAGTTCCTGCTCTTGGCATGTGGGATTTCCTGAGGGCTACTTTGCTCTAACCCAGCTGCAGTTTGATGAAAGTTAAATTGGACAGTATTACTTTTCATTATGAGCAGCTCCAAGCATTTTCCCTGAGACATGATCAAAGGGAGGTGCCAACAACTTACTGAAATTACACTCTTACCTGGAAGGAGCCGCCAGGCAACGTTCTCATCGTGTGAGCAGTATATTGCTGAAAATAACATGCATATCCTTTTGCCTTACTTTGGGGGATTCGTTGACATAATTAGGAATTACATAATAATATGTGACACACTGTTGCAAAGATTTCTTTAATAGTTTACTAAAGCATTTTAGGGCCAAAATACTCATAGTCTTATGGAGCAAATAAAGCTAGTATAGAAACCTTTATCAGAGTTGTCTCCGAGAACTTTAGAGACTTACGATGAGCTAGAGAGTATAAAGATTGTCTAAATAATGCAGAGTCACCTAGACGTTCAAAAATAGATGTGTAAAATGTGCTTTCAGAGGCTCAAATGCATGCCTCTAATTCCAGGTGATACAATATTCCTTATGTTCCTTGATTAGTTTTTCTACCAGGCCAGTGGTTCTTAACTGGAAACAATGTTCGAATTGCTTAGGGAGTCTTTTAAAAACATGCCTGCCAAAGGCCCATCCCAAACTATTGATTCCAAAGCACTTGTGTTGGAGCCTGGCAGTATGTACTTGGAAAAAGCCCCTGCGAAATTAGGAAGCTTCTGGTTTCAAAACTGGCTAAGGATCACTGCTCTTGACTCACTTTGGTGTGGTAGAAACAAAGAGTGTGCCATCTTTGTAATCTGGGAATCTAAGTGAGTGCCTGGTTTATAGATGTGAGATCAGTAAATGTTCACTGAGGAAATGGAAGCAAATTATCTAGAAAACTATACCATACATATTTTTAACTACCCATTCATTTGAATTACTACTGGCTAAGTAAATTTAATAGTTGAATAGAATTTTTAAAATAACCTTCAGAGGGAGGCCTCTTCTATGGAATTACATAGCATTTTGTGATCTAAATGCTTAGTAAGTAGGCAGGTGATATCGTTTTTAACAATAATTTAATATGAAACTGGAGAACAAAGCAAAGACACAAAAAGACACCTTTATAAATTCTGATATCTGATTTTACCTCCATTATTTTACGTGTAAAAATATCTTTTAGAATAAGAAATCTGGTAGCATCCCACCATTGTTCCAGGCTCCATTTTTCTATCATGGTTAATAATAAATTGATAAGCAACTATTTTTTAGTAAACTGGAATTTATGCATTCGAGTGATTGCTCTTTTTTTAAAGTCGACATGTTGGATGATAGGACATTTTGGAAAGTCCTCCCGGGGAATTATCTTTGCTGCTTTGGCCATATATGTACCCTTCTCTTGCCTTCCTACCAACCGCTTCTCGAAGACTTGTCCCTTGCCATTAAGGAAGCTTCAGTAAAGGTGGGAAGATAAGAAAGCATCTGAGACAGAGAATAACCAGGGACCTGTACACGAGAGTGTGTACTCAGGCACAGGTGGACATGGCAGAGCTTGGAGTGGGGGTGGAATGTCGAGGAAAAGCTCAGGAGTAAGGTGAGGTCTGAGCTATAATGTTGGGAGAGGAGGGGTATTCTAGGCAACCGTTTACAGAGTTGGGGTGAGCCAGGCATGAGTGAAGGCGGCTGGGAGGTGGCGGTGAGGTGTCTCCAGAGTGCGGAGCCATGACAGAGGAAGTATAAAGCTCTAAAGAGGAAGTGCCTTCGCTGGAGCCATGCTTTCCTTCTGTCCCAAAGCCAATGAATGATCAAGTTTTCAGTAGGAAATCTTAGGAAGAAAGCAATTGGCTCTCTGTGGGTGTAAAGTACCACTGCTTGTGAGACCTCCAGTACCTGTCTTCACTGAGGCACCAAGAGACATTTGTCTCCTGATTACAAACTGAAGTTGAAGGGTGTCTCCTCTGCGCTGTGACTTGCTTTAACATCCATCATAACTTTAAAACTTGTGGATTGAATTAAATCTTATATTGCTGTTTCGAATCTGTCATCTGCCTTTTAAAAACAACCCTGGCATTAATGTAATACTTGACACTTTGCAGATTCCTGATCTCTGGGTGCTCCTCAGGCCAGGAGGAGGAGGGTGAACATTTTGTCTCATTATTTGAAACAGTCTCACTTTATGCCTGTGTCCACTTGCAATCATAAAAGCACTCCCATTTTGATTGGAAAAGAGTCCTAGTTTGGGGGATAAATTCTATGGTCACCCTATTTTGCGATTATTTTCTTTCCTTCCCTAACACAAGAGAAAATTGGGGCTCAGAGAGGCATGGATGTCTAGAATCACTTTCCCCACCTTGTCTTAAGCACCTTTTATGGGGAATGCAGGAGTCTGTCTCCTGGATAATAGATATGTTAATTATAGGTTGTTCATTTAGAAATGAAAAAATATACATACATAAATGAATATTCTTGTTAGAAAAAAGAGACACTCTCTTAGTGAAATAATTATACTATTGATGCAAGATACGGTATTATTTCTTCATTTCAGTTGGAGGCTATGTTTTGTTCCACATTTATTGTTACCTCCTACGTACAAGTAGCTGCCCTAGGTGCAAGATCATTTGGTGATAAGTATGACACCTCGGTGATAGTTCAATCAATCTTCAACTATGATTGGCCCTGTTTTATTAGATGGTTAAATGATGTAACTTAATTGATACCGTGCAGTCAGAGTGATGGTGAAGTATGCTATTTATCAGTAAGCCCATCACTGAATGTGTTCCTGCCCTGCTTACCCACCTGTCAGGACACTGAGAGCCACTCAGGCAGGCTGGTATGGGGGGTGGCCTCCGGAGATATTTAGTGCTTGTCACTATCCAAAGCAGCCAGGGGGAGGAAGAGTCAGGAGGGGTGAGCAGGTGGCCCCCTGGGAGAAGATGGGCTCAAAACCAGTAAATTCTAGGACGCTAATGCGGGGATGGAATTGAGAGACAAAATGCCGCCAGAAGACACGGGCCGGAACAGAACAGCAGCATCTAACGCGATGGCCGAGGGCCTGGTCTTCTCTTCCTTGGGCCTTCGATATTTCTCATGATGCTTGGCCTTTCTTGAAAGGCCAGAGGTCAGCTTTGCGCAGTGGCAGTATCGTAGCCAATGAGGTTTATCCGAGGCGCGATTATTGCTAATTGAAAGGCCAGAGGTCTGAATGGCCACTAGTCACATGCTTTATTTCTTTGCCTAATATTACATTTTGTTTTGTTCATCAGACTTGAATGCTGCAGAAAATAAACTCATAGTCTTGTAGGAAGAATGTTGGTAAAGTTTTACTTTATATTTCCTATTGTCTCCCCCCGCCCTTTTTTTTTAGGTTTTGTGAATGATTCTGTTACTAAATCTATTGTGGCTTTGCGCCTAACTCTGGTGGTGAAGGTCAGCACCTGTGTGCCAGGGGAGAGCCATGCAAATGACATGGAGTGTTCTGGAAAAGGAAAATGTACCACAAAGCCATCAGAGGTAAGGGGACACCTGGGAGCTTTTAAAAGCTATATTTACGTAAATATGTATCTCTATCTGTATATCAATACCTATCTATATCTATGCCTATCAAGAATGAAAGGGGATAGAACACGTGCATTTGCTGAAAAAACCCTTCAAATTTCTGGTTTCAATTATACATCAGTGTGCAGCATATGGACACCCAATTTCTGTATAACTTTTAAAGTAATGATAATAAGTCTGTGCAGTGCGAGATTTTGCTTTGGTGTAAAGTAGAGATGCTTTGAGAGAAAATAGTCATTCTGTCTGGTGGTGGCGGAATCAAGATCAATGTCCGACAGAAAAGGTAAGCGGAGGCCTTCATTTCCCCGTCATTACATCATCCTCTCCTCAGACTTTGCGTTTCCCTTGTGCTGATAACAGAGTTAGAGAAGCAAGAGGGAAGCATGAGAAGGAATGGAGAAGAGGCTGGGTCGAGAAGGCTGACATTATTTTTGACCTCTGCGGACCAGCGTCATCAATGCTATGGCGGGCCCGAGTCCTGTGCCCCTTCTTTTTTAGGGCTCAGGTCACATGAGCCTGGGGCAGGGGCAGGGACAGGGTAAGCTCCTCCTCCTTGTTCTCTGCTGAGTGACAGAAGTCTGAGAGGCAGACCAGTACGGGACTCGGGCCACTGAGACCCACTCCCCCCGGTAGAGGGCTCCATTAAAACAGCTTTTGCAGGTGGACTTGGGCTCCACCCAGCATCCCAGGAGAGGGAGACTCACCCCTTACGAGGGGGCCTGTTCCGTTAGGGCACAGGCCTCCTTGACCCTCTTCCTGTTCTGCACATTTGTCCACTGGCGTTTGTGCAAAGCGAAGTGGGTCCCCCAAGTCCCAAAAAAGCATAGTTTGTTTCAGAAAAATTTTTTAAAAAATGTTATTTATTTATTTGAGAGAGAGAGAGACAGCACACAGGAGCAGGGACAGAGAGAGAGGGAGAAGCAAACTCCCCTGCTGAGCAGGAAGCCCGACATAGGGCTCGGTCCCAGGACCCTGAGATCATGACGTGAGCCAAAGGCAGATGCTTAACTGACTGAGCCACCCAGGCGCCCCAGTTTTAGACCAATCTTAAGGGTAGCGCAGGTGAACTTTCGCTGGTGAAGCTTCCTTATGGTAATGTCGGTGCCTCCGGTTATAGTGGTGTGAACTTGGTGCAGTGGGGAGGGGGACGACGGTCGGAGAGGTGTTGGAAGATGCTTTCAAGCATTGCTCGGGTCATCTTGGAAAGCCCATGATTTTGATGTGTTAAGTGTACAATTTGCGGTGGGGTAAATATACCATTTTCTGGTGAGATATCCTCTGCAGGGGGCAAAATGCCTGAAGAGAGTCGTGGAACAAGAATTTCTGCTAAATCTCTGAAAAGGAACATGAATGTAAACCAAAGCCAGAATGAAACCCCCAGGGCAGGGGATGGTACCTGGATTAAGCCAGAGGCAGAGCCTGGGACTTCTTTTACAAAGCCAAGCCTGTCCTGTGAATATGGTTTTCTTCCAGCTTGGCCAGCTTGGACAATTTTCTCTCTTTCCTGAGGGAAAGCTTCATTTATCAATTTACTTTATGGGGGGAAAAAGAAGTAAAGAATATTGAGTGTTCTGCTGTGACAGTCAAGGCTGAGGAGGGTATAGAACCTGAGAGAAGATGTGGAAGCAGTGGGGGAGCTCATTTGATAAGGATGTTCCCAAAGAGTGGAAGCAAGCAAGCCCGAGGAAAGACAACCATCCCAGCTGGAAGAGCATCAGACCTTCCAAGTGTGAAGAGGAGACACACTGGTGTTCCCCAAATTCATCCTTAGTATTCCCAGTGAACACTTCTGGGGCTTGATTAGCCCTGAGAAAGACAAAAGAGTGGTGGAAGAGAAATTGCTGAAACGAGGAAGGGAGGGCTGTTCTTGGAATTTGGGACTGACACTGTGGTTGTTTCCTTGTGTGCTTTCTCTTACAATGGATGACCCATCTGGGGAAACTTTTTAGCCATACAGCAGTCACCATGATTTGTTTTTTGTTTGTTTGTTTGTTTGTTTTTAAAGTTTTATTTATTTATTTGACAGAGAGAGACACAGCAAGAGGGGGAAGACAAGCAGGGGGAGTGGGAGAGGGAGAAGCAAGCTTCCCGCTGAGCAGGGAGTCCAATGCGGGGCTCGATCCCAGGACCCCGGGACCATGACCCGAGCTGAAGGCAGACGCCTAACAACTGAGCCATCCAGGCACCCCTTTGTTTGTTTTTTTGAGACACAGAGAGGGAGAGAATGCACGCACACATGGTGGGGAGGGGCAGAGGGAGAGGAAGAGAGAGAATCTTAAGTGGGCTCTAGGCTGTGAATGGGAGGACTGACTGGTTTCCAGATGGTTCTCTCCAACATAGGGCTTGATCTCACAACCCTGAGATCATGACCTGAGCCAAAACCAAGAGTTGGACACTCAACCAACTGAGCCACCCAGGCACCCCCACCATGTTTTCTTAAAACATGCACGTCGCTGGCTTACACCCCTCCTTTGCATGGGTGTCATCTGCATGGCAACTCTTGCTAAGAGGCTCTGCCTGGTGGTATAGAATTAACTCATTGAAAAGGCAGTTGAAGCATTTAGCACCTGGCAGGTAACTTGGCAAACCTTGCCAAAGTGCTTTGTTTTTCGTGCAAAAAGGACTCAAAAGCCTTCCTGAAGAATCCATGCTAAATTTAGCAGGTCATTTTGGAGGAGGTACAGCTTCATTGTGGGTACCAGCTCTTTTGAAGAGCTCTGAGTGCCCCACCACCCCCTTTGCCCCCGACCCCCCAGGTGTGCAAAGCCTCCGTTGTTGCTTCTCTCAAAGCCTGCATTTACCTTTAGTGAACTGAAGGAAATTGTGGCCAGTCGTCTTAACCTGAGCCACTCTAATTACCCCCAGTGATGCTAAGCAAATGACTAGGCTGGAATTACCATGTCCATTTATAGACCCGCAACATTGTTATCTTGGAGAGAACCATCTGGAAGCCAGTCCTCCCATTCACAAAAACATGGCAGGAGTTGCACTACCTGTGGCAGGATTAGGAATGAAAAGTTGGCTCATCTTTTTGAGTCTACGTGACTTCCCGGGGCTTTTTGTGATTGTTATCATGGTTGTCGTGGTGACTTGAAAATAGTTTGCTGGCCATAGAAGACTGTTGCTATCAGGTTCCTTCTTTGTACGGTTTCTTAAACTTAGAAGTTATATAGTCCAGTCTTCCACCCAATGCAAGAATCCACTCCGTAGTACAAAACAAAAAGAACTCTCTTGGTGGTTTAATGTGATTGTTTCTAATCACTTTTATATCTTTTTATTAGATCATCTGTCAAAATAAGAGCAATTCTTGATTCCCATACTACTCTCATGTGGTAATGGAGCTTTTTTCTGGCAGATGTACTTTGGCCAGAGGCGATTTCACAATTCCAGGCTGATGGGTGGTCTGCAGTAAAGTTCTAGCTCGCCACCCTTAGATAGCACTCCACCCTCAGAAAGTCTTTTTTTTTTTTTTTTAAGATTTCTTTATTTATTTTAGAGAGAACAAGAGACAGAACATGTGCAAGTGGGGGAGGGCAGAAGGAGACAGAGAGAGAGAGGGAGAGAAGCAGACTCCCTACTGAGCGTGGAGTTTGATGTGGGGCTCGATCCCATGACCCTGAGATCTTGACCTGAGCTAAAATCAAGAGTTGGAGGCTAAACCTCCTGAGCCATCCAGTCTTTTTATATGTTTACTGTAACACGGTAAGGAGCTCTCTGTTTTTGAAAACTGCTTTTGTTACAAGGGTTGATTCTGATCTTTTCTTCTTATTAAAAAAATTGACTGTGGTCACTACTTCTCTTTGAACTCTGTCACCAGGTTTGGCTGCTATCTATTTGGTAATTCCCTAAATATATTAAAGGTAAGTGTCAGGGCTCTTCACTGGCATGGGCCTTAAGCCTTTTTAGATCCACTTAGGTTCCATGGACCCCATCTCTCAAGTGCAAGGGTTGTATATTAGGATTCTCAGAGGAACAGAATATATATATATATATATCTCCTATCCTATCCTATCTTCTATATATGAATTAAGGAGATTTATTTTAAGGAATCAGCTCACTGTAACTCTACTCATTGTGGAGTCTTGGTGAATCCAAAATCTGACTGGGAGGACAGTGAGTTGGAGACTCAGGAAAGAGATGCAGCTCTGGTGCAAAGGGGTCTGCTGGTGAACCAGGAAGAGCTGATGTTGGCAATGAAGTCTGCAGGCCGTCTGCTGCAGAGTTCTGTCTTGCTCAGGGGAGGTCAGCTTCTCATTCTAGTCAGGCCTTCAACTGATTGGATGAGGCCCACCCTCTCTATGGGGGTAAACTGCTTCCCTCAAAGTCCACCGATTTAAATGTAAGTCTCATCCAAAAACACCCTCAGAGAAACATCCAGAATGTTGTTTGACCAAGTATCTAGGCACCATGGCTCAGCCAAGTTGACACATAAAATTAATCATCACAAGATTCTATTTTTTCACTGTTGCCTCCTTTCTGCCCAATTGCGTTCCTTGCCCACAAAATTAAAGGAATAGTTTTAAAGTTTTAGTTTGCCTAAGATTTGCTTGAGGCACTGACAAAAAGGTCATATTCCAAGCCCCTCACTCAGATTATGATGCCTTTCATTGGCCAGCCAGGTGATTTGGTGAAACTAGATTATGGAATCTCATTCTGGAAGTAGAGTCTCAGGAGCAGAGCTTACCATCTCCCTACTTTTGCTGATTCCCTAAAGCAAATATGCAACATCTTTTTATTCAAGGATTTCATTGTTCATAATGCTAAGGTCATGTGGAATTAATAAAGAGAAATGCTGATAGGTGATATAATGGTTCAGTACTTATCTCAAAGCTTTCCTATGTGTTGGCCCTGGTCTGTATTGATAAGTAAGTGGGGTCAGGTCTCCATTCTTAGGAGGTTCCTTAGGATTCTCTCTACCTCTTGCATTGGGAATCTATCAGCCTGAAGCTGTTTGAATTGGATACTGGAGCTACCTACTCAGACTTTTGAGAGAGAAATGATTTGGCATCATGTCTGAGAGCCATTCCCAAGCCCTTCTGGAGGCTGTGTCTTAATTCTGTCTCCAGATGTGGGCCTGTCCATGAGAAAAGCACTAGCATGTTGGGCTCCTGAAAGTTCCCGACCTTCTGTTACCTCCCTCCCTACTCTTGGAAGTCGAAGGCTCAAGCTCCAGGAAGTCCTAGTGTTTTCACAGCTGAGTTCTTCTGGTTAGGGTTGGTTTATTGGAAATAAGTCACTGACCTTAACCGGCTGCTTTGTCCCTGGCTTGATGACATCCTCTGTCCTTGTTCTAGAGCCCATGTGGCCTGGGTAGGAGACACTGTTTTTCAGGAGTCTGTCTGCCTTATATATATATATTTTTTTTTTTTTCATATTTCCAAGGATGTGTCTCTTTATTAGGGCTCCCAACAAGTTCCCATTTCTGAAGTTTGCTTATTTCAGATCTCATTCCCAGGGCAAAGTGAGTAGCCTGCCCTGAGCTGCGTGCATGAACATCCTTTCCAGCTTGAACCTCAGCTCCCCTTACTATCTGTGCATCCCCCTGCTTCCTCCTTCAGCTCCCTGTGGTTTTGCTCATGCTGTTCCCTCCATCTGGCATGCTTAGCTGCTGCACCACCCCTACTCCAGCCCTCGGCCTCCTGCCCACTCACCTTCCTAACGATATTTCAGGCTCAGCCCCAAACCTTCTTCCTTCTGAAAGCTGTCCCTACCCCCTGCAGCAAGCTCCCTCTCTCAAGCCTGGCAACATTTTAGTTTTCTTTCCCCCCCTTTTTTTTTTAAAGATTTGATTTATTTATTTGACAGAGAGAGACACAGTGAGAGAGGGAACACAATCAGGGGGAGTGGGAGAGGGAGAAGCGGGCCCCCCGTGGAGCAGGGAGCCTGATGTGGGACTCAATCCCAGGACCCTGGGGTCATGACCTGAGCCGAAGGCAGACACCCAACGACTGAGCCACTCACGCACCCCAACATTTTAGTTTTCTAATGAGACACATGACTTTTGATTTATACTTATATTTCTTTATGTGGGTTATTATTTGCATGCACTCCCCTGCCCAGTTATTACCTGTCCTGTGCCTGGTCCTGCGCCAGGTGCTGGTGAGTACACATTCAGTCAGCTAAGACTTGGCCTCTGAGGAGGAGTTGGATGGTTGTGGGGTGGGGTGCTGGATGAATCGTGGATCAGAGCACAGGGCCATGTGTGCCATGGGAGGGATCTGCAGGTGCCTTTTGGAGGCTCAGAGAAATACCTGACTCAGAGATGGGATCACAGGGAGCTTCCCCGTGGAGTCTCAGATGGTGAGTTCCTTGCTGTTAGAGCCTGTTTGGTTCCTTCTGTATCCATTGTAACAACTTAGCAGGGGGCTTTCTGCACAAGACATGCTCAAAAACTGCCTATGAACCAAATGAACAAAATAAATAAAAGAACAAGAGTATGATGGAAAATCAAATCTCTGAGTTTCAAGTTAGGTGTTATAATTTGAATTATATGTTTGGTTACGGGAGCACGGGAAGGACATGGTGAATTTGGTTTCATAAACTAGTAAGTTGGAAAACAGTCTCTGATCTAAAGACGTCCCACAGACGGTGTGACCCAGAATGTTATAGTAACCCCTTAGGGATATTTTGAGCAATTTTGCCAATCCTTTTCCTCTCATTTCAAAAAGAAATAGGTCAGAATAATTTGAACCAATGGGCTCTTTGATGCCATCCTCCTGTTGGTTGGAAACTGTGAGCGAACTCCTCTTTAGGTTAGGAAGTAGCACCGTGCCAGAGGGCAGGAGTAGATGTCATATTCCTTCATTCATCACTTCTCCAAGAGCTCATTTTCCCGCCATCATCAGTGTAAGTGCAAAGGCCCTAGTGAGGCTTTGCAAAAAGCCTGGGACCTGGTAGGGTTCTGAGAAAGAAATGGGGCAGGGGATCAGGTAGACCAGGAAGCCCATCAAAGAATCAGAGGCGTTCACTGTATCCTCCTCGGCATCAAAATAGCAGTTGGCATGCAAGATGTAGAGCTGCTTTCTGCTAGTTCTGTTCAGTGTGTGGCAGGGTTAGGTCCCCACGGGCTGCCTGCACTGTGGAGGCGCCTCTCCTGTAAGTAGGGAACAAAACACAGCAGGAGAGGGTAGAGAGGAGCAGTGGATGGAAACTACTTGGTGAAGAAGTGGTTAGTAGCGTTACAGAGAAAAGAGACAACTTTATTCTAAGAAATTGTTCTAAGGAGGCGGGGCTTTTTCTTGACTGAATAAAGGGCTTCTTGACAATGCTCATTAAACATTTTTGAGCTGGAGGATAGATGCTTTGGACTTAATGTCACAACGAAGGTGCCTGAGATACCTTTATTTGCTAATAAGGGATGGATGGTCTGTCCTGCAGATTTTCCTTGCAGAAACTGCACTGTGGACCTCTGAGAGAGAAAGTACTTTTATGGATAATAAAAATAGAATAATAATTATTAGAAACACATTAAGCACAGAGATCATAAAAGTGAGTGCATCCCAGTTGTTACGTTTTCAGTGGTCAAGGATAAGCCTGTCGAGAATTTCATTGACTCATGTCTGAATTATAATTCTTGGTACTAATGTAATTAAAAAGCTAGTACTGCCTTTCATGATATGAAACAGAGGATGATCCTATATTGCTTACACAAAAATGGGACAGTGTATTTGAGTCTACTTTAAATGATTTAAAGAAATAATTGTAAATTTATGTCCCAAAGGATAGATGTTTCGTCATGGTTCTCTTTGGTGTTAGCATTTTCTAGAAGGTTGAAATGTATGTCCTCCTGGTAGCAGACAGTTGTAGAGGCCTTGTTGTTGGCATCCCAAATATATTAGGGTGAGGATTATATCACTGGTGATATGTCTAGGGTCAAAGAATTGCGAATGGAGGTGATTTTTTTTTTAAAGATTTTATTTATTTGAGAGAGAGAGAGAGAGAGCATGTACGAGCAGGAGGGGAAGAGCAGAGGGAGAGGGAGAAGCAGACTCCCCACTGAGCAGGGAGCCTGATGAAGGACTTGATCCCAGGACCCTGGGATCATGACCTAAGCCGAAGGCAGACACATACAGGGGACTAAGCTCTCGGGGACTCTCTTCTTCTAGATCCAACTTTGAGAAAATCAGAATACAGGTGAACCCAGGAAAGCAAGGAAAGAGAAAACCCCTATAGGTGTGGCCTGCAACCCTTTACACATAGCCTGGGCACTGTTCTTTGTTTTAGATTACTTCCCCCCCACCCCAGTTTTATTGAGATACACTTGACATATAACATTGCATTAGTTTTAGGAGTACAATGTAATGATTTGATACAGGTGTATGTTGTGAAATAATCACCCTGGTAAGTTTAGTTACCATCCATCACCTCACTTAGTTACAAATTTTTTTTCTCCTGATGAGAACTTTTAAGATCTACTTTTAATATACGATACTGTATTAACTATAGTCATCATGCAGTAATTAGATCCACAGGAATTATAAACTTCTGATTGTACGATTGTATGATAAATAAGCTCCCGGAACAGGTGTTTTTCTCAGCCCCCGAGTTTTGCACTCTGTGGGTTACGACTCTTGGTCTTTACCAAGAGCAGAGATACTAATTTCCTAACTCCGTATTGGAGACAGATAACTAGCATTCTTAGATTTTAGTTGATAATTTGTAGAACACAAAAAGAAGGCTCTGGCTAGATTTTTATGCCTGCGAGAAGAAAATCCTCACTCTGGAACTTGGTGAGCGTGCTTCCCTCTCCCTAAAACCACTCATCCTTGTGCCCTACTTTACACCCCATAAGTCAGCGAGCTGAGGGTGAGCCTCCAGGAACGAGGCTGCTAACCGGCTGTTCCTGGGGAGGGCATCCTGTGGGGTGGCACATTGTCACTCTTCTTTAGGGGTCTGAAACTGTTTGCTGCGCTTGCTCACAACAAAAGGAGTTTCTTCCACTCTTCATCTTGGATATTCATTTATTTTTTCACGTTTTTTTCCCTCATCTGTCAGGAGCACCTCTGTGTGTCAGGCACAGGGCTTCACTCTGACAAAACAAGGATGAAGGGCAGCGCCAGGGTCCCCGCTTTCCCGGTATTGCAAGTCAGAAACTGGCATTGGAAATCACTAAATGTGCGCCTTGCCTGATGCCCACATCTTCCCAGACACCCCAACTACCTTGCCCTCCTCAGCCTCTAATTAAATATTTAGCCAGTGCCCATTTGAGGCAGGTTGCTACTTCTTTCAGATTTTGAGTGGGAAATAAACCCCTTTGATTGTTTTCCCACCATGGTTTTCTGTTCTGAGCAGCTGCTCCGAAGACAGCGTTGGTATAAATGGACTCATCTTCTGCCCTGAAGTCTGAGGAGATTAAAGCTTTAGTTTGATGATGAAATTTGCCCTGTTCCTTCTGTGACATCCTCTTAGGTTTTAAGAATCGCTTCTGTCTTTGCAGCTTATCCTTCTGAGTTGTGGAGTGTTAGGTGGATTCAGAATGAAAGTCCTGTGTTAGGGGGTAGGATAGTACAACTTCCCCAAACTGAAGGGACACACCAGTGGGCTCTGGGTGTGTGACCAATGTCTTCATGGCAGGCAAGAGTTGGGGGGGGGGTTTCTTCATGGTATTAGTGGAGATTTCTGGTCCTTCTGTCCAGAAATAGCTCCCTGCTGGCCCTCCTGGTGCTTTCTCTACAGAGCTTGGCCCCATTTTCTGCCTGCCGAGTTACAGACTCACTGGAGGATTTGTCCCCTGGATGGGGTGTTTGTGGTTTTAGTTACAAAACAGTGTGGCTTCACCTCGCCCAGTGGTTTTTGACTTTTTGGTCTCATGGTTCCTTTATAGTCTTAGGAAATACTGAGGACCCCAAAGAGCTTTGGTTTACTGGGTTGTATCTATTGATATTTATCACATTGAATTAAAACTGAGGAATTTAAAAATATTTAATTAGTAAATTCATCATTGCATGGTAACATAAATTAACACGTTTTAAATAAAAGATGTTTTTAAATAAAAAGTAACTATATTTTTCTTTTTTTAAAAAAAAGATTTTATTATTTGTGAGAGAGAGAGAGCGCGCACAAGTGGGGGGAGGGGCAGAAAGAAAAGGAGAAACAGACTCCCCACTGAGCAGGGAACCTGATGCGGGACTCGATCCCAGGACCCTGAGATCATGACCTGAGCTGAAGGCAGATGCTTAACCAGCTGAGCCACCCATGCACCCCAAAAAGTAATTACATTTTTCAAAGCAGAAAGAATTTAGTGGGAAAAGAAGCACTGTTTTCATTTTAACAAATCTCTGTAATATCTGGCTTAAAGGAAGACGGCTGGATTTTTACATTTGTTTTTACATGCAGTCTGTTACAATGTGTTGTTTTGGTTGAAGTGTACGAAGAAAATTTAGCCTCAAAAGATAGTTGGTTGGAAAATGGAGGAGTGTTTTAATAGCTGTTTCAGATAATTTTGGATATTTTTCTTGTAATATTTTAAAATTTGATAAGTGGCAAATTCTTAAAGGTTAATTGAATGCAGGAATTTGAAACCATATCAATGAACTCTTGTACTGTTAGCCATTCATTGATATGTCTTACATTTTGGATCTTTTACCCCTAAATAGGTTTTTATAACTTCACACATTGGTCATTTGGAAAATACTGGAGTTATACAGAGCTCTCCAAGGTTGACACATTTCATTATACGTTAACAACAACAACAACAAAAATCACATGGGTGGTTAATTTTACCACCCAGTCTCACCAGGAAAGTCTTGAAGTATTGGGAATTAATTGGTCAAGTTTATAATGGAAGATAAAAATTTCCCAAAATTCTAATTTTTCCTGAAAAGTTCAAATTTTATCCCTGATAAAAACTAATGGTTGTTTTACTTGATATGACAGGGTCACTTCATTCATTTGAGAGAAAATATTTGCTGAATAGCCAAGTCTGAATAACTCTAGTTTGTCAGTCATTGTTTTGAGGAAAAAAGGTGTTCCGTGAAAAGTGAGCTAGTGCACGACTCAAACAACTGTGCTGTGTGTTTCCTTGAGGTCAGCCCCTGACTTTGGGGGGGGTGCAGTGGGAGTGCTTTATGCATACCTCCCATTTTGTTACAGAGAATGTCAAAATGATGTACACTCAAGGGTTAAAATCTCATAAAATTTTAAATTTTTATGTCTTCATCAAGGACATTCTAAGTGAAACTAGCATTTTTTGCCCTAGCAAATGCCTGATGACAGTGAAGAGGCATTGATTGCTGCCACAAAGTCTCTGCTTTGATTTGTGTGAAGGCAGGAGCAGTTTTTCTCACCTTTGCTTTGCATCTTTAGTACCAATTTCAACAGAGTGAAAAAGACACATCACATTTTAATATTATTATAAGATAGTTTTGGCCTCGTGGACCCCCTGAAATGGTCTCAGGCCCCTACCCCCCGAGGTCCAGGAAGCCCTGCTGTGGTCCAGGCTTGGCCTTGACCCTTTCTCTTCCGACTCTCTTTACTTTCTGTACCTTTAACCTATTTTTCTGACCACCTCCAGGTTGGTTTTGAAAGGTCAGCTTTTCTGTCTGTGACCTTGAAAACCACTTTGCAACTTTTGTCTCTCCTCTGGGGTGATTCTCTGAATGGCTTCTTTGTAACAGCTCTAGGTCACTTTGCTGAAGGCCAATTTGACAAGTCCCCGTTTTTGTCTGCCTCTTGACCCTCACCCCCAGGGTCTCAGACCAGTTCCACCCACAACCATGCCCACCTTGAGATCAGCAGCCCCGTGCACACGGGGGTCCCCAAGGCAGAGTCCCTTCCCTTGCCTCTTTGTCTGTTCTTTCTTCCCTGTCAGCCTCCGCAAAGAGCCAAATCAAAAACAAACGGAGCACATCCTAAAATCCCGTTAAAAAGATTAATGAAAGCAGGCCAATGACAATCACAGAAATCTAAAGTGGTTAAAACGACCTTTCTATTAGACATTGTTGCAAGCTCTTTAGGTAGTAAACAATAACAAGAAAACGGAGCAGATTGCTTTTTCAGAACATCAGCCTGCTTTCCTGGGAGAAGAGGCAATAACTCACTCCGGGATCTTGCTGTAGGGAGGACAGCGTTGGTATAGGGAGGAAGCCGGATTATAGGCGGCAGGGAAGAGCTTGGGTAAGCAGTGTGCCTTGCCTTTTTGGTAAACTTGGCACCGAATGGGAGGGAGAGAGTGGATGGTGCTCCAAGTGGGAAATTGAATCAAAGGAAGAGGGTTTGCTTCTAGAGTAAGGATGAATCGCATTGACATATCGACGTAGGCCAGAGCCAGGAAGCTAGAAGATGAGGCAGGGCGGCCTGGGGGGCGTAATTAATGGATGAAGATCCTGGAGGGGATAGAATCAGGAGAGATATACAGGAGGGCTTCAGAGAAGGAGAGGAAAGCGTCCTTCTCTGAGGCAAGTGACGTCAGACCGGGGGTGATAGAATTTTTAAAACAATTTTTTTTTAAATTGAGATGAAATTCATAAGATACAGAAGTAACCATTGTAAGGTCAACAATTCAGGGGGCATTTAGTCCCCTTACAATGGTGTAATTAGCACCGGCGAAAGGTGGAATGAGATGGTCATGTATGTCCAGGGGTTTAAAATGGAGCCAGGAGGCCATTAAGGAGGTGGGCCTTGTGCCCATCCTCACCGTCCTCAGTGATGGAAGCAGGAGCTTTTGATCTGGGCCATACCGCAAATATTCCAGGGACTCAGCCAGCACACCTGAACCCTGCTACAGTAAGAGATTTTGCTTAGTGATAGCCTTAGAGACCACTTATACTCCGTTTAGATGAGTTTTCTGCCAACATCCATCAAAATTCTTTGTAAACTACATAGACGGGCATTCCCTTTTGTCTTTAAAACCCCTTGACTTTTGTTCCCTGCGCGGGGGACCGGGATGTACAATTTGGATTGCTACCAGAAATCTGTACTCTCCAAATTGCAATTCTGAGACCCCAAATAAATGCTTTTGTTTTAGCTCTGCCTCTTTTCTTGGTTGATAACACCTTTATCTAGTTTCAGGGCATTTCGTCACGCCAAAAGGAAATGTGTCCTGGTGCGGCAGTCACTCCCCATTCCTGCCCCCAGCCCCTGGTGACAACCAGTCTGCCTCTATCTCTAGGGACTTACCTATTCTCACTATTTCATATAAACGGTATCCTACAGTCTGTGACCTTTGAGGACGGGCTTCCTTCTCTCCACATCGCATCTTCCAGTTCATCCATGTTATTCCCAGTGTCCGTACTTCCCTTCCTTTCATGGTTGAGTAACAGTCCATTGTATGGCCATGCCATAATTTGTTTATCTGTTTACTGTTGATGGACATTCAGTTTGTTTTCAGTTTTTGGCTATTGTGATAGTGCAGCTAAGAACATGCGTGCACGAGTATTTAAGTCTCTGTTTTCAGTTCTTCTGAGTGTATACGTAAGGAATGGTGTCTCCGGGTCATATGGGAATTCTGTTCAGGGCAGAATCAGGTCTGGGTTACCTGCTCAATCCTGGGGTATCCTTTGCCAGCCTTGTTTATTTCCAGGGAATGTAAGGTAAATGGGTTTAGAGGAGATGGTCCCGTGATACTGCCTTGACTGCCAGCTGGCCAGGAAGCTACCACCTCCAGGACAAAGGGGCAGGTCAGGCATCACCCCAACACCTGTCAGACCATCATGAGCCATTATGTGGGTTTCTTCCTGCAGACTGCCTTTTCTTTGTCCTCTAAGAATAACCCCAAGAAAACTGGGCCAAACCTGCCTGTCTGTTACTCAGCAGCAACAGTGAACTCACTCTGTACTCAACTTCCTTTCCTGTAATGGGCACTGGAGGCTAAGATCAGCGTTTAACGGAGCCGCCAACATTAGTCTTTCCCACATTCACACCAGTGGATAATTTCTAGTTTAGTAATTCTGAAGCTAAATAGGATATTTCTGAGTCAATAAGGAACGGAGGAGAAAGAAGGGAAGAAGGGAAGGAGCAAGCTCTCCCTGGAATCCAGCAGGTGCTCAGTAATGGACATACGGAGGGACGTTACTGCAGGCCTCCAGGGGCCATCGTCAAGAAGGCAAGGACCCTCCTCTATACGACTGTACATGGTTTCCACATGATTCTGGGCAGAAAATCCAAGCTGTGTCTTAACCTTAGATAGAGGTGGCTCTATGATATATGCAGGGAGATCTCATTTAGGGCTTAAGTGTGGAGGGAAGGGCACGGAGGATGCTGGTGTGACAGGCTTCTGGGAGTGTGCAGAGGCCCCAGCAAATGTAGAATGTTCCAGAGTTTTCCAGAATAGAAAGGTCATTAATTATGTAGGACACCAGAACCATCATTTATACATCTTATTTTTGCAGTCACAAGATTTTGGCTGGAAACGGTGGGAAAATGAAGCACGTGAACACAGGAAATGCTGAGCAGCTTAGAGTACCATTTGTACATTCCATAAATAATGATGCATGTGTGTTTAGCTCTATATCTGTAGAAAAACTGAAAAATTTTTGCTTTTTCTCTCTTCATTGTAATTCAGTAACTGCTTTCCTAACTTTACTAGAATGATTTTGGTTTTTCTTTCCTACTAGCTTTTTTTTTTTTTTTCATTTCTTTACATGCTTTCTTTATCACATTTTACCTATGTCCTTTTTCTTTGTCATTATCTGGTCTTGGTTTAATCTGGTATATATTTAAGAGCTGGTGAGCAAAGTAGCATAGGTAATCACCATCCAATGGTGTCAGTGACAGAGAGTCGAATGAAGTCGTATAAATCAAGCAAATTAACACAGGGGACATTAAAGTTCAGTAGAAACTGAAATATGGAAAGAACGACTTATATGTCATGAAAATACCCCACTGAAGTGATGATGCAGCCATGTGCTGAGGAAGTTTGTAGGTGTCTGGAACAGAAAGAGCGCCTTCAGCAAGATGAGTGGCAAAGGTCATGGTTGGCTTGAACTTGGATTAGGTTAAGGGCAAGGCTGCCCGACCGGCCAAGGTCACAGACTGTGGGAACTCGTCCTGGAATCCAATCACTTCTCTCCAAGCTTGAATTATTTTCATTGATTTTCAGCCAAAGCTTGCTGCTCTACTTTGGGGGTTTCTTTACACGTGGAAAATTTGGGGGGGGGATTAAAAAAAAGGTACTATGTTGTGATACGTAAAATCAGAAATAGCTGCCAGATTAAATGACTTTTGCCTACAGGGCTCTTTCAGGTTGCTAATATAAATACAAATGGAAGAAGAATGGGCTTCCATGGTTAGATTAGTATAATATTACACTTCCATTTTCTACCGAAAGAACAATTCATTTTTCAGTTTAATCAAATATACTCCATTAAAGGCAGCTTGGTTGAAATACACAGAATGGAGACATCAGTTGCATTGCTGAATCCTGGTAGAAAGGATCTTCCACTGACCACGGCCCTGCGACGTGGACATTTTCTTCACCCAAATTTTTGGATGTGGATATAGAGACTCTCGGGAATTAACTTACATGATTTCAGTAAGGGCTGAAATTTCAAAATGTTATAGTACTTCTAAAGGCACTCACATTCAGCTGCATTTTGATCAGTAGGGATCATCTGAAGGCATTGTTTTTGTCATCTAGCTGGAGAGCAAATTCAAGGTGACAGCAAATACCCATGTGTTCGAGGAGAGCAGTCCCTGTCCTTGGTCCAGACAAGGTCAGTGTGGACTTACACGTTGGTCCAGACCAGGCTGATGAAGTATGAGACTTCGTGGCTCTGTGGCAGCCGGGCACATGGAGGCAGATCAGAGGTCAAGATCCGACTCTGGCACTTACTGAAACAGAGTCGCTTAATTCCCCAGAGCCTTACAATCACAGTGATGTGCAACTAGCACCTGTGAAAGCCAGGGGTTTTAACAGGGAGCCGGGAGGCCATTAAGGAGATGGGCCTTATCCCAACGATGGGAATGATGACAGTGTTCATGTCACCAAGCCACAGACAGTGGCCACATCACTGAGCCGAGGCACGTGCAAGACTGGGGCTTAGCCCAGATTCCAGATAGGTGCTGGCAAACATCCCAGTGGAATCTGACATGAGATCATTTATGTGGAAGTGTTTTGTAAAGTCCTTTACAAATAAAAGATGGCACCTATGGTCCCCAACCAATAAAAATGGCATTGTACCTCCATCACCCCCCTCCCTCCTGTGGTCCTTGTTGTACTTGGTGCTCCAACCCTGTTATCCTTGCAAGTTTCTGCTTCCACTCATCCTCTTTTGAACTACCCAGGAATGCTTCTGGCCTGCACGACTGACTTTAATTGACCGTAGTGGAAGTTGTTTGGGGCCACACTCATGTTTAATTTCCCTCTCAGAGTTCCAATTTTAAAGGATAATTGTTGGGAGAAAGGGGATACTAGAATTTCTGAATCCAAGTCACGAGCATGTCCTCTATACACTAGCATTTTTTTTGGTTTTGTTTTATTTTTAAGACCTGTGCTACGACAAGAGTTGGTGCATTGGCCACAGATAAATGGGCAATTGGCTGTTTGCCTTACTTCTTACCCATCGTTCTGAAGTGCGGCTTAGCTACGTGTATTTTTAGTTTTGTAGTTAAAAAAAATAAAATTGTTGACAAATATCACTTTTAGCCAGAAATACTCATGAATATGTACTTGTTCCCCAAAGAGAACCTTGTCAAAAGGGTCTTCTAAAAAATAAGAAAAACCATGGTTATCAGCCAGCGGTAGTGAGAAGAGAGAAATTTATTTTTAAATTTTTATTATGAAGGTCTTCTGAACCGAAAATTCTTGATTTTTAAAAAAATGCTTTAAAAAAAATAAAAGTAACTTGACGTTGGTTCACTGTAGTTGCCCAGGCTGTTGGACGGAAGGCAGTGGGCTGGGGGTGGGGGGTTGCTTTGCTGGTGTAAGATTCAAGGATGTCTAGGGAGGTCCTTTCATCCCCAATTTTCTTGACACACCAGCCTGGAGGGATGCCTGGAAACCTGTTATTTGAGCTTAATTCCTGTGTAATAAAGGCCTGATTTCCTATTTAAATGCAAATGTCCCTAAAACGGTATCACACTAAGGTTTTCTCTGTCATTAAAACGGGAGTAACTTAGTTTTCTAAGGGGCGGGTTTTAGTAGGAGAGAGAATCATAGATCATTCTAGGTGTTGGATATGAGAACAAGGAGCTGGGTTTGGGGAGGTGAGATTTGTTAGCAAATCTGAGCCCTGTTGTTTGGTTTTCATTTTTCCCCAGTTTAGAAACAGGGGAGGCTGGTGTCATTTGAGCCAATCATCTGAGACAGATGTTATGCTAAATACACAAAAAGAACTACTTTTATTTTAGGGGAGCCTGAGAAGCTCTAGAAGCACTCATCTGTTGACCTAAATGACTTGGAGCCCTATTCCATAGCAAAAGCCCATTTATGCATCCCTCAGAGAAGACGGGAATTTGGGCCAGCTGATAGGGTTGTTTTTTTTTTTTCCCTTTCCAACATGAGCATCTAAAAATTATAATTAGGAAACATTATTGAAGATTGATTCCCACACAGGACTGTCGTGTTTGGCAGCCACATGATAAGGTGTACTGGCGGTTATGCACATGAAAGAGGAAGAGAACTTAATGGTTTTTTTTTTAAGATTTTATTATTTATTAGAGAGAGAGAGAGAGATCATAAGCAGGAGGTAGGGGTAGAGGGAGAAGCAGACTCCCCACTGAGCAGGGAGCCAGATTCAGGACTCGATCCCAGGACCCTGGGATCGTGACCTGACCTGAAGGTAGATGCTTAACCGACTGAGCCACCCAGGCGCCCAAGAACTTAATGTTTTTTTCCAGCACTTATATGGATCTTTGCTTAGCCCAAGGACTTCCGGAGTCCACAGTCCTCTGACATGCACATTTCATCACCCCATCCCATGATGGGGGATACTGAGGCTCTGGGGAATTAAGTACGACTTTTTTTTTTTTTCCCCGAAGAAAGAACCTAACTCCAGTATCTTATTCTAAGAGTCACACGTGCATTAGAAAAGAAACTACCAGTGTCAAAATGGTTAAAATATGACACATTGACCACAAAATTTTGAAAGGAAGATATGAGCAGTGTTCATGTTCCTATATTCAAAACCTGTATGCAGACTTTTCTTTCTTACTCAGACTTGGAAGATTAAACTATTCCATGGAAGAGATAATTTCATGTGACTATTATAGATTAATAAAAATAGTTTGAAAGCAAGCAAGATTCATCATGCCTGTGAACTTAAGTAATTCTTTTGCCACCCTAAGTTAGATATTTTGATGAAGTTTTCCTGGAAATTATTAGAATGATTCTTTTCTAATTATCTTGGAGAAACACATTTATTAGATGTAACCTGCCTTTTGTTCAGTATTAAAATGATGAAAGCAGCAAATGTTTAATGAGATAAGATTTAATTAAAATGAATGATAGGGCCTTCCCACCTTTGCTGGTTTTACTTCAGTGTGTGTCCATGTAAATTCAATAAAGTAAGGAATGCATTCATTAGATCAGGAACTCTGAATAAAATCTTTGACAATAAAATGAAAAGATAGTTTTTTTTTCCTCTCCGAATACTGAGGAAATGTTTTTAGTCAAATTCTATGGTCTCAGAGATTATATAATTAAGACAAAACTTTTGGAGTTCAGGTTATGATACCTATTATTTCACCTATGATACCTTCTTATTTCAATAGGAGAGCAAAGGGCTGTTAAATTGCTTTTACCTTCCATAAGGAAGGCTGAACTGATCCCTTAGATCAGCTCTTCTGTGTTTTGCTTCTTTGTTCCCCATCTCTCTCTTGGATTGGATTTGAGCCTCTCTACAGAAGTGCATAAACTACATAACAACCTATAGAGGAGGAAGAAGATGGGAAGACAGAGGCAAAGAAAAATTATAGGTCCGATGGGAAAATAAAGCCGGGTTAGTTGTACATGTACAGAGGGAGACCCTCAGACTGCTAAAGATTGGAAGTGGGGCACACACACTTTGGTTAGCTATGGCCCATGAATGTAATCAACCACCTATATGACGAGTCCAAAGGGCATGAGGAGAAACAGGGAAACAGGGAAGGGGAAGGAGAGAAGAAAGGAGGACCATACACCCGAGTGTGTCTGGCAGGACACCTGTCATTAAGGTGGACGTCACACAGTAGGTGGACTGTCTCCCCATCTCCAGATTTTGGGTATCAAATGGTGACAAGGGTCTTGAGTCCTCAATGGCTCATCCCTAAAAGGACAAAAGCTGCCACTCCAGGACTGACCTAAGGAGAGACCCAGAGCAACCAGAGTGTTTGAAACAGGGCAGGGAGCTGGGCGTTCTCTCTGAGGAAGTGGGTTTTGTACCTTTAACATGGGCCAGGTGCAGGCAGCTCCTGTGTGGTCTCCCCATCTCTCTGAGCACCATGGTTTACTTGTAATGTAGTTTCTTTGAATAGAGGGCAGATCCTAGAATCAGATCACCTGGGCTCAGATTTCAGCTCTTCAACTTATTAGGCAGCAGACCTTGGTCAGTTGCCTCCTCCTCTCTGTAAGTATAACCCCGGGATAACAGTAAACAATGAGGATAACTGCATTTTGCAAAGCCCTGCTACTGGGTGCTCAGTAAAGGTATGTGATGAAGATGATAGTGATAATGACAGTGACACAGATCTGTTTCTCTAACTAGCTTGTCAATTCCTGGAGCACATGAACTCTGCCTTAAACGTCTCTGTATGTGCATTTCCAAACTCTCCAGGTGGCTATTGTTCAATGAGTATTGTGTCTCCTGTAGGATACTGACTTTGGTACGTAAGCATCAAATATTTGTGAAGGACTAAAAGCAGCATTTAAGGAAGATGGCTCTGAAAATAGTTGGAGGAATAAGCCAGAGAGGGTGCATGTCTGTCCTGGGCTGAATTGTATCCCTGCAAAACTCACATGTTGAAGTTCTCACCCCTCGTACCTGAGAATATGACTGTATTGGGAGACTGGGCCTTTAAAGAGACAATCAAGGGGCACCTGGGTAGCTCAGCTGGTTAAGCAACCGACTCGGTTTCGGCTCAGGTTGTGATCTCAGGGTTATGAGATCGAGCCCTGCATTGGGCTCTGTGCTCTGTGTGGAGTCTGCTTGAGATTCTCTCTCTCTCTCTCTCTGCCCCTCCCCCCATGCTGTCATTCTAAGTAAACAGACAGACAATTAAATTCTTAAAAAAAAAAGAGAGACAATCAAGGTGAGACAAAGTCATATGGGTCATATGGGTGGGGCCCTTATCCAATATGATTGGCGTCCTTACAAGAAGAAGAGAGTAGGACACAGACATTCACAAAGGGAAATATTTGTGGAGACACAGGGAGGAGGTATAGCCATCTGAGCCAGGGAGGGAGGCCTCCAAAGAAACCAACCCTGCTGACACCTGAGTTTTGATTTTCCCGGTTTTTCGAAGTGTGAGATAGTAGATTTCTACTGTTTGAGCCACGCAGTCTGTGGTCCTGTGTTATGGCAGCCCTAGCACATGAATGCGGTGAGAGTGGGAAGGAAACCCATGAGGTGGTTGTTAGCACCTCAGGGAGGCATGTGGTCACTTGCAGGAGGGGAGGGCTAGGGGGGGTTTGTGGCTTCCATGGGACTGAAACCGAGGTGCATCAGATCTAAGATTTCAAGAGGCCTTTGGAAGCCATCGCTCTTCAAATTCTCACTCAGTGCATAAATGCTTCTATCATCCCCCTTCTCAGGATGGTGTTTGAACTGCACCCTTCATGCTTTGTAACTCAATTCCTTGCATTTCTGAATATCTTAAATTGTAAGAGATGTCTTTGCAAAGAGACTAAATCCGCCTCCACACTAGCTGTGTGACCTTGAGCAAGTTACTTAAAGTCTCTGAACTGTTTCCTCATTGGTGAAATAGAAAAATCATTCCGATCTTGCAAGACTGTTGGGAGGATTAAGTGGATCTTCAGAATGGTGCTTGGCATATGGTGGGGCCTTTTTTCAATAAATGATGGCTGGGTATCCTGCCCTGTCCCCATCGGTTTCCCATCTTTAGAAGTTACCACTGGTTTATCATCTTTGCTTTACACTTAAAAATGTAACTTAAGGGATGCCTGGGTGGCTCAGTCAGTGAACCATCTGCCTTCGGCTCAAGTCATGATCCCGGGTCCTGGGATTGAGCCCCATGGGCTCCCTGCTGAGGTAGCTTCTCCCTCTCCTCCCCACTTGTGCTCTCTCTCTCTCAAATAAATAAATAAAATCTTTAAAAAAATGTAACTCAAAGTGGGTTTTCCATCTGAGGTAATTTGAGAAAGATGGTAGGAAAGATCTTTATTCTTCAGTGAGTCCTTCTCATCAATAATTTATACATCAAAGTGTCCATTTTATTAAAGCTTTTTCTTTACCATTTTCTTTTCATGTAGCAAAGGAAATAACTAGAAGATTAAATGGAATTTTAAAATAAGAAATTAGAATGGTATGTCATTTACTTGTGGGATCAGGCAGGTTTTTTTTATAGGGAAATTCAATAAAAGATGAATTTTCAGTGACATTCATTTTTTTAAAAGTCAAACTTTACTTTTGCTAATGGATTAGCACTTTTCATCAAATAAATACACAGATACTGGTGAACTGAAGATTCAGGCTGATTACATGGAAATCATATGGCTAATTATGGCTGTGCTCAACATGCTGAGAACACAGAAGTTGCCAGGATATGGCTAGAAACTGCTTTTGAATGTCTCCATTCTGCCAATCCATATATCCACTTTGAGAGAGAAAGCCTTTTACAAAATTTCCTCAAAGACATTTACTTTCTTCCCCCTTGAGTAATAAAGTAAACTTGAGTGTCCTTTGGAAGGAAAGAGCAAGGCTCATTTATTATTGTTAGTATTTTTCAGAATTTAACATTTAAGCCAAAGAAATAAATTCTAGGAATTCATGAATGTCAAGTTTTGAATTTCATGTTTAGATGATCTGCATGTTCTCTAAGCTTACTTTTTTTTTTTATAAGCTGCTATATTTGCAATTAATGAATCCAAACAGAAGAGAGATAGTGTGTTTAAGGTTAATGGGAAGTAAGATTATAAGCCATAAGCAATGCGAGCATGTTGTTTAAATTACATGTGTAGTGAATGAACAGTAAGACCCGGCCAACAGACAAGAATTTAAAAAATGTAATTCAGAGTGAGTTTTCCTTTGAGGTAATTTACTGTGTTCCCAGCAGGGGGCAAAACTTTGTCTCTCTGGTTGGGCTCCAGGGGTCCCTGTGTGGCCTGGGCTCAGGAAGAGGCGTGTGTAGGGATTTTCACACCATAACAAGAATTCTCAGATAGTCTCTTAAATTTATATCCAAATAATCATTTCTGTCTCTTGAAATACCAAATCTGGGTTTTTAGTAAAAGGCTAACTTCTACCTGCCTAGAAGACCATGCTAGATTGGTCTTCTGGCCCATTCGTTATGGCTCACCTGTGCTGAATCAAATGAAAATGTACAAACTGAGGGTTCTAGAGGGGAAGGGGGGTGGGGGGATGGGTTAGCCTGGTGGTGGGTATTAAAGAGGGCACGTTCTCCATGGAGCACTGGGTGTTATATGCAAACAATGAATCATGGAACACTACATCAAAAACTAATGATGTAATGTATGGTGATTAACATAACATAAAAAAAAAGAACTCATCTAAAAAAAAAAATGTGTGCTCTGATGACTGCTTTTTATCTAGGTTTTAGTGTCTGTCAGTGTTACAGGATTTTTGTCCCCTTAGTGCCTGTGGTTCTTGGTCATGCTGCTTCGAAGAATACAGAGTATACCAGATGAAGAGTGGGGGGCAGCAAAGCAAAGTCTGAAGTCTAGCAAGAGTATAAAGCTCCTGGAGAGAGAGGGAGCCCTGAGTGGGTTGCCCCCGGAGTTTCTAAGTTTAGGGGGTTTTATGAGCAGAGCTGTCTTCAGCAATCAGGGTGTGCTGAGTCATGCCAATCAGGGCTTTGGGCATATATCTGTCTACCTATTGGGTTAATGTCTCTGTGCTGATGATCCTTTTTGGCTGACATCTGGGGGCTTGGGTCTTAATTGCCCCTTGCCCATGATATTGACAAATGCTTTGTGGTTAATTGTCTTATTTTTAATTTATTTTTAAAAGATTTTGTTTATTTATTTGACAGAGAGACACAGCGAGAGAGGGAACGCAAGCAGGGGGAGTGGGAGAGGGAGAAGCAGGCTTCCCGCGGAGCAGGGAGCCCGATGCGGGACTCGATCCCAGGACCCTGGGATCATGACCTGGGCCAAAGGCAGGCGCTTAATGACTTAGCCACGCAGGTGCCCCAAATTGTCTTATTTTAGGACGTTTTGCAGAAGTCATTTCTGCAAAGGCTGCAAAGCAGAATGTCAGTGTGGTCCTGTCTAAGCTGCAAAACAAGATGTTAGCGCTGTTTTATCTTAACTGTCCTGACTCCATATTTTCTTGTTGAGGACCCTGGCCCTAACTACCTACCTGTCCAACTAACTCCTAACATCAGCTATGTGATTTCAGACCCAGGCGACCACCCAGCCGGGTTCCTAGGAGCTGGAATAATAGATCGTTGGCTGAGGTCCTTGCCAGGGTGGGGCTTCTGTGGGTTCCTATCTCTACAGATTCAGGGTCAGTGCATTTTGGGGTGATGCGACAGCTCAGGCTGGAATCTGAGTGATCCTTCATTGTTACATGAGACAGTGGGGACTCACTGCATTCTTTTTTTGAAAGTCTGCTTAAGACGTTGTAAGCTCTCAGCAAAAGGGTCTGCAGAAAGCCCCTACTCAGGGAATCATCTTCATTAACATGCACTTGGATCTCCCCTATTAACTAAGAGCAGAAAGGTGACAGAGCTTTCTATTGCTGGGAAACAAGACTCTACATCTTGACCCTGCTGGTATCTAGAGAACTCGTTTAGAGAAGTCTTCTGAATATTTACCCATAGGCTCTATAAGCAGGAATTGTTCTCCTCGCCGGAGGCCTGGGCTGGGTGTGTCCTGCTCGTGACCTCGTTGTGCTGGAGAAGCTGAGAGGCAGCCCAGCCTTCCCCTGGCACAGAAATGGCTGAGCTTCAAGAAGACTCTGCTGTTTAGAGGGAACTATGCTCAGTTACATGATTCTTGTTGCCCACCCGAGAAAGCAAGCAGTCAGTTCTGTTGGGCAAGCAGAGCTTTTCCTGGCACTTGGAGATGAAAGAAGTTTCTGGAGTGGGACTTCACACCGGGGGTGGCTCAGTGACGCGCACATAAGGTTCTCTACAACATCGCTGCAGTAAAGGCGCTAGCGGATCCCACAGGGAGGAGTTGTACCCACATGTGGAGTGTGAGTCTCATTTTTCGAAGTTTTCACTTTCCTTTCTTGGGACTCAGCCAGATGCTTAAAATAAAAACCACATAATTTCGTATTGTGGAAAATTTCAAGCACATATCAAAGTGAGAGCAATTTGGCACACCACCATGTCTGTGTCACCTGTCTCCAACAATTATCGATTCATTGGCTAGAGTTTTGACCTTGCAGATGTTCATACATTGAACTATGAATAGCCCAGACGTTGTTTGGAAGCAGGCTGGCCCCTGGTGGAAATGGAAATTGGCCCAGAGAGTCCTTTAGCCAGGAGTGGCTCAGATGATCTTTCCATTTTGAGAGGTTTAGGGGCCCGTTACTCACCTTCTGGCTTGGGAATTGCCCTCCAAATTCTGTTCCAGTATCCCCTTTAGTAAGAATCTGTGGGTGAAGAATGTGTGAGTCACTATGAAGCTGTCTTAGCAAAACACAAGATCCTCAGAGATAGACAAGGAGGTAGGGGAAGAGGTCCCCTTACCTTCAGAGGACTCTCCTTGAAGGCTGCCTTCAAGCAGCCCCTTATGAAGTCAGCTTAATTCAATGAACAGTCAAGCATCTATTATGTATGAGGAACTGAAGTCCCAAACATCAAGGACCTCCAGTCCTGGCGAAAAATCGTCCAATCAAAGTTTTCAAGTCTGTTCATGAGTGATTGGGCACTTCATGGACAAGAGATACTTTCAGCTCTCAGGAAGGATATTTTTACTCTATTTTGAAACCTTATTTGAGTACATTTGGTGTTATTCTTAAGACTAAAAGAAATTAGAATCAATGAACCAAAAGAACAGTCAGTGATGCCGATAAGGAAGGCAGCCAGACCTTAAGAGAGGAGGTAGACAAACCACACGACCTGGAGCAAGAAGCAAAATACCACAGTTATTGGGGTTATTTTAGAGTCGGGGTGAAGGGCACCCTGCGTGCGTCTCTGGTGCATAGACCAATGCAGTGACGATAGGACAGTATTCAGCTATGCGTGGGAAAGGTCTGGAATCGATGGTACAGATTTAAGCCTTGACCTTATACTTGCTGGCTGGGACACCTTCCAAAATGTATCTGACCTCCCTGTTGAGTCTGTTCTCAATTCCTATAATGGATGTGATAACAGCCACCTGACAGATGTGGTGAAGATTAATGAGATAATTCAATGTCAGCAAGCTCTATAAACAATGAGATTCAGTGTCCAGTCAGCTGGGGCTTTTATGTTCGTACTGATGTCACAGGGACACCAACAAGAGATAAATGTATTTTCTGTATACTTTGTTTAAGGGAGAGAGTAAGATAGAATGGAGGAATTCTGACCCTGAAAGAGAGAAATAAAGCTCCTCAGAAAACGCGTCTCTGTGGGATGATTTGTTCGTGATGATTAGGCTTTACTGAGAAGTGACAGGTGCAGAGAATGAAACAGAAAAAGTGAGGTGGGCCAGATTGTCAAGGGCCCTGTGTGCCATGCTGGGGAATTTGGACATACTTATCACACATTGGACTCCATATTTCACAAAGTACTGAAATATTAAAAAGTACGAAAACATAAGTCACAGTCAGAGAAGATATAAATTAAAGGTGTTAAGGGTGAACTTCCTGTAGACTCTGAGCATGCCGCAACCAAAGCAAAAAGGAGGAAAAAAAAAGGGCAGTCTCATGATCTGCGTTGTTCATGAGGACAAAACATCAGCTCTCATGACTAACAAAACTTTTACTGGCACATTTTTAAATGAGTGACTTTTCTTGGGGAGGACTTTACAAAAGAGGCACAAAATAACGTGTGGCATAGAATGTTCTCACCAGCATTCTAACGGTAAACACAATAGGAGGTTTAATGGGCTTGTTTCTTATAGGGTCCCTCTCTTCCCCTTCCCAACTTTATTTTTCCCCATGGCATTTATCACCTCATTTACTACATTATTTGCCTGTTCATTTTATTTATCATCAGCCAGCACTAGCTTATCATTTCTAAGAGCCAGCCTTGTTCATTCTTGTGTTTCCAGGTCCTAGAACAGTGCCTGGCACATAGTAGGTGCTCAGTCAATATTTGTCATATGGCTGTCACATGAATGCAGGTGTGACTGAAACGTTTTAAACCTGCAGCTTTTCAAAGTGAGCTTCCTACCACCGAGAAAGTTCCATTAATGTACAAATGGAATATTGGACATCAAACTGTTGGGGGAAAATTGAGATTCTGCATTGGGTTTTAAGATTAATCTCTGAGGGCCACTTTTCATTTTCCTAAAAAAAAATACTTTTACATGTAAATATACAATAATTTTGCAAGGAAATAGGTTTGCAAGGAAATAGCAAGGAATTTACTTCTAAGATTTATTTATTTATTTTTATTATGTTAATCACCGTACATTACATCATTAGTCTTGGATGCAGTGTTCCATGATTCATTGTTTGTGCATAACACCCAGTGCTCCACGCAGAACGCGCCCTCTTTAATACCCATCACCAGGCTAACCCACCCCCCCACCCCCTCACCTCTAGAACCCTCAGTTTGTTTTTTGGCATCCATCGTCTCTCACGGTTCGTCTCCCCCTCCGATTCCCCTCCTTCATTTAAGATTTATTTATTTATTTTAAAGAGAGAGAGAGAGAGAGAGAGAGAGAGAGCGCAAGCATGGGGGTGGGGGGCTGAGGGGCAGAGCCAACTGTGTGCTGAGCCGGGAGCCTCATGTGGGGCTCGATCTCTAGACCCTGCGATCATGACCTAAGCCAAAACCAAGAGTCAGACACTCAACCAGCTGAGCCACCCAGCCACCCTGCCCTGCTAAGCTACTAATTTTAAGTAAGTCCATTTTGGCCTTTATGCTGGTTAAGACAATTGGACCTAGAGTAGTGCTGTCATGGTGGGTTAAACTTCTTAAGGTTGGTGTAACATTCACAACTTTCAGTGATCACAGTTTTCCACAACCAAGATGCTAACAACATAGTTTCCTAGTAAATATTCATGGCTTCTTACAAATCAAGTCTTGAAACTTAATACTAAAACAAACCTCTTAATATTGTAGGAAAGCTCATTGTTCTTAGAAAATAGACAGGAAGAAATCTAACTTTATGGACCATATGATACAGAATACATAAAAACTTAAGTAGATTTTATGGTCATGGGTATGTAAACATGTTAATCTTCCTTATCAACCAATCAAAGTTTAAGAATCAATTCCATGTGTTGCTTGGTCAAAAACAATTGTTTCAACAGTTTCTTCAAGTTTCTTTCAACGTTCTGGCTTAAAACAAAGCAAAACAAAATGTGTGGCTTCCGTTTTAGCTTTAGATTTAATAAAAGCTAACTTGAAGATACTTGATTTGGTGTTTTTGATAATTTATTTCCACAAGCAACATATTTTCCATGGAACATAACAGATGAATTATATGCAAAATGCGTCCCCCAAATAGCCAAAGAAATTGATCTGCAATATGGAACTGCTGGATGCAAACCAAGTAAATTTCAGAGGACAACTGCCAAAAATAATGACACATAGTAATTTATTATGATGCTGAGGCCCATTTTGCCCACACAGTGTTTACATTTCAAAGGCAGTCACAGATCTGCAGATGCACAAAGGGCTCCAGACAGGTCCCTGCAAATATCAAAGGTGTACTCTGTTGCACATTTGGGCAGGACGAGATTTTCCTTAAAGATGGCTCTAGAGGAAGAGTTTCCTATTTAAAAGGCTGCCTTTCTAACAGTCTTGATGCAGCTTCTCCCAGCTTTGAACTACAAAGTCTTGCAAACACACACAAAAGGAAAAAAACCACCTCACGGTATCCTGGAAAAGCAGATAGGGAATCAAGAATTGCTAGCAGGCCGAGCGAATTTCCATTTGCCAAAAAGACGTGCGAGAAAGGATGGAAAGAGAAGGCAGAAAATTTAACTCTAACTTAAGAAGAAAAACCATTGCTTTTATTCCACTTGTTCTGGTTTCTAAGAATGTGTTGTTCTTAAACTTAAGAATTGATTATGCAGATTACAAGGATTTCTCCTGTTCCCTTAACAAAAACATACCTACACAAAATCTGGCAGTTTGGTCGAGCTAAATGTCACATTTGACGGGTCTCTTGCTTGGTTGCTGAGGTCACGGGTCCATCCACTCCTGGTTTAGTCACTTTTGGGGCACCCTGTTAGAATATAAACTATGATCTCATTGTGCAAGGGACAGGTTTTCTTAGAAGGGGGTCTGGTGGGGATGGGGCAAGTTAGTTGGAAAGCACTAGAAGTATAGCTACAAATAGAATATGTCCATAATACAGTTTTGCGTAATGCCTCTGTGGGTGTTCCTTCCAAGAATGCAAGGTTGAGTGAGGACTAGGGCTTCTAAACATTCACATATTGCTAGGTCAAAGACAAAAAGAAATAGATTATTGTTTTTCAAGAAGCTAAAATGGCATTTGATAAAATTCAGTCCTCATTCCAGCTTTCTCCTTAGTGATAAATTCTACAGATCTCCCTTTGAAATCAAGCTTACTCTAGAAGAGGCAGCAAAGCAACCATGAGGGCTGGAGAAGTTGGGGGGAGGGATGTTATCGACATATCAATTATTTGCAATTGATATGCAGTTTGGGGGGATTTTGTTTTATCTGGAAAACCCAAGATAATCAAGCGTTTTAAGTATTAAGTTTTGTTTATGCCATTCTCCTTTGCTTCCTCCATGCCCCTCTTCACGAAGATCTGCAGTAATAACCTACATTGCTTCACACAGGGTTTGGGACCAGATTAGCGGTTTTATTTATTTATTTATCTATCTATCTATTTATTTATTTATTTATAAAGATTTTATTTATTTGAGAGAGAGAATGAGATAGAGAGAGCATGAGAGGGGGGAGGGTCAGAGGGAGAAACAGACTTCCCGCTGAGCAGGGAGCCTGTTGCGGGACTCGATCCCCGGACTCCGGGATCATGACCTGAGCCGAAGGCAGTTGCTTAACCAACTGAGCCACCCAGGCACCCTGTTTTTTGTTTTTAGATGGTCACCACCCTCAGGCATTAAGGAGTGAAGAGAGCAGGAAGGCTCAGTTTTATTTGGATTTTACAACTATTTCAGGAATGAAGAAGCTTCCAACCAAATGCAGTGCTCTGGGACTGAGTTATGGTCTTTCACTAAGATTACAGGAATACCATGAGCCAAACAGGATGCTTACTAGAATTACACTTTTTTTATTTTCCCTTGCACTCAGTTCATTTGCATAGCTGTACATTGACATTGAGGCTAATTTACAGGGGGGTTCAGTAAATTCTCTTGATGTTCTGGAAGGTGGTCAGAGCAGGACATTGGACGAGTGCTCTCTCTGCTGCAGGATCGTAGTTGGTGTGACATCTCATTTAATGGCTGGAGCACAATATATCTGCTCTAGCAAAATGGTCATTTCCATGTCAGGCCAGCAAAACTTCATTTTTGTTTAAAACATAGTTATCTTTTCCACTTTTTATTTTAGTAAAAAGGAAGAATGGCTGGGATAAATATCAATAAAGAAAGAATGAGAAAAATAAATGTTTCAAATTAAAGTGTAAGGAGGGGCACCTGGGGGGCTCAGTCATTAAGCGTCTGCCTTCGGTTCAGGTCATGATCCCAGGGTTCTGGGATCGAGTCCCGCATCGGGCTCCCTGCTCGGCAGGAAGCCTGCTTCTCCTTTCCCCACTCTCCCTGCTTGTGTTCCTGCTCTTGCTCTCTCTCTCTCTCAAATAAATAAATAAAAAATCTTAAAAAAAAATAAAGTGTAAGGAAATACACAGCATTTCTCTCAAAGCTAAAAGCTATGATTTTAATCAGATCACAGTATAAATGATGCGATTCAAGCATTTGGTATTGGGAGCGGTGCTTTGGAACTTTGAGATTCACAGCCAGAGCATACATTTTAGAGGACTCGTGCAATGTAGATGGTATGTTTGTGTTTTAGGCAACGTTTTCCTGTACCTGTGAGGATCCGTACGTGGGCACTTTCTGTGAAGAATTTGATGCCTGCCAGCGGAAGCCCTGTCAGAACAACGCCGATTGTGTGGACGCAAATGAGAAGCAAGATGGGAGCAATTTCACCTGTGTCTGCCCTCCTGGTATGATTAGTTATCATATATCTCTCTGTAGAAGATACACTTATTAAGTAAGGGTGGCTAGGTGATACATTGTTCAGCTGCAAGACAAGACAACTTTAAGATCTCATTTGATTCCCTCAGGCTGTGAGTCACAGGCCTGGGAATGGAAGAGGGAAATTCGCATGGGGATAGATATCCTGTTCCTTGGCTGGCTTTCTGACATCAGGATGCTTCTGCCTTCGCGGTCCACCATTTTTGTTCTGGGGTAATGATATGCTTGGTCAAATAGAGGTCTGGACATTTCAGAAACAGTTCTGCAAATATGTGCCGAGTGTGGACTGGGACTCGCTGGGTGATTATGCTCAGTAACAAGAAAAATCCAGGATAATCTATGCAGGTTGCTATGTAAAGCCACCTCATCTTTTCTTTTATGTTAATTTCCTTTGGTTTGTGTATGTTCATTAGGCCAAGTTCTTGGTACACTGTTCTCCACAATGGTGAGGGGGGTCTTCAACGTTCCTTGATCAGTATGGGGGATTGGTGGGTATTACATAAGACTTTTGAATCCTCGGAGCCCAATGGGCGACCAGTAGGAGAGTGCAAGCCAGTGTCCCCAAACTTCTGTGCTCTGCAGTCATCTTAGTTGACTTACTGCTTAGCCAACTCGATTGTTAACACTCAAGGAGAAGGAATGGCATTGACCAGTGAACATTCTGATACAGCTATTTTGATACAGCTTAAAAGTCAACACCAAGTTCCTCCTTTTTTTTACTGTCAAATAGCATGCAAAATTGGCATCACCTTTCCTTTTCTCTCATCCTGTTGCCAACATCTGCCTCTGGGTGGGGATTCAGGATGAGGTAGGAGTTGGGGAAGGCCAGAGGGATGGAGTGAAGGAGCAGCTGGAGTAATGAAGTGCTCATTATAAGAAATAGGATCCAGTGGTGCAAAAGTTTATAGACAAAAGGTGAGAGTTCTTCATTCATCTCTCCCAACCCGAAGCATCAGTCACAGGGGCAGGTTAATAATCTGGTATATTCTTTCCAGACGTGTGTGTGTGTGTGTGTGTGTGTGTGTGTGTGTGTGTATCTATGTGCAAGTGTATGTATTTCTCTTGTGCACCAGATGATTAAGTATTTTTCTATATGCCTTTTGAAAAAAGTGATTATATTATGCATACTGTTTTATAACTTGCTTTATTCCATGTATATTTACCAGTAGATCATAGACAGCCTTCCATGTCAATATGTATGGATTTGCCTCATTCATTTTAACAATTTCACAGTGTGTCTCCTAAACTTGTATCTCCAGGTCAGACTCCCTCCAAACTCACTCACCTACTGTTTACTTGGCATCCGCATTTGGATGTCCCAGGCCACCTTAAGCTCAGCCATTTGCAAAACCGAGCTCATCATGCCCCCTTCCCACTCTGCTCAGCTTCCAGTGTTCCGTCTGTTTCTATAAGCCAGACATCTGCAAGTCATCCAAAGTGCCTCCCTCTCCCTCTCTGTCCACACCCCTTCTACCTCCAAGGGTTCTTCAGTTTACCATCTAGAGACCTCTCAAATCCAGCACCCTCTCTGCAGCCCCACGGCCGCCACCCCTAGGCCAGCTGCCTCTGCCCCTTGTCTGCGCTGCTGAGGTCACCTCCCACTGCTTGTCCATGTGCTCCTGACTGTGCTGCATGCTGAACCAGAGTGATCGTGCCAAAGTGAGCCCCCGCTTTTGTCCTCATAACCTCCCTTCTCTACCTGGTTGCAGGTGATTGTTTTCCTATGCAGATCTGATGTAGTTGCCTTCCTCCTTCAATCCCTTCTTTCCATTGCTCTTTGGTCCATGATCTGTCTCTCGCCCGCCTTTCCAGCCCCATCTCACTCCACTGTCTGCCTTGCTCTGGGCCTGGCCATTTGGCCTTTCATGTCCCTGACAGCCCGAGCGAGCTCCTTCTGCTGCGGGGCCCACCTCTCTTCTTTGGGCCTGGGTGGCTCTTTCTCCTGCTTCCCTTTGGCCTGCGTAGCTACCCCCAGGTTTTTGTTTCAGACCTCTGTGAAATGGCCGCTGTCCTCCTTCCGGAAGCCTCGCTAAATGCTGCAAGCTAGTCTCTCTCTCCCTTTTCCCCTTTCATAACTGTGTGCTCCTTCCCTTGACAGCCTGCATCTGTTTTCAGTGTGCATTTACACGTGTGGTCTTCTGATTACTGCCTGTCTTCCCCACCAGCGTTAACCTCAAGGGAGCAGGGCCTGAATCAGTCTAGTTCATCATTGTATCCCATAGGGTCTGACAAATCATGGGCGCTTACTCAAGGTGTTGATAAGGTGAATTAATGAAAGCAGGTGAACATAGCCTCATGTTTTATTTATTTATTTTTAATTTAAAGATTTTTATTTATTTAACAGAGAGAGAGAGAGACAGCGAGAGAGGGAACACAAGCAGGGGGAGCAGGAGAGGGAGAAGCAGGCTTCCTGCTGAGCAGGGAGCCTGATGTGGGGCTCGATCCCAGGACCCTGGGATCATGACCTGAGCCAAAGGCAGACGCTTAACCAACTGAGCCATCCAGGCGCCCCTAGCCTCATGTTTTAAACCATTCCTCTAGTGATGGGTCCTTAAGATGTCTTCAATTTCTCTTTTATAAGTAATGTCAGAACAAATAAAGAACCTTCTATAAATAGTCTCAGTCAGATCAGTGGGTGGAGCTTGTCATTGTTTGGACTAAAATGACTTCAGTTTGATATTTTCCCCAAGTGTGTTGTCAAAGGGCATTTCTCCATTTTATTGAAGGAACTTGTGTGCACAGAATTGGAATGATCATAATGCGTGGTTGGTGACGCTCTCTCATTTTGTCCATATCCTGCTTTTATATATTTACTTAGCTATTTTAATAATGTAATAATCACTGGTGAAACCAATATCAAAACCAGAAGTTCAACCCTATAACTAGTGATTGTCATCTCTGGGTGACAATCACTCTGAACCTTGAGTTGATCAGTCCTTTGTTTTCCTTTTTATAAAGTTTTAATATTTACATGTTTTTGTAGAAGCATTTAGTTTTGCTCTAATTATTTTCAATTTATAAAAACAGCAACATGTGTGAATGCTGTTATGGTGTCATGCATGTAATTCTCTGGTGCTTCCTTTTTTCATGAGATGCATCCATATTGTTTGAGTTCATTCTTTTGGGCTGCTATATAAAATTCCATTCATCTACTCCCCCGTGGACAGGGACTGATGCACATTTGTGTATGTGTCTTCTGTTGTGTATGTATTAGAAACTGTTTTAGGTATCCACCTCCGAGTGGAATTGCTGGAACATAGGATATGTAATGGATCACTTATAGGAGGTCATGCCAGACTCTTTCCTGAAGTGGTTTTGCGCTAATAAGGACTCCCACGTGTGATGCATAATTGGTTTTGTGAATTCATATCATCTTCAAGGTTTTGTAGTGTCAGAGATTTTAATTTTTCCTAACCAAATGGGTGTAAAAAGGTGTCTCATGGTGGTTTCTGAACTTTGCGGTTCTCTAATGACACTGAGCTACTCTTCATGTGTTCATTAGCTTTTTGTGTGTCTTTTCTATGAAATACTGTCTTTCTATCCCTTGCTCCTGTGTGTGTATGTGTGTGTGTTCTTGTTGGTTGGTAAGAATCCTTTGTTTCTTTTTGATACTAACCATCTGTCCATTGTGTGAATTGCAAGTATTTTCTCCAAGTTTGTAAATTGTCTTTTCACTTTGAGGGGTCTTTGGATGAATGGACATTCTTATTATGTTTTGCAAACTTTACTTCTCTAGTTAATTACATTTTATACCCATTTAAGAAAATATTTCTTTGCCTGAAGAGCTAAAAGATATTAACCTATATTTTCCACTCAGCATTTAAAAATGTGGTTTTTGCCAGTCTTTAATTAATATGAATTTTATTTTTGTATATGTTGTTTGAGATAGGGATCTACTTTCATCATTTACTATAATTTTATTTTTCTTCTTCTTTGAAAGTACCCCATATGTGTAAATGTGGAGTATGTGAAACTTTATACTGTGTCCCTCCTAAAAAGCTACTGACAGAATTAGGAATGACTGGATGCCTAATACACTTTTAACTGTGCTGACTCTCAGGCATTTCTGCACTGTCATGATTTAACTATTGATTTGAAATTTTCAGAAGCGTAAGTAACTATTTTTGCTTCTTAGTGGGGAAAAAGATTTCACCTTTATCATCTAAGAGGGCTTAACATCTTCCATGTCAATAGCACATCCTGGCTAGGCGGCACATATATGTATGTAGGATACTCCATGGGACTTCTAATAATAGCAATAACAATAAAAAATACTTTGACTCTCAATTGGCATCCGGGCCAGAGAGTTGCATCACAAGAATATGAATTTTGATAATTCTACTTAGATTCAGGGACAGTCTGGCGATTGCCAGTCCTGCCTCTGTCAGGGTCTTCCCAACTCCCAGCAGCTTTCCCTCCTTGCCTTTCACAAAGCTGGGTCTGCGCGCTTCCCTTCCTCATGGCCTCCATTCGTCCTCATGCTCTAGAACAGATCCTAATCCGAGCTAGAAGAGATTTAGGAAGGGTTACCCTGGTGCCCTCACTCTTTGCTCGTCTGCTTTCTGACTTCGGAATCCTGCTGTTCTCTTAAGCAGGCAGGGTTCTACAGTTCTCAGTTCTTCTCACTTCTCATTCCCAGTAGGACAAGCCCCTCCCCCTTCTAGCTTCTAGCTCCACCTCTCAATAAGCTGCTCACTGCACATGCACGTGTGTACACACACACACACACACACACACACAAATAGCTACTGTTTATTCAGTGTTTACCACCATTACATTCTATTACGCTTTATTTCTCCGTCCCCTGTCAGTGCCAAGCCCCATGCCTCGCGTATTCATAGACACAGAATACGTGATTACATTGAAATGTAGCTTCTTTAATCAGGATTTATTTTATCAAAGCCTTCTCATGTTGAGAATATAATTTTTCCTCAAAGGAGCTATTACTTTTTCTGAAAAGAATAGCTGTGATAGATCTTCAAAACTGTCACTGCCAAAATATTATTAACATTGAGCAAAGCATTTTTCAACTTCAGAGTGCTTCATCGTTCCAGCTTATTGGTGATTTTAGCCCCTTAAAACAAACAAACAAACAAACAAACAAACAAACAAACAAAAAACCTCTTAATTTCTGAGGCACAGAGAACATAGTGTGTGTTCCTGTCCCAGCTCTACCCTTAAACACTGAGTGTTGCTCAAGTAGGTGTCCAGATACCTCTGAGCAGTGAGTTAGAAGAGGATCTTCTGGAGTCACCTCCTCCTGGAGACATGTCCTGAGTAGGATAGGCTGTAGGTGCTCACACCCAGCCTCATTCACCTCAGGAAGTCAATGTGCGAGCAGATGAATGCTTTTTTTTTGGCAAGTGGCTTAGTTCAGAGGTTCAGAGTGGAAAGCACCTCAGAGCTCGTCTCTGGACATGGGGCACAGGAAGCAAGGGTGACCCTGGGAGGCTGAAGGACTTGACCAAAGTCTACAAGCTCATGGGAGACACAGGATTTCAGACCTCTTCTCTCTGTGTCACACCATCTTTGGGTCAGAGTACATATCTACTGCAACATATCCATGGTTTGTGAATTTTACATTTGTTATGAACAGAACAGGAGGTGTGGCCCTCTCTGATGGGCTGCGAACACATTGCCCATGCTGCCGTTCACCTGCTCATGGGACCAGAGGTGGTACCACCCAGGACCAGGGGACAAACTAAACTGTAACTTGCTGCTCAGGATTTCATTCCAGCCCCTTCTGCTTACTAGTCATGTGACCCACCTGTCAGCTCTCGGGTGTCCTCATCTTTAAAATAAGGGGTTGTATGAGGATCACTCATTCATTCAAAAATTACTTGTCGAATATCGACTATGTGCCAGGCATTTTCCAGGTGCTGGGAATACATCTGTGAAATAGCTAAGTCCCTGTGTTCATGGAGGCCACATTTTAGTGAGGGTGATGATTCAACAATGTGCACATGTGTGTTCCTTGGTGTGTGTGTGTAGTCAAGGAAAAGGGTCAGGCAGTGATAAGTACAATAAAGAAATAAAACAGGTCAAGAGATCAAGAGAAATGGGAGCATGATTTCAGGTAAGGTGATCAGGTGGGGCTTCTCTGACGGGAAAGTACTTGTGTAGAGACCTGAATAAAATGATACACATTGGGAGCAATGTGACTGTTGTGGAGAACAGCATCTAGGCAGAGGGAATGGCACGTGCAAAAGTCCTGAGATAGGAATACAGGCACAGCACCTAAGAGCCAGTGGGTGAGACTTGGTGCTGGGAAGGAAGCTGGACCAGACCATGGAGGAAGGACAGGGATTTTATCCAAAGATGACAGGAAGATGTTCAAGGGTGTGAAGTGGGGCAGGCCATCTGACTTCTCTCTTGAAAAGATCACTCTGGACCCTGGTGAAGAAGAAACACAGGGAGGGAAAACGGGGGAAATTAGCCTCCAGGCAAAAGAGAACCACGGCTTGAGCACTGTGGTGCGGGCCGTGGTGGAAGTTTGGATCTGGGATGTATCGAAGGTATCGCTGGGAACACTTGTCTGGGGGGGCGATGAGTGTGCGGTGTGAGTGGAGGTGGGAGATGTGGATGGCTCTGGAGATTTTTTTTTTTTATTAATAACAACTTTGTTGAGATACAACCCACATACCATTGAAGCGTATGATTCACTGGTTTTCAGAATATTTATGGAGTTGTGTGGCCATCACCAGAGTCCATTTTAGAACATTGCCATCTCCCCAAAAAGTAGCCCTCCATCCTCTGCCTATTGTCCTCTGACCCTGCTACCCCCTGCCCCCAGCCCAAGGCCACCGCTGGTCTACTTCCTGTCTCTCTAGATTTGCCTCTTCCGGACATTTCATGTAAGTTGATTGTTTGACATGTGGCCTTTTGTGTCTGGCTTTTTTCACTCAGCGTCACGTTTTCAAGGTTCATCCATGTTGTAGCGCGTATCAGGGCTTTGTGCCTTTTTATGCCTGAATATTATCCCCTTGTATGGAGACGCCACATCTGGTTTGTCTGTTCATCCACTGACGCGCACTTGGACTGTTTCCACCTTTTAGCCGTTGTGAATAGCGCTGCTGTGAACACCCCCTCCCAAGGGTCTCTGATTCCGTAGGTCTGGGATGCTGCTGGTGAGCTGATATTTGTAGCAAGTTCCCAAGTGGCGATGCTGCTGCTGCTGGTCTGGGGACCACACTTGGAGCACTGCTGGTCTAAACTGCCTGTTAAAAACCCAGAGATCCAATAATATTGGCGTGTTGCTTGGCAGTGTTAAAAATCCGTAAACTATCCATTCATTCAAAAATATTGAGCCATCTGCGGTGTACCGGGCATGGTGCAAGACTGTGAGATTGATAGAAATGGCTCTTGCTTCTAGCCGTGGGTCTCATTGGGTCATGACAACCATCCTGGAAGCCGGGTATTGTCATTCTCCGTATTTCACCCAGGGGGGACATGAAGGTCAAAGTTAGTCCTTTGATGCGCTACTTGGCCAGTCTTTGCATGGCCATCCCAGACCTTTGACTCTGCAAGCCACTGTCTTTTCCACTGTGCCTCTTGCCCGTGTGCTTATTAAATGTGGTTACTTTCTTTCTCACCTTGAGATGAATTTTCCTAATTTTGCTGGACGTCAGCTTCCTCCCATGTTTTCCTATTGCATATTCCGGTTTTGATTATATTTTATTGATTGCCTTTCACAGATGGGCCGCCTATGTCTTCCTTTCTTTGCCTTTGGTTTTTAAATCGTGTTTGCATTTGTTCGGATGTGTTTGTTTTTCCCTGGCCAGCAGATCTTCCTTTTTTCCTGTTAAATAATTCCTGCCTGCTGACTTTGAAATTGGATGCCTCTGAGATTGAATGTCTAGATGGCTCACAGATTCCTGCTATTTATTTCTTGCTTCAGTGTGCTAATATTAGGCACTCCATCTCTGCCTCTGGCTGAGGCCTCAGCCCCACTGCTCTGATACCTGGCTTCCAGGATGGTTGTCATGACCCAATGAGACCCACGGCTAGAAGCAAGAGCCATTTCTATCAATCTCACAGTCTTGCACCATGCCCAGTACACCGCAGAGGGCTCAATATTTTTGAATGAATGGATAGTTTAAGGATTTTTAACACTGCCAAGCAACACGCCAATATTATTGGATCTCTGGGTTTTTAACAGGCAGTTTAGACCAGCAGTGCTCCAAGTGTGGTCCCCAGACCAGCAGCAGCAGCATCGCCACTTGGGAACTTGCTACAAATATCAACTCACCAGCAGCATCCCAGACCTAGGGAATCAGAGACCCTTGGGAGGGGGTGTGGAAGGATACACGCAGCAGTCTGAGTTTTCAGGAGGGCAGGAGCTGAGGCTGGTGGGTTCTCGAGGTAGCATCAGGCTTTCAGTACAAATCCAGCAGCTTCGCCTCACTGCACAGCCGGGCTATTAAAAGACCAGGGATGTTAAAAATAGCTCCCACCATGATTCCCACCTTGGAAGCTTTCAGGACAGCTCTCCAAAGAAACAATTAGATTCTACCTCGCAGAGTCAGAACCACACAGAAGAATATTTTTATTTCAGTAGAGGAATCATGAGGTAAACATCATGCACAAAAACAGTTGTGCAGGGAAGGAGGATGTTTAGAGAAACACCTGATCGATTTCCTTGTTTTTTTAATAGCCTGATTCATTTAGCTAACGATGCTTCCTTGTGATTTATCATTGAACTGTAGAAGGCTTTCCTTCATTTCAAGATTAGAGCCAGCATAGACCACGATTTGGGGGTGCCGGGGGTGCAAGGTTTGTGTTATGCTGCTGGCAATCAAAAGACACTACCAAGATGTGGTTTTCTTCAAACCATCTGGATATTCAAGGGAAAACTTAGCCATTTTTCTCTCTGTACACTGATACATTTTAAATTATATTTTCTACTTAAATACAAAATAGTATAAAATTAAATGCTCCAACTCCACATTAGACCAAATGTAATCTGGGAATGCATCCACTGAATGGATTATTGGGTTCAGTGCGTTTCCTTAAAGGTGCCTGGTCATCTTTACCATCGGCCAGCCTTCACTCCATATGTGTGATTTGTTTCACCCGACATCGTTTCTCATGGTCAGGTGCCTTAAAAATACTAAGCCTTCATTTAGAGTTTAGAGCTTTGCCAATCATCCCATCTGTCCTGGAAAGGCATCCTTATTACATATCCCAAGGCATAACTTTCTTCCATCTTCTTTGTCGAAGTGGAATGTTCTCCAAAGGAACAGTAAAACCCTCCTAAAAGAGAGATCAGTATTTCCGATAGTCACCTATTTATGAACCAATTATTATTTTATTTATTCATTGCATGTCACAGTTATTAATTCCTCAGTAACAAAGCTTTTAGACTCAAGTAATTTATTTCAAAATGGTCTTTAACACGTTAGAGGTTATAAATATTCCCAAGGATTCTGATTTTTAAAAATGTCCTGAAGGTTCTGTTTCCCTGCTTTGAAAGGATTGGTTTCTGTTTAAGGGAAGATGAGAGGTGTTGGGAGGAAAACAAGTGTTTTCGGTTTGAAGGATCAAGGTCTCATTGACCTAAACCAGAGTTTCTCACCTCTGGCATGAGGAACAATTGGGGCTGATCATACTTTGTTGTAGGGGACCGTCCTGTGCATTGTAGGATGCTCAGCAGCATCCCTAACTCCTACCCGCTAGATGTCAGCAGCCCCAGTGGTGTGATGATAGACAAGGTCTCCAGACATCACTAAATGTTCCCTGGGGGGAGACTCATCCGGTGGAGAACCACCGATGTGGGGAATTAAATCCTGCTGGGGGCTGCTGCGGGGGAAAGAAACCTGCTTTAGGTCTCTTGATTTACCGTGTCATGGGCACCTGTTGGAGATGCTGAACACTTCTTGGAGAAGCAAGACTGAAGTTCAGAAGAGGATCGCTGTAACTTTCCATCCATCCCAGTCTGGCTGGGGAGGCGGGGGGGTGGGGGGCCGGGTGTGCTTTAGCAGAGCAATTGCTCCATTGTGGTGTCTCCCAAACTGGAAGTACCCATTGCAGAACACAAGGTGATTTTATTTATTTATTTATTTATTTATTTATTAAGATTTTTTTTTTATTATGTTCAGTTAGCCAACATATAGTACATCATTAGTTTTTGATGTAGTGTTCAATGATTCATTAGTTGCGTATAACACCCAGTGCTCATCACAAGATGTGCTCTCCTTAATACCTTCTCAAACCCAACACCCAAAAGACAAATAATCCAATCAAGAAATGGGCAGAAGATACAGACAGACATTTCTCCAAAGAAGACATACAACTATGGCTAACAGACACATGAAAAAATGTTCAACATCACTAGCCATCAGGGAATACAAATCAAAAGCACAATGAGATACCACCTCACACCAGTCAGAATGGCAAAAATTAACAAGTCAGGAAAGAGGACAGATGTTGGCGGGGATGCGGAGAAAGGGGAACCCTCCTACACTGTTGGTGGGAATGCAAGCTGGTGCAACCACTCTGGAAAACAGTATGGAGGTTCCTCAAGACATTAAAAATAGAGCTACCCTACAAGGTGATTTTAGATAGCACATTTTTGCGAGAATATGCACTTATTTTAATAGCTATGTATTTATTTTGACGTGCATTAGGGAAAAATGTAACCAGCACATTTTGCCTATGCTGTTCTGGTATTATTGCGTAAGGAGAGGCTAACACTAACTTGAAAGGTATAGTTGATTTTAGGGCAAAAGCTTTAAGCAAGTTGATTCATTTGTGCTAGGAAATGTTTAGTGTTGAGGATTCAGAGATTAACAAAACAGACAAAGTCCCGGTTCATAGGGAATTTGTTCTCAAAGGGAAACCAATGAAGGAAAGCATTTCAGGTAATAAATACAATGTGAGGGAGCTTGAAGGAACTCTGGGGGGATAACAGGAGACTCCAGGACAAAGTCCTGCTCGCATGGCTCACCTTCTAAGTGGGGAGGTAACAAGTCTATGTGTGTATTGTCAAGTAGAGGTAAGTGCTAGATGAAGAAGAAAGAAGGGCTTGAGGCCTGAGGTCTGAGCAGGTAAAGATTTCTGGGCAGAGACACGACTGATGGGAGGGGTGGCCATGGAAGGGTGTAGCATCAGAGGGTGCAAGGTGATGGTGGGACACCAGGGCTGAAGTCTGATGGTCTAGAGTGGCTTTCGTGCATAGGGAAGACTATCTGAAATTATCTTTTGTGTTTGTTCCCTTGTAAGAATTAAATAAAAATAAATTACAGTGATTCTCAAGCTCCATGAAACATCTCAGTGTATAGTGGCTTAGCCTGATCTTTCAATTAAATTCATCAATCAAAAATCAGTTATTCAGTTATTCAACTGAACATTGTAATTGGAATCAGAAGTCTGATAGACTCTCTCATGCATCCCATTGTCCTAATCACGGCATGTTCTTTTGCACACCCGTAGTCGCAGATTAGCCAAACCAAACACGAAGGGCTGACCCCAGGGCTTGATCTCTGACATCACATCACCATCTGTGTATGTGGCCCTATCTCTTTCTGGGTTAAAAGACTCAGACCACGAAGGAGAGAGCTGTGTTATCCTCGGCTAATTGCAGTTCTTGACCCGAATGAATTAGAGCTCGCACTCAGAGGACTGAGGTTGTTTCTGGGAATGAGATTTTTGACTGTCTCCCAAAACCTGGGCATCCAGGGCAATTTTCAGGTTGGTGAGGAACACACAGAGGCCACCCTTCTCCTTTATTGCCTCCAACGGCAGTAAACAGCAGTCCGTACTCTCCAAATGGGGTTGATTTCACGTGGCACAACCTCTGGGGTCAAGAGACATTTTAACCTGTTTTTATTTATTTTATGTGTTTATTTTTTAAAGATTTTATTTACTTGATAGAGAGCAAGCATGAGCGGGGCGGCGGGGGGCAGGACGGACAGAGGGAGAGGGAGAAGCAGACTCCCTGCTGAGCAGAGAGTCTGATGTGGGGCTCGATCCCAGGACCCTGAGATCATGAGCTGAGCTGAAGGCAGACGCTTAACCAACTGAGCCACGCAGGTGCCCAGTTTTGATTTTATTTGTCATCCCCCCTGAGTTTGTAGTGGACTTCCTTCCCTGTGTAGTTGGATTTCAGGTCTCCCTGCCTGGTACTGGAGATGACTTTAATCACTCTCTTAGGTCCTCTAGTCCTTCATGTAATTCATTTTTCACCTCTCCCACCTTCACTTCCCACTTTTACAGATGAAACCACACGGCATCTCCTGTGGTCGCCCTCTCCTCCCTAAGTTTGTTGCTGATTTTCTTCCGGAGCTTCTTGTTGCATGACAGTTTCAAGTTCATGCCATACTTCTCTTTCAAGGGCAGGATCACAACTGCTCTTGTTGTGTGCCGTATCCCTCTCACGTCTTTGCACGGTCCTGAGGCCACAGCATGAAAGCACCATTAAAGACTGTGAGAAGGAGCTTGGTGAGGTGAGGGACAGAAGGACCCCAGGGCGGCTGCAGGGCAGTGGTCAATGGGAAGGGCGGGTGGGACTGCAGGGGGCAGGGCCAGATCATGTGGTGCCTTTAAGTCACGGAGTCAAGTGTTTGGGTTTTGTGCCAAGCCCTTTGTAAAGCCGGTGGAGGGCTTTAAGTATAAGAGCAATAGGATATAAGTTATGTTTTTTTTTTTTAAAGATTTTATTTATTTGTCAGAGAGAGAAAGAGAAAAAGAGAGAGCACAAGCGTGGGGAGGGGCAGAGGGAGAAGCAGGCTCCACATTGAGCCAAGAGCCCGATGTGGGACTTGACCCCAGGACCCTGGGATCATGAGCTGAGCCGAAGGCAGACACTTAACTGACTGAGCCACCCAGACACCTATAAGTTATGTCTTGCAAAGCTCTCTCTGGCTACTCCCCCATGGATTATGGGATGGACTGGAGGAAAGCTGGAGTAGGGCTGAGGAGGTGGGCTGAGAAGAGCCTGGCTTAAGTCCTGGTGAGAGGAAATGATGCCTGGAACCAGACCAACATGAAAACGTCACTTGGTTGTGACACTAATTTGGAAGGGGGTCCGTGAATGCTTAGGGTTTGGCTGAGAAGGGGCCATATCGCTAGTTCCCTGGAAAGAAATGGAGACAGTTACTGATTCTTGCCTTGGTAGTTAGGTATAGTCTTTGTCCCCTTTGGGAACCTGTTGTGGATTTTTAGGGAAGTCGGTCTGGCATTCACGCCCTTCCCACATACTTTACATGGGCTTTTACATGGGCTTTCCTTCGTGCCTTGCCAACATTCCCCTTGGGAGCTTAGGACCTTGATCTTTAAGTCCTGAAATGTACATTTGTGAGTCCGTGTGTGTGAGAGCAGATTCTCCTGTAACAGGCACAGAATGACCACGTATCACCTTTCTTATCCACTGTGTTGACATGATCATCGCTTTACTCGAACATTTTCCACAGGGTCCTCTGTATGTCTGGCGTTGCTTTGGTAGGATAAGGAAATGTCCAGGGTCAGTGTGGTTACTTTTGTCCTCAGAGAAGAGACCAACCTCCCACAGGATAGAGGAGAGAACCCAGGCAAAACCTTAACGGTCTTATAAAATTTAAGTTCCTACCATTCACTCATTTAGTTTTGACACCTCAGTTGTGATATCAAAGAAAGACACAGGAAGGGTGATTTGTGTATGCCTGGGATATGCAGTTCAGCGTATTATATATAGATTGATATCAAGGATTTGTCTGACAACTGTAGGTAAGTCTCTGCTCTCTCAGGGCCTAAGAAATGACGCAGTGGTGTTTAAAGGTCCCTTAAAACCGATTCTAGGACACACGTTGTTCCTTGTCTTCTGTCTGTCCTCTCCCAGATCTGGCTTCAGTTGGCTAGTAGGATCAACGCAGTCCATGATGGTACTCCTGGACCTTCCAACTAGCACCTGCCTGGAGGCCAACAGTAATGCCTGGCCAGGTGTGTGGACAAGCGTGAGGTCCCGAATTACAGCTCAGCAGACCCATAGGCTGGTTATTGCCAGTAACTGACCAACTGGTCACCTGCAGCTAAGGATGCTTGTAATCCCATAATCCCGTAATCCCGTAATCCCAGTCCTGCCTCCCTGTCTCCCTCTCTCGTTCCTCCCTCACTCCTTTGTTGTTTTTCATTTCCAGTTACATTGCACCCAGAGGCATGTTAATATACACATATGTTAAAGCTCTAGCTAATTACACATGGTCTTTTTCTTTCTATTTCCATGTTTCCATATTTAAAAAAATCTTTAATAGAAAGCTTAAAACTCAGGAATCAAAAGCGGTGATATAGTGACTGGTCCCTGACCTGTGTTCCTCGTTGGAAAGGACTACTGGCATTTGAGTAACAAAACTCTCACAAAACTCTCTTGTACTGGATCATCTCAGTGTGAGGCTTTAGAATCTCCACCACTGGAGGACTGGTGGGAACCCCCCAAACCATTTATGACAATCCCAAACACCCCACACACTGCAAGTGTGGATTGGCCTCTTAGGTTGAAATATTACTAAACTTGCATATGTAAATATTGGAGCACTTAACAGCACTTAAGATTCACTTTGCTTATAGGTTTAATTCATTAGATCTGTTGGATAATAGTGAATTAAATGCATGGGAAGATTTGTATGTTATCCAGCAACTGCGGCTCTTAAAAAGAAATTGTTGAAGTTACTAAATGTAGTTTAAAGTGTTTCATTAAACTTGTAAATGGGACCAAACATTAAAGAGGCCATTAAAAGTATTATTTAAAAAAAACAAAATGAAACAAAACTCCTTTAGTTAGGGATACATGTTGATGTCTTGACGGGTGAAATGAAATTTGCTTGAAGATGCCCCAACAGGGAAAATATAAAAATATGAGGGAACTAGATGAAATTAAATGGACAGAATGTTAGTAATTGTTGAAGTTAGGTGCTAGATATGTGAGGGTTATATAGTAGTCTCTCTATATTTAAATATGTTTAAAATACCCAAGTAAAAAGTTCAAAAAAAGTGAATGTTAACATTTTCTCTAAAGAACTTTGAAGCTCACGGAATCCCTCATTCTGCTCATGTTCTTCCTGTCTGGTAGAGACATATGCACCCCTTACAGATGATATCTAATTGGCCTCTGGCTATTTTTCATGCTTTTGTGTGATTCTTTGGTCACGGTTTTTGGGTTTTTCTGAGGGCAGGATTCATGACTCTGTGTCTTATGAACACACCTGCCTCTAGGAAGCCACCATTTGTAGCTGGTCACACACACACACACACACACACACACACACACACACACACACACACAATACTTGGTTAGCCCAAGAATAACCATGATGTTTACTTTACATTTGTCTCTGTGTTAGTCTATATCTACATTTTCTGTTATTTTCCCTTCATGTTAAATACATGTTTGTTGAGGACATGATGCACGTTGCCTCAGGCTTAATGATACATTGAAGGGTTTGGGTTCAGGAGTTTGACTGCCTGTGTGGCTTTGTCAGAATTAGTAAACTTTGTAGTCCTCAATTTCCTCATTTGTAAAATGGACATGATTATGATACTGACCTCAGAGTTTGCAGTGAGGGTGAGTTAATGTATAGAAGAAAAAAAAGAAGTGTTCTATTATAAATATTAGCTACTATTTTTAGTCAAAAAGTTATTTATAACACTTTTTTTTAAAGATTTTACTTATTTATTTGAGAGAGAGAGAGATTGAGAGAATGAGTGGGAGGAGGGTCAGAGGGAGAAGCAGACTCCCCTTGGAGCAGGAAGCCCAATGTGGGACTCGATCTTAGGACCCTGGGATCATGGCCTGAGCTGAAGGTAGATGCTTAACCGACTAAGCCACCCAGGCGCCCTGTAGCAATCTTCTTAAAAACAGTTTGCTCTCCCTCATTCTGAATTTAGAGCTGTCGTTTGAAGGTGTATTAACATAATATTATCATATTAATGATATATTAATATGATAATATATTATTTGAAGATATATTAACAATATATTAAGATATTCTGTTCTGCAATTTTTTAAAAAAGATTTATTTATTTATTTTAGAAAGCAAAAGAGAGTGGGGGAGGAGGAGAGGGAGAGGAAGAGAGAAAATCTCAAGCAGACTCCCTGCTGGGTGCGGAGCCTGATGCAGGGCTCCATCTCATGACCCTGAGATCATGACATGAGCCGAAATCAGGAGTCGGATGTTCAACCAACTGAGCCACCCACGTGCCCCTCTGTTCTGCAATTTTGAAATAGCTTTTTGTCCTGGTGTTTGGATTTTTAGTTTATACAAATATTTTACTCATCTCATCATACTCACTGATAAGCTAGAATTTCCTGGACTGTTTTAAAGCCTGGAGGGAAGAGTAGGGTTGCAAATAAATGCCTCCACATTCAAAGTCTGTAATTCATACTAGTTTGGCAGGTAATTGAAGCTCAGGCAGATCATCTCTCTTCTAATATCATTGATTTATTTTTGCAAATCTCAGATTCAAGTGCTAATGACAGTCTTTCAAAACTAATAATTCAGAGAGACAAGTTTTTATGTACTTAATGTACATCCTAGGAAGGTATAAAATGTTACAGTGTGATTATAATTGTGTAGAAAATATCTGTGCATAAAAATTTCTGATAGAATTATCTCCAAATTATTAAGAATTCTGTCACTCAAATCACAGAACTAAGAGCAACTCCTCTTTCTATTCGACATCTTGTATTTTCCAGATTTTCCTTCATAACTATTTTCTACTTTAAGAGGAACATATTGGCATATTATTCTTTCAAAGTTGCCTCTCTGGAGGGCTTTGTTTTCAAAGTTAATAAAGAATTTGGAATTTTTTTTAAAGCTTTTTGGTTGCATTCTGATAGGTGGGAGTCCTTATTTCCTCACCGCACATGTGTGGTTATGCTACTATCCAAGGAAATCACCACTGGAATCTTGCTTCACAGAGAATTTACTGATTTGGATGTGATTCAAATAAAATTAAGAATAATATATTAATGTGCTTAATATTATGTGTGCCTCAATCTCTTTATCTTTAAAATGAGGGGGTGGGGCATGGCATTAACACAGAAGGGTTCTTCTAGCTGTAAAATGTACATTAAAAAATTTTTTCTAATACCTAGCATTTTTCCTAATGCATTAAAAAAAAATAGGTATGGGGATGACCTAGGGAAAGTGGCCATCTTTGTTAGGTCAAGCAGAACATTGTAGATCGTGTTTTGCCCTACATCAGAAGGAAGCTGGGACCCCTCCGTTTCTGAAGGTTTGGACTAGTATTTTGAAATAAAATGCAGAGCTAATGCTGAAGAAAAGTCTTTCCTTGCAATAAAGACTTTTATAAAGGAAATGATTTTTGAACTGCGATTCTAAACTGCAATGATTGTTTTCTTCTTGCAAAACAAAAGTAGATCAAGGAGTGGCTGGGGGGGGCCCTTCAGCTCAAAGCCGTTGTTTTTGGTGGGTGGATACCAGTGGACCCCATCAATTCCTGGGGCAATGCACTGTGGGTTTGAAGTGACACATTTTATAAAATGTCTATCTTGTTTTACTCAGGTTATACTGGAGAGCTTTGCCAATCCAAGATTGATTATTGTATCCTAGATCCATGCAGAAATGGAGCAACGTGTGTTTCTAATCTCAGTGGATTCACCTGCCAGTGTCCAGAAGGTAAATATTATTGCCTGGGAATCCCTTTTGTTTTCCACTTTAAATCATAAACTACTTTGATCAGCGTTAAATTTCTGAAAAAATCCATACAAGAGAACCTCCTATTTTGTTTACAAAATGTTTGAATATTAGACATAATCTAGGAATTTCTGTGATTTTTATTTATACATTGAAAACTGAATAAATACAATACAGTGACTAACTATAAGTTTTTTTTTCTAAATTTCACGTTAAAATTTTCCAAAATTTTACTTGTTTTTGATACCAGTTCACATAAAAAAATCTTTTTTTTTAATTTTATTTATTTATTTGTCATAGAGAGAGAGAGAGAGAGAGCACAAGCCGGGGGAATGAGCAGAGGGAAAGAGAGAAGCAGATTCCCCGCTGAGCAGGGAGCCTGATGTGGGACTTGATCCTAGGACCCTGGGATCGTGACCTGAGCCGAAGGCGGACGCTTAACTGACTGAGCCACCCAGGCGTCCCACATAAAATATATTTCAACATAAAGTTCACCTGATTTTATTTTTAAATCAACTTTATACCATCTTAGAAACTTGAAAGCCACATCTTTTGAGCTACTTTTATTTTAAACTTTGCTTTTAGAGTAGTTTGATCTGAAGGAACAGGCAGCTAATCATAGCTATCAAGCTAGTGTGCAAGGAATGATTTTGGGCTCAGAGGAAGTTCTCATTTCTGTGTGGAGGAATGTTATGGAAGTGATTACTTTAAACTTTAATGTGGTAAGAATAACCTGATATTAGAGGTATTTTCCCCTTAAAACCAGCATGTAAGCTGATCCACGGCAGTGACACCGACAACCACATTAAGTACAATGACGTCCTCTGCGGAGATTAAGTGTGGAGTCTGAGCGTAAGGAAGCATCTCTGTCTGCCACATTATCCTCTGCTGCTCCTGGCTGAGAGGCTGCAGGGGGCCAGTGAGCAGTTGCTAAAAGGCACTGACCTCCCAGGTGACCTGAGGGCTCTGGGTTGCCAGGAGCAGCACCTGCGCTCTGTAGCATCTCCTACTCTTTGATGTTTTGAAGACTCGAACTAAAGAAGCGAATCCTGTCTCCCAGCTTCTGCTCACCTGCTGGCGGGTATTAGCAGGAGGCGGTGGCCCGCCTACTTATCCCTGCACCCCCTTCCCCAAGTTGGCATGTGTTCCTGATGTATGCGGTTACCATGACAATGGAGTTCAATGTGCTTGATGAGCCCCAGCTTTGACTCTCGCCTTGAGCCTCTGAAGCAAATGGGAGAACTTTGAAATGTTGGAAGGGTGGAGGGCTGAGCAAGCAGCACCCGCGTCACTTGCAGATAGAGCACTTTGCAGATTTTCACAGCGTCACTAATTCATTGCTACCTAAGGGGTTAATTAGTTGCTACCTAAGTGGTTGTAGGCTGCGCTTAATGGGCAAGGGCGGGCTTCAGGGTCACCAGCTGATTGACCTCAGCAAATCATTAATCCCCACTCCCCCCCCCCCACCTTATCCTCCTAAATGTGGGCTGCGGTGATACTGCAGACTTCATAGGGCCATTCTGGGTACAAATGGGATTTTTGTGAAAGAGCTTTGAAAACTCCAAATTGCTTATTTTTAGTTTTGATAGCCACCAGAAAGTTAAAATGAAGCCGCAGAGGCTCAAAGAGGTAGTGACTTACAAAAATCACACCACTGGTGTGCCTGGGTGGCTCAGTTAAGTGTCTGACTCTTGATTTCGGCTCAGGTCATGATCTCAGGGACCTGATATTGAGCACCACGTCGGGCTCTGCACTCAGCGTGGAGCCTGCTTGGGATTCTCTCTCTCCCTCTGCCTCCCACTTTCCTCTCTAAAACAAATAAATAAAAAAAATTTTTTAGAAAGCTGAGTATTTAAAAAAAATCATCCCAGTAATAAAGGATGACTCTTGAAGTAGGACCCGGGAGTTTTACTTTTGCTCTGTTTTTCTGGTGGATGAAGGTGGCCGAGGACTTCCTATTCTCCAGGCGCTGTGCTGGGTGCTGGGACTTAAGGGTTAGCAAAGCTGGGATGGCCCCTCCTGTGGTGCAGACACAGATAGGTACGTAATGACAACAGGACTGGGGCCTTGAAGATGCACAGATGGAAGCTGGTCAGTCTTGGGGAGCTGGGACTGCTGCCCACATGGGGAGACCCTGAGTGAGGACAGGGAGGAGGAGGGCGGAGCTGATGGCATCGCCAATGAGGGAAGACAAAGAGGAAGAAAGTGGGTGATGGGAAGGCTGAAGTGTGCGGGGCTTCACGGGGCTTTGTGGGCCGGGGTGGGACATTTCACTGTCATCCTGAGTGGGGAGCCAGGGGCTTTGGTCTGGAGCCTGGCCCTGCCACTTACTCACCAGCCCCGTGTCATGGGCGAGTGAGCTCATCCCTCTGTCTCACTTTGCTGGTCTGTAAATTGGGGAAATGATACTGCCCACTTAATGGTCGGGATGAAACAAGATGACGCAGGTAAAGTCCTCAGCACAGTGCCTGGTGGTGTGCTCATTCCACGTGAGCTGCTTCATCATTATTGTTTTCCTAATAACGATTACTATTAAACCATGATGGATATAGACTGGAGAGAGACAAGATTGGGAATAAGGAGAGAAATTTGGGGATTGTTGCAGAAGTCCAGGAAATAGATGTGGACTGGTAGGAGGGGAAGGGTGGAGCTTGAGAGGTCAAAAGAGGGGGCCTGAGGTGGGTGGGTTATGGAGGGGGGGGAGAGTGGGGCACGTTTGTGCTGTCTCTCACTCTACAGTTGGTTGTGCCATTCATGGAGAAGAAGAAATGCAGAGGAGAGGTGTTCTATTTTGGACGTGTTGAGTTTGAGGGGCCTTTGAGGCATCCAAGCAAGGATGTCAGCTGAGCAGTTGCTGTGTGAGTCTGGCGGTTGGGGCAGAAGTCTGGGCCAAGTCCAAATAAAGACACTCTAGCCCAGAGATGGCAGTTTAAAGCTGGCCATCCGGAGGATTGTCTAGGGAACCTTCTCTTTTATCTGGTGGCCTGTCCATTCCTCCATGCCGTCTGGATAAAGCTGAGAGGAAAAGTGATGATCTGGACTTACAAGGATGAAGACGGATTTCCCAGCAGTCTTTGCACAAAGACTTTTGTTCAGAAGTTTACCTTCCCTGAAGATGGACGAGGAAAAAGGGGCTTTAATTATAGTTCTGAAGGATTCATCGCCGTGTTTTGGAGCCTCTTAGTGGGAGCGGAGGTTGGGCTGGCATTTTGAAAGCAGCCCCTCCCACTGACTTGCTCTTTGGGTGCTGGTTGTAGAAAATAATGTTTATAGAGCACTTTAAAAAGCTTATGTCTCCAGGATCCTTCTCATTTCAGCCACATTGTGAAGACAAGTTTGGAAAGTGTCGCAAGTGCACAGAATGTTCTGGATTCTGAGCCAGCACTGGACACTTGCTGCCTTCTTTTATTTCTTTCTTTCCCTTTTTTTCCTCCAGTGATTAACATTTTGTCATGTTTGCTTTATATGTATGCATTTACATATATGGTCTGTGTCTTTGCAAAGTAATTTGAAAGTAAACGACAGACATCGTGCCCCTTCATCCCCAAATAAATCAGTTTGTGTTTTCTGAGAATCAGGACATTCTCCTTCATATGTTACTGTGCATCTAGAAAATGATCACATCTAAGAAAATTAGTAATGATTTCCGAATATTGCTTGCTGTGGCCCTTTTTTCATTTACACCTTTATATGCATTAATTCTGTCTGCCCTGCTTCCCCGTGTTATCTTGTGAGGGTGGGAAATACCCTGCCCGTGGAGCACTTAGCTCCACATTTTATGTTAGTAAGAGGTTCATAAAAATGTGTTTATAAAAGTCAACACTTAGGTATCACTCTGTATGTCTCCCAGCTCATCTGACCCTCACGGCAATCCGATGAAGCAGATGCTATTAATATTTCCATTTAACAGATTGGGAAACCAAGGCACAAGAGATTAAATACCCTGCCTATGATCACATAGCCAGAAATTTAAACCCAGGCAACTTGGCACTGGCCCTCTTAACCATTGTCCCATACCATCTCTAAATACATCCTTTAAAATAAGTTCCATCCTGTTTATTTATTTTTAAAGATTTTATTTATTTATTTAAGAGAGAGAGAGCACGAGCAGGAGGAGCAGAGGGTGAGGGTCAAGCAGAATCCCCTGCTGAGCATGGAGCCCGATGTGGGACTCGATCCCAGGACCCTGGGGTCATGACCTGAGCTGAAGGCAGACACTTAACTGACTGAGTCACCCAGGCGCCCCCTCCATCCTGTTTATTTTTAAAGATGCTCTTTTTAACCAGAGTCATAAGTAAAATAAATGAAAATTATCTTGGGTTCTAAAACTTCTAAATGTCCCTGCTAAAAATTCTTAAGTCTGGGAAAGGCTAGAAAAAAACTTTTTCATATATATATTTAAATAAATTACATATATTCCTTTTTGTAAGTACAGCGAGATCCTTTTACAGTAATTCCCAGTTCCTTCCCTGTCCAGAAAGCTGTTAAAACTAGGTTTTCCCTCCGGTTGGTGCTTTCAACTCTGCGCTCGTATGCTGGCTCTTTTCCGCCTTTTTCATCTTCATTCCGTTTCCTTCAAGGATCATTCTCCCTCCCATCTGGACCAAGTCCTTCGAGGTTGGAGTCCTTCCTGGGCATCTGTCTCTTTGACTCTCGCCTTCTTTTTAACCTCTTTCCGAAAGTTCAAAGTCAGGTCTACTGGACGGCGTGCACGGTGATCATTTAAGCTCTCCTTCTGGAAGTTGTCTGCTTTCCTCCTACACTTAGATTTTTATCCTCCATCAACAGGTTCTGTCTTTTCTCTGAATTTCTACTTAACTTTCACTGGGTCCACATCTGTAAAGTGCTGTTTCAGGTTATGGGGGCTGTGGAGGTGCTAAGAAACAAAAGTAAAAATATCATGAGTATTTTTTTATCTGTACCGTATTGAATGACAGCAGCACAGAGCAGTAATTAGAAGCTGATTTTATTGCCTACGTTATTTACTCTGTACGCTGACATTGTCTTTATGTTTGGTTTAAAACTTTGAGATCCTTAAATTTTAGACTAAATGCATTATAATTCTGAAGACGCCTAAATTCTATAGACTTACCATCACTGCCTATTGGTATTTAAACACGCAAATTTAAATATACAAATATATTTAGATGCATATGTAAATAAGACCTGACCATGACTGTCTAGCCATCATCTTTGCTTCCGCATCTCAATTTTAATTTTTTTTCTGCCTCAGAATTTGAGGCAGAATACCACCCAGACTAATAGGGACTAAAAAAGAACTTAATAGAGATGAAAACATTCAGCAAGAAAGCCCATTTGTTGGTTCCGCAAGTGTGACGATTGGCACGGTGCAGGGAGTAGGATTGCATTGAGTCGAATCTAATCACCGTTCCGGCATCTCCCTGGGCGTGCACAGCCAGAGACTGCAGTGAGAATATGGGGCTTCAGGCACGGTTTTGAGAAGATACTATTTTATCCGATATATTTTACAAACATTAGTCTAAATACATTTTCTGGTGTGATGCCTTCTGATGGGATTGCAGATGCACAGAATCTGTATTAACAGCTCTTTGCACTATAGTTCCGAGGGCGAGTATTGCAACCAGGGAGGGGACCCGCTTCCTTTGGTCCTTGAACTATATATAGAACACCACCCTGGATTCCACTGTCTGACATGCAGATCTTATAACGTAGAAACTCCAGAGCCATGGACGGCTGGAGTCCTTCTCTGACCCGGAGGTCCTGAGACCTGAGTCTGGGGCCGGTGAGGAATTGGGGGGGAGTGGGTTGGTCACAAATGTGGCATATTAGGGTCACATTGCTTGTGTTTGAATTCTGGACCTACCCCCCCTCACAGCTCTTTGCTTCTCAGAGGCTCATTTTCTCACTTAGAAAATGGGGATGGTGTTAGGACATACTTTATAAGTTTATAGTAATATTAGCAATGATGATAATGAGGATGCTGATGGGAGATTTAGTCATATCGCTTTGGGTGAGTCATATAATTTTTATCTCTTCCAGCCACGGTTTTCCTGTTGCAAAATGATGAGGATTGACTATTACCTTTAAGGGACCCTATTCCAAAAAGCCTTTGATTCAAATCTCTCTGTTTAAGAGCCCCTTGCTGAGTCAATAAATCCAGCTCATTGTTTCAAGTAATGTTTACAGAGAAAAGTTTCATAACCTCTTAACGGCTCCCTAAAACTTAATGTTGGCCCATGAGCCCCGTAGGTTAAATCCCACTGCAACAAGCTCCAAGGGTTTATCCAAACTATTTTTGTTTTTCTACATTTTATAGCTTTGAGTAATCAAACCATATAAATCCTTTTGTCCAATTCAAATGTCAGTGGTAATGCTTTTCATCTTACAGGGATTTACAGGCAATGGCCACACATGTCATAAAAATGATCTCTGAGATAATGTGTATTGTTCAGAAACTGGGCATGTTACCCAATAAGGATTTAGGAGTTACACAGTCCTGGGATTTGGTTGTTTTTCCCTAGTATCCTGATATGTAGGGTTTTGGTGAAAGCACTCTCTGAGGACCTTATTAAACTACGTGTATTTACATAAGAAATGTGCAGCATGTCCTCATAAAATTACCAGGCCGGAGTAAAATGTTGCTCTTATTCTTTTCAAATTTGGCATTATCCCTAAATCACCACTTCATTTGGGAATTGTAGCAGCTGAGACCCTTGGAGTTCCAAGGGTCCCATAGTTTCACCTTTTGGAAACAAAGCAGGCTTTCAGATTTATCAAGTGTGAGTAAAACTTAATTTCTGTGTTTGGTGCATGCGGATTAATTTTTGATTTTCACCTGAGTTCATATTTCTCATCTTTTCTCTCTTTTTTTTTTTTCCACATAGCACAGTTTCTCTGAGATTGTTTAAATACAAGTATTGCAAGGGATTTTGTCTGCCTGCTTCTCGAATCAGTGGTGGGATGATGCACTCACTTCAGTGCGTGGCCAGGGTCCTGTCATTTTTAGCTCTGCTCCTCCTCTGGGAACCATTCTGATGTCCCAGTCATTGGTGGCAGATGACAGTTGGAAGCTACAGTGGGACAAATGAATGAAGAAATAAATGGTGGTATCTTGCTGCTTTTCTTTTTAAGAAGAGGTAGGGGATACCTTATAGTATGATGAATTCCGATTTCTTAAGGCGTGCCTCCAGATCTACTCTACACATGAAAATTAGTGTTCTTAAAACCTTTTGGCCTTAAAAATTCAGGTCCTGAATTTCAACTGTTATCTCTCTTGTGGCCTCAGGAATCACAACAACCTCAGCAGTAACCGTAACAATGAGGATATCTGCTGTTCGTTGCGTGCGTGCTGGGTGTTCGCCCTTGAAATTACTATTTGGGATACGTTAGCGGTTAACAGCTGGGGTGCAGGTAGACTTGGCTGCCTGAGTTGGAATCTGGGTTTGATCACATATTACTTGGTGACCTTGGGCAAATAAACCAAAATTCTCTATGCCTCATTTTCTGCATCTGTACAGTGAAGGTAGTATTAGTGCCAACCTAATGAGGTTGTTATAAGGATTAAATCTGTATACGGTGCTCAGAACGGTGGGCTAAGCGATTAATATACAAGGAGGATCCCTGTGGACCCAGGAGATAAGACAGGTTTGTCTGATTCTGGAGTCCGTGTTCTCTCTGCTGTACTAAGCTCCTTTTCTGGTCAAGTTCAACCTTGCGTGACAACTAGCTAGCTGGGTGCACGTCTGCTCTCCCTCATGGGACTCCAGGCTGGTTGAGGGCGGCGATGCTGAACTTTCTTTTCTATTCCTTAGCACGCTTGGCACTTAAGTACCTGTGAGCCTTTTGTTGAGTGTCTGAGTGAGTAAATATCTCAAAACCGTTGCAACACGGTCATTTCATTTCGTATGGGAGGAAACCGGAGCCAAGATGAATGAACCCATGTTCGCTAGTGTAACCAGGTGACTCTCACTGGTGAGACTCCAGCAGTGGGGGGGGGACCAGATCCCATCCAGTAGCCCATTCAGCATGGTTTAGGGGTCATCGGAGACTTGGGCAGATTTCATATACAGAATTTGGGGATCCCTTCTCTGGTGCTCTTCCTTCCTAGGACCCTTTCCTCCTCCCCATGCTGAGCCTGCGCCAGCCTCCTTCCTGGGGTCCCTTTGGGCAGAGAGAGCAGGTTCACCGCTAGCGGCTTTGTGCCCCTGTGTCATTGTCCCAGCTGAGGCTGCCTGCGGGGTGGAGCTCCCCAGATGGGAAACGCACCCCATGCTGGCTGCTTCCTCTGTGTTCTGACCCTCCTCCAAAAGCGGTCTGCTTTCGTTCACTTCCCAGAGCCACATAGTTGTGGGGTTATTTGGTCTGGAGTTTACTGTTGTTATTTGTGGGAGAATCTGTAAAAAAAGCTTACTTTTGCCATATCAGAAGCAGAATGTCTGTATCATTGTCTTTAATAGCAACCAAGATCCTTTATGATAGAAATACAAATATCCTAAAAGTAAGTATAATTTTTTATTTCTCTCTGCAGCAGAATTTATGTCCATTTGTGTGTGTGTGTGTGTGTGTGTGTGTGTGTGTGTATTCCCTGTTTTAGACAGCCGGGGGAAGCTGGAATGAAATTTTTGTCTGACTTGGACCAAAGCACCATGTGATACGCTCCTGGGTCTTACTGTGAACAATTCAGACCAGGGCTTTGAGTCCTGGGAGCATGTGAAAGTGGGATTGACAGACACCTGGCCTAAGAGAGCTGAACACACACACAGCTGTGAAAATAGAAGAATGTTGGTTAATTACTTTATCATATTCTATTTTTGGTTAAATAAGCTTTCTTTGACTAGTTTTTTTCCAACCTAGTTCTCATCTCCCGTGACCTGATGTCCTACTGATAAAAGGCTGCTGAATGTAGATGCTTAGGCTTCCCCTTCTCGAGGCATTTCCCACTGCTCTTCTTTCTAATTGCCCCAGTTATATTTAATTGTAATTTGTATGAAGAACCTTGTCCCTTCCTTGCTTTCAACTCTCAAATAGTCTACACGTAGTGATGCATCTGGTCCCGGTACAGCAGGGCATGCACGTGCCTGGTCTCACCACTGTCCCCCCTCGCTGCACTTGTCCGTCATCCTCTGCTCTGTTACACTCTGGGACTTTATATAACACTCGAAATAATTTTATCAGTTTCCCTTCACAATCAGAGAAACCTATGCTCAAATGAGCTAAGAGGAAAAAAAAAAACACACCTGTAATTGCATCCATCAAGAGAGATCGCTTTGAATTTTAGGCAAGTATCTTTGAAGTCTCTTTTTAATTTAATTTAATTTTTTTAAGATATTTATTTATTTATTAGAGAGAGAGAGCAGGAGCAGGGGTAGAGGGAGAGGGACAAGCAGACTCCCTGCTGAGCAGAGAGCCCAATGAGGGACTCGATCCCAGGACCCCGGGATCATGACCTGAACTGAAGGCAGTGCTTAACCAACTGAGCCACCCAGGTATCCCTAAAGTTTCTTTTTTTTTTTTTTAAGATTTTATTTATTTATTTGAGAGAGAGAATGAAAGAGAGAGAGCACAAGAGGGGGGAGGGTCAGAGGGAGAAGCAGACTCCCTGCTGAGCAAGGAGCCCGATGTGGGACTCGATCCCGGGACTCCAGGATCATGACCTGAGCCGAAGGCAGTTGCTTAACCAACTGAGCCACCCAGGCGCCCTAAAATTTCTTTTTTTATGTGCATTTTAGGAAACTAACATTGGATCTTACTGTGCATTCTCTTTTGTAATGAGCTTCTTACACTGAATAATGTGTTCCAAATGTTCTCCTGTATCATTATTTTCCTAAAGCATTGTTATTAATGGCTGCATTTTATTCCATCATATGAATGTGGCATAATGTATTTAATGAAAGACTTAATCATCCGCATACTATTTATTGATTACCTACTTTGTGGCAGTTACTGTGCTAATGACAAGGGATCTAGGAGTGAACAAGATAGATGGGGGGCTCTGGCTCATGGATCTTGTGGGATAGGAGGTGAGAGACAGTGTAGACGCTATGACCAGGGATATGACCAAGCTCTACTGGGGTGGTCCAGTGGTTGAAGAGGGACACCCCCCCCCCCCAACCCAGACTGGGGGCTGGAAGGAAAGTCTGGGAATGTTCCGAGGGAAGTGATGTTTCAATGGAGACCCGAAGGAGAAGCAGCACCAAGATGAGTAAGTTAGGACTGTGGGCAGAAGACTGTGTCTCCCAGGGAGACAACATGGACACCATGTGTGAAGGTCCAGGAGAGAGAGGGTGCCATGTTGGAGGAACAAAGTGGAGCTCAGCAGAGCTGTAACGCAGAATGTGATGGAGAGATGGTATGGGCTAGTGACTGAAGTATAAGGCAGCTCGGCAGGCCTTCCAACACCATGACAAGGGGGTTGAACTCCATCCAAGAGTGTGGGGGAGGGCACCATGATTCGTTTTAGCAGAGAAGGGGCAGAACTTGAGCATTTGGGAGAAATTACTGTGGCTGAAGGAGGAATAATGGATCAGAGGATGGCAAGAGTCAGAGAACTCTGTTTGGAACCTGTTACAGTAATTTAGGTGAGCAATAATGGTGGGATGAATTGGGGACAATGGAGGTAGAAGGGGATGGACTGGCTGTAAGAGGAGGGGGAGAGGGACCATGGAAATCAACCCAGCTTTCAGAAAGCCTTAGGCAGCTGCGTGTATGGGGGTGCTGTGGGGCAGTGAGCAGCTTTGAGGGGAGAGGATGGGAAGTTCCATTTGGGACACGGATTTAATGAACCCACGGGACACTCTGTTGATTACCAGATGGCTTTGGTCAAATTACTTAACCCTCTGGGCTTCAGTTTCAAAATATGGAAAAGGTAACATGCACCTCATGGAGCTGTGAGGTGGTACGGGGCAGGTGGGTATTCAGTACCTGTGTCTCCCTTTCATGTCCCATTTCTTAGTTCCTATCTTTTTTTTTTTTTTCTTTTGTGTTTCTCCGGACTCAGAATTTCTACAAAGAGTTGAAACATTATTTTTCTTGTGTGTGTAAGGCGATCCTCTGGCTGTCTTATAGGGCAGATTTGTTGTTCATGTCAGAGAGGATGGTTATGTGGTTTGCTCAGGAGCCCCTGCTCAGGATTCCCAGCCTCTTGTGGGCTTCCCGTTTCCTCTCTGGACTCCTACGGTAGCTTCTGGACTTCTTCTGATTCACCCTTGTCCTCTGTGGTCTGTTCTCCACACAATAGGCAAAGTGACCTTTCTAAAATGTAGATCCCGTGTTTTCGCTCTCTGCCCCTTAAACCTCAGGTGATTTTCCACTCAACGTGTGGTGTAGGGCTAATGCATCCCTGCCTACCTCTTGGGCCTCATTTCTTACTACTCTCTGCTTTTCCCTCTCTAGCTGCTGGTCTCCTGCTGTTCTTCAAACACAACTGGGGCTTGAGAACTGTCCTCCAGGGGGCGCCATTCAGCTCAGAACACAATGCTCCTTGGGGCCTTTGCACCTGATGCTGTCTTTGCGGGAAGCCTTGCTCCAGACTTGACTATGGATCATTCCCTCAGGCCATTCACATCTCCTCAACCACCCTATTTAAGACATTCCCCAGTATTCTCTACCTCTTGCCTGCATCAGTATCATGTAGCACGAGTTAATGATATTGATTTACTTATCTTCATATTGTCTGTTTTCCTCACTGAAATCGAAGGTCCAAAGCAGTTCCTGGTACATGGTTGGTCTCCGTTTGTATAGGTTAGATAAATGAGTGCCCAAAGGAAAACACGATACTTTCTGGCTAAACCCTGAAATGTCCATTATTAATAGCCAGTTATTTTTGCTCGTGTAACCCATCTGCTGTGTTATCTCTTTTGTCTTTTATCTGTTGAGTCTAAACTGAAGAAAAGTTGATTTAACATTCCTCTGACTATTTCCTAGTTATTTTTCATTTTCCTCTCTTAGATATAAATTTGTCTTTTTGTTCTGCTAAAGAAAAAGTCCTTGAGGTTATTTTTACTCTCTCGAATGGATTTTCTTAAAAATTAAAAGCTCCCCCCCCCCCTGCAAAAAAATTAAAAGTCCCATTGTCAATGCAGTCATCTTGGGTCTGTTACATCTTAGGGCTTCATAATTGCTTTTCCTAGATGTTCTCCCTTTTCTGCTTTATCTTGCCTATCTGCTTTCTTAGAATGAGAACAAATATGGCCCCAGTTTCGTTTTCCATAAACATCAGCCAAAACCTCCTCTCTAATATCACTCCTCTTCCTTGTCTGTCCAGCCAAATCTTGGGCTTGCTTTGAGACCCCGTGCAAAACCCAGGCTCTCCCTCGAGGTTTTGCTGGCCTGCCCACCCCTGAGACGATCCCTCCTTCTTTTGCATCATTGCTGCTTCTAGAGCCTGTGCCATGCACTCATCCCGTGTAGACAGCCTGGGGCGGTCCCTCCAAACGCACTCTAGGCAAAGGAAAGACAGCCTCAGGTTGTTTGCTCATCACTCTAGATGTGTCTTTCTGGTCTCTTCTGGAAGAATAAGCTCTTTGAGAGTCAAGATGCTTCCTTCTCCTCGTTTCCCTTTGTTGCTCGTCAGGGCACTTAGATGAACCAAATTTCATCCCTTCATCTTTCTTTTTTAACATTTTATTTATTTATTTTGAGAGAGTGTGTGTGCCTGCACACACGGGGGGAGGGGCAGGGGGAGACGCAGAAGCAGACTCTACGCTGAGCGCGGAGCCCCACATGGGGCTCGATCCCACAGCCCTGAGATCATGACCTGAGCAGAAACCAAGGGTCGAAGGCTTAACTGACTGAGCCACCCAGGCGCCCCTCATGCCTTCATCTTGATTCAGTGATTACTCACTTATGTATCTGTAATCAAAACAGCTAATGACTAACATTTATCCTTTTCATTTTGCCTTGTAACAAATCTGTTAGACTTGTGTAACAAATCTGTTAGAATATGTCCTCTGTCACTCATCTCCTCATTCATCTGTTCATTTATTCCATAAGTTTTTGCTGAGTGGCCTCTATGCTGGGTGCTGAGGCTCAAGCCTGAGGAACCAACTTGACTCTTCCTCTTAGAAAGCATATGGTCTTGTTAGGGGTGGGAGAGAGAGATGACAGACAAGTAAACCAACACAACTGTGTCACTACAAATTTGGGAGAGTGCCATGAAGATAGTGAACTGGGTACTGTGATACAGAATAATAAAGGGATATGTTCCTGGAATGGGGTGATCGGGGAAGTCCTGCCTGTCGAACATTAAAGCCGGGAACTTGGGCGCCTGGGTGGCTCAGTGGGTTAAGTATCTGACTTTGACTCAGGTCATGATCTCAGAGTCCTGGGATCAAGCCCTGCGTTGGGCTCTGCACTCAGTGTGGAGTCTGCTTGAGATTCTCTGTCCTCCCTCTGCCCCGCCCCCATTCTCTCTCTCTCAAATAAATAAATAAAGTCTTAAAAAAAAAAAAAAAAAGCCAGGAACTAAAACATCAAGTGTAAGCAGGTAGGAGCCACAACTTCCAGGCAGTGGAAATGGTATGTGGCAAAGGTCCAGGTGGGGAACGGCTTGTCATTTCTGGGAACTGAAGGGAAGCCGGTGGGGCCAGCTCCCAGAGAAAGAGGGGTCACTGAGTCAGTGTCATCCTGTCACAGTATGCAGGGCTTATTGCCCATGGATGGGAAGCCCACATTTTATTCTAAGAGCAATGGGAAGCGATGCTAATATTCACATTTAAAGAAAATATTCTTATTACGGTTTGGAAAACTGGTTGTAGGGGTAAAACAGAATTGGGAATCTCATCAGAGGAAACTGTTGTAAAGACAAGGAGAGAAGTAATTGGGGCTTTGACTGGAGTGGTGGCAGCAGAGATCAAACAGTGTTTGGGGTCAGGAAGTATTTTGAAGATAGAGTCGATTAATATCCATGGATTTGTCAGACATGGGCTTAGGGGAGAGGAAGCAATCAGGTCTGTAAACCATTCGCCGAGCCAGTGAAATGACGGGTTAAGATTTTAAGTAACACTGGATTCCGTCCTCCCTCTTGCTAAGACTGCAGACTGCTCCTGCCTCCATAGCTTTCTGGGTAGAGTGACTTCATGGTCTTGCAACTTAAAATGATCCAGGAGTGTTTTCTTTTGGTTTCAAAGGTCTGATTTCCACAATGTGTCTATCTCAAGGGTGTTGACTTCTTTATTTACGTAACAAATGCTCAGCAGGCAGAGTCATGTAAATATTGGCTCAAATACGGAATTCGAAGCAATGGTCAACTAGCTAAATTATAGTTTTGCATTAGCCCCTCTTCCCTTAGATTTCTTGCGTAGTTCTGTCGTGTTTACTTTCATTTTAATCCTTTAATCTTTCATCCTTCTCTAAACTTTCCCCTTGTTGCAGTGAGTTGTTTTAAATGTCTTGACTGCTGGCATTGTTTCTACGTGTTTGAGTTTTTCTCTGGGGCTATTGTGTTTTCTTTCCAGCATTTTCTAATGTCTATCATAGGAAGTTTGTATGACTTGGAAGAGACCACTGCAAACAAGAAACACCACTATCTTCATCATTCTCTCTGCACCTTTTGATTAACATTATTAAATAATTTTTTTATTTTCTGCCCTTCAAGTAGGATTGTAAACCCAAATATATTTGCTCATTAGGTTCCAGTTGGGATCACATATTTATTTCTCCAGTGTAGTTAATCTGTTAATTTTTTAGTCAGTTCAGAAACACTATTATTATTGTTATTTTTTTAATTACAGTACGATATTCCACAAAGCAGCATTCTGTTTGTTCTCCATGTTTTGGAGTCTGAATGTATCCATGAATGTGGCTGAATCCAAGAATGTTAAATTTTGTTTTCCAGTCCCCTTGCTTTGGCCACCATAACTAATTTGGTTTGCATATTCTGCAAGAGGAATTTTCCAGAACATTTGCCTTAAGTGATCATTACTGATAGATTGACTTGTCAAAGGTCTGAAAGCGTTATGTTAATAGAAAGCGAAACTTTACCAAAGGCTATCTAAAATAATTGCTTTTACAGTTATAACGTGATGGAGGAACAGGAAAAAGCCTAGAGGTTCCTAGGATTGAATGTGGAGTTTGAAATTCTTTGTACGTAATGTATGTTGAGAGAAAGTGGGGAGAGGGGGAGGGAGATGCAGAGGAGAAAACAGGACAATCAAAATCTTGGTACATTTTTAGAATGTTTCTTGGAAACATGTTTCTTGGAAACATGTTTCTTGGAAACATGTTTCTTGGAAAGATGAAATGTGCTGGCTGAGTCTCAGCCACAGATGACCCCAAGGCCTCTCCTACCTTGTCCTGTAAGATACCTTTCTCCCAGCACTCACAGAACTGCACTGCACTGTTCACACAGAAGTGCACTGACAGTAAACTGCCTTAGCTTTGAGTCACAGACTTCTATATTTTTACACAGAGAAATCAGACTCCTATAGCACAGCCTCTGTTTGGGGGATCACTTACATCTACTCATTTATAGATCTAGAAATTGAATGCACATGGTTTCTTTCCTGGGCTATAGTTTAGTTTTTGACACTCCATTCAGGTAACATTCAAGCTTTCTGTGATCAGTATCGTGTTTACAAGCCAGCTTTGAGTCAGAATTTCAAGAACTTATACATTCACACCCGTGTAACGTGTATTATGGCAAGAGCCATAAACTAGCCAACATCTGGCCTTGATCAGCAGATGGGGAGGCCAGGCCTGCATTGGCTGGCATCTTGGCTCCAAATCTGATATTGGGCTTATTTTAAAGATGACTTCTGGTTTTATAAGGAGTTGTTAGTACATGTGATATGTTTATTCCTTAGAACTCAAGTTTCATGATGGTATTTTTAAAATATCCTCCATGTGATACTGGAAATACTGAGAAGCAGCGAGGCCCAGGGCATTTCAAATGCACAGAGTTCAAAATTTGTAATTGCTAAGGGATCTCCATGTTCTAAAGCTATCTTAAATTTAAAAAGTTAGGATACTGTTGGGTTTAATCTGGCTGTAATTTCTTTTGCTTGCATGGCACCTTCAGCTTTTCAAGTGCTTTGAGACAAACTCGCTTATGGGAGGCAGCCCAGCATGGGGCTTAAGAACATAGACGTGGAGTCATACAGACCTCATTTTGACTCTTGCTTTCCTCACTTACCAACTGATGTCCCTGGACTAGTTCTCTGATATATAATCTCTAAGCCTTCTTTTGTAAAAGTGGATAATAGTAGACTCTAACTGAGCCAGTGATTGTGATAAATCAAAGCAATAGGTGCCAATTGCTTAATGTAGTGTCTGGTATATAATAAGAACTCAGTATTTGCTATTACTTTTAACACCGATTCCTCTTCCTTTTCCTCTATTAGTATAACTATTTGATTTATACAGCTGTCTTATCATCTCTATTTTTAACAAATGAGGAAGCTAAGACATCAAAGAGCTAGTTATTTGATTGCACTGGCATGGTTTATCAATCAGAATTTGGTTTAGTTGCAAACAACAGATACCCCAAATAACTGTAGCTTTATCCCAAGTTTAGAAGTCAGCTAACATAGGGGCGCCTGGGTGGCTCAGTAGGTTAAGTGTCTGCCTTCAGCTCAGGTCATGATCCCAGGGTCCTGAGATCCAGCCCCGCTGGGGCTCCATGCTCAGCAGGGAGCCTGCTCCCCCTTCTCCTTCTGGCCCTCTGCCCCTCCCCCTTCGCCCTCTGCCTCTCCCCACCACTCATGCGTGCTTGTGAGCATGTATGCGCTCTCTCAAAAAAAAAAAAAAAAGTCAGCGAGGGTAAGTCCTCCAAATTTGTCTTTTTTTTCTTTTTTCAATGTTGTTTTGGGTTTTCTAGGTTCCTTGCGTGTCGATATAAATTAGAGAGTCACCTTGTAATTTTGTACAAAAAAAAAATCATTTCCTTTGGTTTATTCTCTTAGAGGAGACTATCCATTATTTCACCATTAAATGTGAGGTTACCTGCAAGTTTTTTGTTTATGCCCTGTCTGATGGAGGAAATGGCCTCTGTTTTAGTTTGCTGACAATCCCCCCCTTCAAAAATAATAAATGGATATTGATCTTTGTCAAACAATTTTCTCACATCTATCGAAATGACTAACTTGTTTCATGTGCATGTGTAAAGAATTTGTGTTCTGAGTCTTTGGGTGTAGTTTTATATTAATATTAATTAGGTCAAGATGGTTCAATAGTGTTTTGAAATATTGTAGACATGAGCTCATTCTGTCAATTTATTCTGTCAGGTAATAAGAAAGAGGTCCTTCTCTGATGGGGTCCATTTCTCCCTCTGGCAGTTTTTTTTTCATATATTTTGAAGTTCTCTTATTAGGTGTCTGCACATTTAGGGTTGTATCTTCTTGATAGATTGCCCACTTTTTCATGTTAAATGGCCCTCCTTACCTCTGATAATACTCATGGTCTTAAAGTCCCATCTTTTCTGATATAATATTGCCACACTAGGTTTCTTACACTTTTTTTCCTGTAATGTATCTTTTCCCATCAATATTTATGTCTTTTTATTTAAAATGGGTTTCTCTGAGAGAGCATGTAATTCAGCCCGCTTTTTTTGTTCAGTCTTACAATCTCTGCATTGTTAGTATTTACTTTCAGTGTAATTCTGGATAGGACTGGATGCTGTTTTCTGTTCGTCTCCTGTGTTCTTTGTTTTATTCTTCCTTTCCTTCCTTCTTTTGGGAACATCGAATATTTAGAAAATTTTTTTCTCTTCAGTTGGCTTTTTAAGGATATCTTTGTTTTCTGCTGTTGTTTCAGTTCTTAAGTTTTTGTTTTTATTTAGTGGTTGCTCTGGGCACTACAGTATTGAATGATAGTATAATTCTATCAACTACCCCCCCTTATTCTTTGTTCTATTGTTGTTATGTACTTTCTAAGTACGTTATAACATTATAATTCAGTGTTGTTAATTTTGCTTCAAATATCCAGTTAAGGAGCACCTGAGTGGCTCAGTTGGTTGGGCATCTGACTTTCGATTTCGGCTCAGGCTGTGATCTCAGGGTTGTGAGATTGAGCCCTGCATCGGGCTCCATGCTCAGCGGGGAGTCTGCTTTAGATTCTTTCTCCCTCTTCCTCTGTCCCCCCCCCCACTCACCTTTGCACTCTCTCTCAATAAATAAATAAATAAATAAATAAATAAAATATTTAAATAGCTAGTTGTTTTTAAAGAAAAGAAAAAAACTTATCTCCAAATGTACCATTTTCCGTGTTCTTCATATCCTCCTATAAACTTGAGTTTCCATCCATATTATCATTTACATTCTGTTTTAATAACACGCTTTATTGTTTTTGTAGTAAGGTAGGTATGTTGGCAACAAATTCTCTTAGCTGTTCTTAGAAAATGTCTTAATTTAGCCTCATTATTTAAAGTTATTTTCCCTGGAAATAGAATTCTTGGAGATAGGTTTATTCTTTCAGGACCTTAAAGAGGTAATTTTGTTGTCTTTTGCCTCCATAGATCCTAATGAAAAGTCATCTGTAATTCTTTTCATTGTTCAATGTATGTATTTTGTCTTTTTCTTCTGGATACTTTTAATATTTTTTTCTAGTTTTTGGTGCTCAGTATTTTGACTATGAGGTACTTGTTTGTTTTCTTTGAATGTATCTTTCCTGGGGTTCACTGAGCACTATTGTCAATGGGTTATTTTCTACCAAATCGGGGCAAAAAAAAACTCAGCCATGATCTCTATGGTCCAGACGGTAGAGTGAATGAAGGGATAAAATAAAACAGGGCAAAAGGTGCCTGCTAACTCTCTTTTAAGGAAGTTTCTCAGAAGCAACCTCAAGAGATTTCCATTTATATCCCCTTGCCCAGAATTTCGTCGCTTACATCGGGCCACAGAGGAGACTGGCAAATGTAGCCATTATTCTGTGCAGCTAGGTGACCAGATGTTCTCCTGCGGTGAAAGCAGAGGAGACAGATATCAGAGAGGACGTGCCCTTTCTGCAACACATAGCCAGCAAGTGACAGAGCTCTGACAGATCCTGGATTACCTGTTTTCACATTCGTGGCCCTTCTGCTACACCCCAGGCATCAGGTGTTAAGGACAGGAAGTACGGGTTAGAAGCTTGGATTTGGGAGTCAGACTGCCTGCGTTCGAACCCCATCCTTGCCATTTACTAGCTGTGTAACCGTGGGCAAGTTACTTGATCTTCCTGTGCCTCTGTTAACCCATCTGAAAAGGAAATAGTATACTTAGCTCATAGAACTGAGACTAGGTTTAAATGAGTTAATATAGCCAGACCACTGGGAGCAGTGCTCAGTATGGACAAGTGTTTGCCGTTAACAGATACTGTTTCAGTGTCTTGTCCTTTTGAGCCTGTGCGGAAATGCTGCCAGAGACACCCCTGCCTGTCACCTCTTCCCACCACTGCTTGCTCTGGGACCCCACCTCCATTTGTCAGCCTCGCTGGATCACCCAATAACTGTGCACGTGTTTAGAGGACAGTGTGTGAGCACCACCTGATTCCAAAACACTCCCCCTTAGATATCTCCCGGGACTCCATCCCCAAGAATTCACGAACATATGAAATTTGTTGACGTTCCAGAGATTGGCTGACAGACCCGCCTCTCTCCTGTTGCCCTAACCACAAACTCTGGGTGTACAGGCAACCTGGAATTTCCCCAGAACTACTGCTTAAAGGAAGGAGCATCCAACATGTACTGAGCGCCACCTGCCCTCTTGTTTCATCCGACAGGGCAGGGGTCACCCTCATTTTATATGCAAGAAAATTAAAGCACAAAATGATTAAGTACTTTGCCCAAGGTCACACAGCCAGCCAGAAGATCCAAACTTTCATTTTCTGGCCTTGCCTTCTTTGTGTTATAAAACTTTGTCCCTTTCTCTCTCTGGAAGGTCATTTAAGAGGTGGCTATGGAAGGTGTGAATCATTTACAGAGGATGCCCCATTAATAAGAGGATAACAATTGCTTGGGTGATGGAAATAGAGAATTTGCTGGTCACAGCAGTTGTGTCTTAGCTCCGGCTTCCATGACAGAATGCCGTGGATGGTTGGCTTAAACAACAGACATTGCTTTCTCACAGGAATGGAGTCTGAGAAATCTGAGATCAGGGGGCCAGCATGGTCAGGTTCTAGAGAGGACTGTCTTCCAGACACTTGCCTCAAGTATTAGCATCCACACCTGTGAATCTGATTCTCATCCATATGCGTCTCACCCCCAGCCCATGTCCTCTCCTTCACATCTCTTTCCTGAGACCAGATCTGCCTAGTTAACTGACTCCTAAACAACCACAGAAGTACCTCAAGCCAACATGTACAAAACTGAGCTCATCATTCTGCCCTGGAAATCTCCTCCTCTGTCGATCCTTGTTGGTAACAACACCATCCACATTGTACCCTAGTCTGGAAAAGCACAATTATAACTTTCTTACTGAATGCTTGTTATTTGCCAGTCACTGTGCCAAATGGTTTCCAGAGTTTTTCATTTAAGCTTCGCAAAAACCATGTGCTGTCGGCATCATCGTGCCTCTTCCATGAACGCAGAGACATAAGGTCAAGATGATTAAGGACTTGCTCAAGGTCTCGCGGTTACCTGTGGTCAGTAACTCCCACTTTGGCTCCAAAGCCCGTGGTTCACATTAAGTCACACAGAGAAAGCATACACACAGTGACCACAGATGTGTTTTAGTACCAGAGAAGTGACTTATCAACATTTTAAACTAGGAGGCGTTCAAACAAGAATCCAGATTTCAGATATTTCTTGACAATTCAGAAGATTTGGCAAGGGGAACCACCTTCCAAATGGCAGCAGTGGGCTGCAGGTGGGCGGCAGCCACCCCCTTTGGAATGCGTTCTGGGGGCATGCATTCTCCAGCCCGGGGCAGTCCCTACCACTCCCTGCTGTCTTGCCACTGGCCCACTTCCGTCGTCAGCGCTGCCTGCCTGACTTTCTGGTATTGGAGTTTAAGGCTCCTGTTGCCTTGTGTCCGGAGGCTCTCCCCTCTCTTTCATTCTTCCACCATCTAATGGGTCCCTGAACTGACAGTGTTGCTTGTGCAGTCATTTACTGTCTGTCTCACATTCTTCATCCCTAATGCTACAAATTGTTCCTCCTAACCTCTCACCCCAGTTACGCTAGTAAACACCTGCTTTCCTGCTTCCAGTCTTGATAGCCATTAATTCATTCTCCACACTGCTTACAATTAGGGATATAAAAAAAAAAAAAACAACAGGAATAGATGATGTCCAGGGGCTTCAGAATGAAATGTAGACTCCTTACGGAGGCTTACAAAACTGTTCATGATCTGGCCTCTGACCAGGGGCCTCATTTATGTTCACTTTCCACTCCCCCCTTGACCTTATTGAAATATGGGCTCTCCCCTTCACATCTCCTTGCATATTTACTCATCTTTCTCTCTTACTTGGAATATGCTATGTGGATTATGTGAATATTTGTAATGGAGTCTATCAACATGAGTCTAGAGTGATTGCCTTTCTAAAATTTGTATTTTTTTAAAATTTTGACTGGATGGATGAGTCTTCGATTTCTTTTTCCACTCAGATACAAACAGGATAGAAATATGAGTCCCGGTTATGTTTATACATCTTAACACCTTAACTGTCCCATCACTGACTTCTCTTCTGTGCCGTATTGCAGAGTAGCAAGAGATTGGGCTTAGTATCCCCGCTCTGCCATCTACTAGCTGTGTAGACTTCAGCAGGCTACTTTATGTATGTTTCTGTGTCATCTGTTAAGTAGAGCTACTAAGGGTTCTTTTATCATACAATTACAGTGGGGTTTGGAGAAATAACGCATGGAAAGGCTTAGAACCATCTGGTGCACACCAGCCCCCAGGGGATGTCCACTATTTTTGTTACTCTTACCATTCTAATTTAATTCACTTATTCAGCATTGGATCAGGAGCTCTTTCAGGAATTTTGCTATGTATCTTTTTAGAACCCACAACAACTTTATGAAGAAAATAACTTCAGCTCTTTTCTGGCTGAGGCAGCAGATTAGAGCGGTCGGGGCTTGCCTTGGTCGCTGTTTGTCCCATGGTAATAAGTATTTAAGTATCTCCTTTTCAGTCAGAGTAAAATGGAACACATCTCATGAAAGATGGAATTATATTCCATTCCAGGCCGTGAAGGGATTCATTGGCGAATTCAAGTGTTATTAAAACTGATGTGGGACATTTTTAGTATGATTTCTAAAATTTAAAAACTACCATGAACTCTATAAAATGTTGAATAGAATTGGATTTTGAAAAGATTTTCTATTTCTGGGTGGAAAAATACCAAGTTGATTATGCCAATTTATGAGGGATGCTTCAGACAATTAAGTCTGGGAGCTATTTTTGTTTGTTTTATATATTCACTGTGTCCTTAACAGTAACAACAGAAATTGCCAATATTGTCAGGAGTTCTGGGTGAAGATGGGTAAATACAAACTTAAATGTAGACAAGAAGGGGCGCCTGGGTGGCTCAGTCAGTTGAGCGTCTGCCTTCGGCTCAGGTCGTGATCTCGGGCTCCTGGGATTGAGTCCCTCATCAGGTTCCTTGCTCAGTGGGGAGTCTGCTTCTCCCTCTGCCCCCCCCACCCCCCCGCTCGTGCTTTTTCTCTCTCTCAAATAAATAAATAAAATCTTTAAGAAACGTAGACAAGAAAAGTTGAAGAGAATATTGGAATAAAAACTATTAGTAAAATTATTTAACTTTGTTTCTAAAATTTGAACCACCTTCATTTCATTTTCAAGCTGCTCTTATACTGTGAAAAGAATAGGTTTTACTAAAGCATTTGAAATCCCTACATGGATACACAAACCTACAGACCCCCATATATGTATGTACGCATTTTAAAATTGAGAAATACTGAAACACATATACAGAAAACAAAATAAATATCACCTACACAATTAGCACATTTAATATTTTTTTTTAATTGTACCTTAGTAAGAGGTACAATTTAGATATCAATTTCATTCATTGTAGGTACATAACTCAGTGCTTTTTGTAAATGTATCACCACGATGCAATATTAGACCATTTATGTCGACCCCAAAGACTGCTCATGGCCATTCAAGGTCAGTCCCTCTTCCTACCCGGCCCCAGGCAAGCACCAATCTATTTTCTATATTTATAGATTTGCTTTTTCTGGACATTTCTTATAAGTAGAATCACAATATGTGTTGTTTTTTAACTGCTTTCTTTCAGTAGCGTAATTTTTTTGGGGTGCATCCACAATGTAGCATGAGTGAGAACATAGATCCCTTTTATTGCTGGGTAGTATTCCATTATATAGACACACCATAGTTTGTTTATCCATTACAGTAACCAACTTAAAAAGTATATATTTAAGAAACCGCTAACAGTGGCTCTTCTAGAGAGAAGAATGAGGTGTAAGGGATTTGGGTGGGAGATCTTTTCATTGTTTACTATTTTATATGGGTTTATTTTTTAAATTCAAGATATATTTTTTTGAAGCAAAGGTAAGGAATGCCTTCCCTCCAGCAAAATGTATAAAATAAGAGGACAAAGCCCTCCACTGACCCCAATCCCCCCTTCCTGAACGTAATCACCATTAATTTATTTTTGGCATCTTTCTAGACTGTATGCGCACACACATACGTAATAAGCACATGTACACCTATAAATATACTCATGTCCCTGTATGTCTGTACATCTAAGTGGTCATATATCTTACATTTCAACAAATTGGAACCCCAGGGCTTAATATTTTAACCCCCAGTTCCCAAAGCTAAGAAGACCTGCCTTCCCCCTATCGTTGGGCTGTCTGTATCTGGAAACTGTTAAATGAGTTAATCACTTCACAGTGAGGAACATTTAAGAATGGACCCAGTTTATTTATTTATTTTTAAAGATTTTGTTTATTTGAGAGAGAGAGGGAGAGCACAGAGGGAGAGTGAGAAGCAGACTTCCTGCTGAACAGAAAGCCCCATGCCGGGCTCGATCCCAGGACCCTGAGATGACCTGAGCTGAAGGCAGATGCTTAACCATCTGAGCCACCCAAATGCCCCATGGACCAAGTGTATTAGCTATGATGTGTGAACACGGTTTAATTTATTTTTTACCCGTCCCCCTGTCTGTGTTTTCTGGCAGGATACTTCGGCGCTGCCTGCGAGGAAAAGGTGGACCCCTGTGCCTCGTCCCCATGCCAGAACAACGGGACCTGCCACGTGGACGGCGTGCATTTCAGCTGCAGCTGCAGCGCGGGCTTCACGGGGCCAGCGTGCGCCCAGCTCGTGGACTTCTGCGCGCTCAGCCCCTGCGCGCACGGCACCTGCCACAGCATGGGCACCAGCTATAAATGCCTCTGTGACCCAGGTTGGTACACTCATGGAATGCAAATCCTTGCTCTCTCCAGTCTCAGACTTTGACCTTTTGTTTTGCATCTGGGCAGATGTTGGCTCCCCAAATGCGTTCGCTTGTCCATAGGCATGCAGCCCACTCATTCATGACACCCTTTCTCTTTAGACTTACTCTTGGCAGGGTTTTAAAAACACCCTTTCCCCTCTCTGTGAGCAGGTCACAGTCATTATGACAAAATAAGAAAAATACAAGTAAGCAAAATAAGAAAATTAAAAACAGGCTTAATCTCCGAACAGCTTAATTATTTTTTAACGATTTACTAGAGGTCATTCCCCAGCTTTTACTGGATTGTGTATCTTTTAATACCATGTTCTTAGGTTAATGGAGTATGTTTTTCTTTTTTAATTTTTACGTCTTAAAAAGCAAGACGTAATCCATTTAGAATTTTCTCATCTATTAAAATTCTTACTCTGTGCACTGTATGTGTTATCGGACCTGTGACGCCCTCTGCAAATGTTCAGAAGTTCCATCATTTATTTTCCAAAGGTCTTCTGCATTGTACTGATTTTTTTATTGTGTAAATTTTGAGACTCAGAAGTCACAGTGATTTCTAGTCAAAATTTGTGCCGGTGCAACCTACCTGTGTGGTCCTGAAAAGAACACACATGGGTGACTCTTTCTGGTCGCTTCTCTTCTGCCTCTGTCGCTCCTTCCTTGCACGAACTAGCCTTTCAGAATGCATTGAAGTGCGATTCCTCACATGTGTGCCTGACCCGTCCGCATGGAGGCCAGTTCCCTGGTTTTGCTGGAGTCCCAGGTCTGCTTGTGCAGTGCCTTCCACCTGGGTGCCTGCTCCCCTGTCACCCCGTTTCACCTGCAGGCTTCTCCTTCTGGGCCCAACACACTTTCCTCCCTCTGAATTCCACAGTCACCCTCAATATCACTTGCCTGGTCTTTAAAACATTATATTAATTGTCTTTCTCCCCATTGGGGGTAGGAGGAAGTGTATTTTATTAGTAACCTTTGTGTAACCATAATAACCCCAGACCACCATTTAGCGAGCATGAATCTTTCTAGGTTTTGAGGTGGGTGCTTCACATCTCTGGTCCTTACGGTGCCCTCCCTGCAAGCTAGATATTGCCGAGCCACATTTATGAATTGTGTCATACTTGCTTTAGTCATGTGCCTGCAGCCATACACCCAGGAGGGGGCTGAATGCAGGTGCCAACCCAGGTGCCGTGGTCCTAGAACTTTCAAGGGGCACATCTCATACTCATGATTCAATGAAGGAATTAGTAGGAAATCCAGCTAAGCACTGAGGGGTATTGAAAAACCTTTTCATGGAGACTCTTAATTCTCTGGTTTTATATATATATATATATATATATATATGGAGGGGAGCCTGGGTGGCTCAGACAGTTAAGCATCTGACTCTTGATTTCAGCTCAGGTCATGATTTCAGGGTCGTGAGATTGAGCCCCACGTCAGGCTCTGTGCTCAGCACAGAGTCTGCTTGTGCCTCTCCTTCTGCCCTTCCCCCTGCCCATGCTCTCGCTCTCTCTTAAATAAATAAATAAAATCTAAAAAAAGATATATATATATATCTTCATATATATATATATATATGAAGAGAGAAAGAGAGAGAAATATTGAAAGAGATTGATTTTAAGGAATTGGCTCATGTAATTGTGAGAATGGGCAAGTTCTCAATCTATAGTGCAAGATGGCAGGCTGGAAACTCAGGCAGGGTTTCCTTGTTACAGTTTTGAGACTGAATTCCTTCTTAAGAAACCTCACTCTTTGCTCGTAGGCCTTCAACTGATTGGATGAGGCCTACCCACATTTTGGAGGATAATCACTTTGCTCAAAGCCTACTGCTTTAAAAATGAATCTCATCTAAAAAATACCTTCACAGCAACATCTAGACTAGCGCTGGACAACATATTTGGGTGCTGTGGCTTAGCCAAGTTAGCACATGAAATTAACGCTCACAGTAACATTTTTGGGTTTCCCATTAAACCTTGAGGTGAAGAAGTTTCTCCACCTCTCCGTCTGCCGTGAGATACTTTCCTGTGCTTACCCCCCGTCCTCTCCTGTCAGAGCCATGGTGCAAATGGGAATGGCTTCCCCCCTGGAAGCCCAGTTTTCCACCATGCGTGGGGCAGTGTGGGTGCCATGGAGCTGGGCATGCTGAGGCGGAGGCAGCGCAGGGCGGTACCCTTGCCTGTTGGGAATGTGGAACACGAAGACCACTGTGTCTGCAAATGAAGCACGCTGCAGTGGTGCTGGGGAGAACACAGTCTCACTCATGTCATGACTCATGAGTGCGTGGCTCCCAGAGCTCTGCGTGTCATACGCATGGCATCATCCCCCAGCCCCCCGGCAGCCATCGGAGGCAAAATGGTTCTGTCAGGAACTTCCTCCCTACTTGGATACAAGACTCCTGAGAGTGCTGCTTCCATCAGTGAAGGCCCACCCAAGGAAAAATCAAATATCATAAGACCAGAGGGGAGCTCTGTTTTCTCCCCAGATTTTCTTTCTTAATCATACTTTTTCTTTCTAATTAGTTGGCTTATTTTTAAAACTTTAAATGGAATGTAGTTATTTAAAGGTAAATGTTACTTTGTGTGGCTGACTATTATGAAAATGTTGCTTAATACTATGAGTTTATCAACAGGTAAGAGCAGGCTTACGTGGGTCCTACATAGAAAATGTGTCTCCTACTCTTTCTTTGCACACTGGGAGGTGAGAACCGACCTGTGAGATCCCATCCCGTTGACTGTCACCATAGGAAACTTACAGGACTTCTCTGGACCTCAGTTTTTATATTTTTATGAAGAACATCTTAGATACCTGTCAATTCGGCGGTAGTTGGTGTCACAGCCTAGACTGGGACAAGTTGCTGACCGTGGTCTGCTGTGTGTGAGACGTTAAATGTGGCATGTGGCATGTTTCCAGGCATGGAGTAGTAAGAGCTATTGCCCTTTCTTTCCATCCACGGACAGTCCAGCATCTCTTTTCTTTCTTTCTTCTTCCTTCCTTCCTTCCTTCCTTCCTTTCTTCCTTCTTCCTTCCTTCCTTCTTTCTTTTCTTTCTTTTCTTTCTTTTCTTTCTTTTCTTTCTTTTCTTTCTTTTCTTTCTTT
>NW_027397064.1:8289791-8376880 GCF_003265705.2 Callorhinus ursinus
CCTTCCTTCCTTCCTTCCTTCCTTCCTTCCTTCCTTCCTTCCTTCCTTCCTTCCTTCCTTCCTTTCATCCTTCCTTCCTTCCTTTTTTTAAGATTTTATTTATTTGAGAGGCAGAGAGAGAGCACCTGTAGGAGGAGGGGTAGAGGGAGACGGAAAAGCAGACTCCCTGCTGAGCAGGGACCCCCCCCCCCAATGTGGGACTCAATCCCAGGACTCTGGGATCATGACCTGAGCCAAAGGCAGCTGCTTAACCAACTGAGCCACCTAGGTGCCCCCCAGCATTTCTTCTTAAGCTGTAGAAGGGTAAAGTATCTCCTGTTTAAATACTACTTTCTCCTCCAGCTGGTCTCTACTCAAACTTCAGTCCTGGCCCACTGGAGCATTTAGCTTGGTAATAGTCAAATGTCCAGTCACTAAGTAGCCTTAAAAAGCCTGAAGAAACATGTATTCCCTCCCATGATTCCCTCATTTATTAGGTGGTCTCTCCCCCGGACAGAGCCTTGGAGTTCTGTCAGAGTACTGTAATCGAATTTGGGAGATAAAATTGCTTTCAGAGGGGTTGCTTCCTCAGATCATTAGGTAACATTGTGTGAAATAAAAAAGGTATTTTAACATCTGGGAAGAATTTACATTTTAAGAGGTGAAAATGACAATTCTCTGAATATGAAATTTTTAGTCTTAATCTTTTGGAGCATGTAATTGCTTTACCACTAGTTTGCATAATAGAAGAATCTCACAAGAATAGGTGAAATTGGGTGTCTGGTTGAAGAGTGGCAAGCCTGATCATCTTTACAGAGAGCAAACCAATCCCATTTCTTAAAATGACAGCAGATTGAAATCATGTCAGGTTGATAATTAGTTCCCATCAGACAAAATGCCATTTGGATGACTACAAATCAGATTTGCCAGGTGCTTTATTTTCAAACCTCATTTTTAGCTTATCAGGCTAGGGATTTCTGATGGGATTTTAATATTAAATAATAAAATGTCAGCACTGAGTAATCACTGAAATATTATCTTTCAGTGACAGTGTTAAGTGATAGGCTACAAATATGCCAAAAAAGAAATGGCAAATTGAAATCTCCCCAAGACTAGAGAAAGTGAGAATTTGGAGCCTTGTAAGCATTGTAGGGTGGAGTGCCAAAGTGCGAGGAACTTGCCGGGGGTGGAGGGGGCATGCTTGCTGGTGGAAGCCATGGTGTTTCATGCGCTCTCAGTACAACAGTAGCATCTGCAGGTGTCGTTTGGATGATGACCAATACTGGAAGGAATCCCTGGTTGGAGATGGTTTGCCTGAGTTCACTGGTCTTGGCCCCTGCCTAACGCAATTGAATCATTACTCTGACCTTGTTTGTTGAATTGAATTAACCACACCATTATAGAATGTGCCTTAAGTTCCTATTTAAAGGATTTAAAATATAAGACATCAGAGGATTTTTACATGGCTATACAAATATCAGGTTTTGTCTTTGTGAATAACCTTAGATGCTCATTGGTTGTCACCAGTGAGACCTGGGGCAAGTTGCCAATCATGTATCTCTGCTGATTCTTCTCCACCAGAGGGTCAGTAACTCATTTAGATCCTCCAGGCTATAAAAGAAAAAAAATCTAGACTTTTTCCGAAGAACATCGTTTTAAAGGAAGCTATAGGAATTTCAGATACTTTTTACATACGCCCTACGTGCGGGCTGCACCTCTGGTCTCTGAGGCCGGAAAGGTAGCCATCATTGCTGCCTTCAAACTCAGACTTGGCAATATCAGCACTCTGATAATGTCTTCTGGAAACCCAATCTAAGATAAAACTTACTGCTTTGGATTTCAGTAGCAATTCAACAGCCAAAAAGAAAAAAGCTACACCTACAAGATACGAAGCCATTTAGCTTGCTAATGAATGCTTAATTGCATTTAGATTCTTGGATATGTACAGTGGACCGCTTTCATCTTTTATGAACCAGAAAACTTTCTTTACTAGCTTCACTAAGATGGAGACAATTCTTATGTTTAACAAGCTCTAAGGGGTTCCTGATCTACATGGCGCAGTATCCCTAAGAATTATAGATTGTATACAATATATTGTCTTTTCCCACATCCCAACTCTATTACCATGCCCTTATTTTTTTTATATTGCAAAATATGATATCTGTCCTCACCATGGGGATCCCAAATAGAGTCCTGTCTACCTAGCTAACAGCTGTTAGCTCCTGTTGGACACAGGGACATAAACAATCCCACAGAAACTGACACCAGACATGGTCACTCCTAGGCCATGATAGTGAGACAAACAAGACCATTTCATAATTCTAAGTACAGACAAAACCAAGGTCACCATGCAACTGACACAAGGCCACACTTCCCCCTCCCTCACAAATAAATTGAGGGCCAGCTGCTTCTTTACCAGTTACAGCTTTGACCTTGAGCTAGCTTGCCCTTGCTATAGATAAGATTTTTTGAGATACTAAAGCATAGAGCTGCTTCTGCTTTCTGACCCCCCACTCTAGAGTGAATCATCCCCAGGTCATCCAGCTGGAGTTCAAATCCTGTAAGTAGCATCTAACCCCCTTTTACAGAGACACCTCCTGGTTCCCATGATGTGTGATCTCCCTTGCTGCAGTGAGTGATAAACCCGACTTGTTCAACTCTAGGTGTATCCCTGGTAGCCTTTAGTTGGAGAGCATTGACTGGACTTAACTGATTGAAATACTCAAAATATTGAAAGTTCAATCAATTGAAGTTTTGTATTAACAACAGCCCAGTCAGAATTTCCAATGAGCTGGACAGGGAAATATTGTGGATTTATACACGGGGGAAGGACGCTATGGAACAAAAGTCCTGGGTGAGGGTGGCAGGGGGAGGAGAAGGGAGGTCCAGAGAACAGTAGATGCAGTTGGCTGCAGAGTAAGTTGCCCTGAGTGCCGTAATGAATGGTAAGGCTGAAATGCTCACTGGGGCACGCTGGGGAGACTCTAGATGCTGAGTTTGCAAAATGAAGACTTGGGGACATTTTGCATTGTATGGGAACTGATCTGTGTTTTATTTATTTTTTTTAAAGATATTATTTATTTATTTGACAGAGAGAGACACAGAGAGAGGGGGAACACAAGCAGAGGGAGCTGGAGAGGGAGAAGCAGGGAGCCCAATGTGGAGCTCGATCCCAGGACCCTGGGATCATGACCTGAGCCGCAGGCAGGCGCTTAACCCGCTAAGCCACCCAGGCGCCCCTGATCTGTGTTTTGGAAAGATTGTTCTGATAGAATTGGGGGATTTCTAGGAAGAATGAGTGATTCTAGGAAGAATGGGGAAGAAAGATTATTCTGGTAGAATTAGATATTACAGATCGATCGAATTACAGTCAAGAAGAGAAAGTAAAACAGCAGAGGAGTCAGGAAGCTCAGGCAGCTGGCAGTGAGGGCTTGAACCTGTGGCAGTGGGAATGAAAGGTTGGACCTAAAATCTAACCGACAGGTGGAATCATCAGAGTTGTCAGCTGAATGCAGGGAATAGGGTCAGAATGGAGCCGAAGGTACCTCTCCAGCTTTAACTTGGGAAACTCAGAGAAATAGGAGAATGTGCAGAAGGAGCCTTAAGCCTCCCACAGCACGGGACGCTGAGGAGTCTGCCCCAGTGGTGTCCATAGCTGCTGCCATGGCCATACTTCATCACCATTTTGTTTTTATTCTAATTTGGGGGGCATTCGGGGAGAATTAGTGATATCTGCCTTCTTTAGGCTGGTGACCCGAGGGGTTGATAGAAGGGGAGAGAGGACACCAGTAACGAGGGAAGGGCACTTGCTGGTGGAGCATATGGAGTTTTTATGAGAGTCTTGATGTTAAAATCTACTCACGAGCCTGCTTTTTAACCTCGCTTGAAATGGCTAATCCGTATGTTTGAAAGTGTTGATGAACCGGCCTTTAATTACGGAGGATCTCTGTTCCTTCTTCTCCCACCACTCCGCTTAAAATTCAAGTGGTTGAGAGCTCATTCGTGGCTGAACTATTGTTGAAAAGGAATGGAGGTTTACGTTTACCTGCTCGCCGTAGGTTTTAGAAATCATCTGTGAAGACAGAAGAAAGCATTTGACATCCCCTTACCTGAATGCAGGCCAGGGATGGCAGCTGATAATAGCTTGCTTCACTACGCTGTGCATTTCTGAGGATGGCTCTATGTGAGACACTGCCATCACATAATTGCAGGAACTTCTCATGAAGTTCATGGCTGTGAAGGTCAGATGGGGACATATTTGAAACTCTTTTACAACTAAGCCATTGACTCTTACTTTGTTTTGTGGTGGGGACTTAATTACGATCGCTAGTGTTTTTCAGCTTTGCTGAGAGTCTGGGCATCTGGAATTGAGAACTCAAAGTCATCATCCTTGCCTCTCTTCCCAGCTGTGAGGGAAAGGGGTCTGGCTGAGAGTTGAGCAGAGCCCAACTCAAGTCTCTGCTTTGTCACTGAGCAGCTGTGCGGTTGGCCTCTGGCAGCCTTAGTTTCCTCCTCTACGAAATGGGGATGAACCATAAAGCTCAAATGAGATGATGCATGTGGTCTTGCGCTTTGAAATCTATAAAACACGAAGCAGTTGTGCAGATGTCAGCTCTGCTTTTCCCTGGGGAAGATCAGTGAGGAATAATTAAATCTGTGCCCCGATTCTTTTCATATGAGGTTCAAGGCTAGAGTTGGAGTGGAGGTGGGATCTGTCTTCATGGCCGTAGTGGGTACAGGTCCACCTTCTTACAGGATTAAGTGATTGCTTGCTGCCTGGGCTCTTGGTGGCTTCAGGGATAAATATTTAAGAGCCTGGTGCAGGGTGGAGCTCTTTTAAGTGCAATGGGTCCTCGGATCGCCACAGTCCTTAAGTAGGGGGACCATGGTTGTTGCCATTTCTGAGCCCAAGACTACAGAGCTAGTTAAGGATGAAGCCAGGATTGAACCCCAGGCATTTGGGATCCAGAGCCTCTGTTATTTCAGAATAAACAGGAAATGGGTTCAAACTGTGGCTTTGACTCACTAGTGATAAGTAAAAGACTGAAAAATGAAATATTTTAACCAGATTTCCTAAGCAGTAGTTGTCTTAATAGCTACCTCAGAAGAACACATTAAATTGGGTTCATCAGGACCTTGTATATATCCAGGTAATGCTCTTCATCCAGGCAGCTTTGCCTAAGTAGCTCGCATCTATAAGAACTGCCTATGTCCGGACTCTGTGCCAGTCACTTGACAAAATTCTCTCTTACTTAACCCCAGGTTGTAGTATTCCTATTTTTTTAATTCTTGGATGAAGAAGTTGAGGCAGTGAGAGTATGAACAGTAGGAGGCGGCAGAGACAGAGCCCCAAATTTAACTGGGTTTGCCTAGCACTGAAGTTCTTGACCAATAGGTAGACTCTCAGCAGAAGCCTACTTGTGCCCCCCTCCCCCCAGTTATGTGTGAACCTGGGCACTCACATATGTTTGAGCCAATCACAAGAAGAAGCTTCTAGACTCCTCTTGTCTCAGCACAGCTCCTGAGATGAGGCTTGAAAAGCGGCCTTGGTTGTGGTCCAGCGAGTGGCTCCTGGTTCCTTCCTTCCCAGCACAGAGAAACGCAATTCTGACTTGCAAAGAGATTGAGCTGCTCGTGGGGAGGGGGACCCCTTCCACTTTTATTACACCACAGATTCAGCTCCTTCAAAATTGTTGCTGGGGGCTACCTGGGACTGAAACTTAGGACCGCATCTCATCTGGTGCGTGCTGCTTACACCTGTTTAAATAAACTGCTCTCCTGTGACTCAGATGAGAAATACAGACATGGCCACAAGACAGATGTGTCACCCTTCAGCTGAAGTGGTCTCTCTCTTGAGGGGTGGTGCTTCTCACTCCTCGGGGCCCCAATGCCTAGAAGACATACAACCTTTTTTCTTACCACTGGAATCTGAAAGTCCAGACCACAAGGCAGTACACATTCCTTAGTCCACACTTCCTTTCAGTTGGGCTTATCCCATCGAAAAACATACTTTTACTAATGAATTAAACCTCGGACATTCGCTCTGATCTGTAGCATCAGAAACCATCTGGTATTGAAAAAAATGAAACATGATCCGGATCACCATCAACATATCATTAAGACTTCAGTCCAAACAGCTAACGATCTCTCCAGGCAACTCCTCTAAAGCCACATGGGATTTTAGATGGAGCACTGTGGTATTGCATAAGGAAGCAGCTGATGACACGGGAGAGGACAGGCTTCTCCACAAAATCGGTAAGTGCTTTGAGTTGACAATGTGCTGGAATAAAAAAAGAGGTCATGTATCACTCTGCTGCAGGCACACCTAGGGGCTCAGAATCTTCATTAAAATGGGAGCAATTTTGTAAAAGCACTCAACATAAGCAGCAGCTTCCATCATGTGCCCTTAAATTGAAAATTAATGATGGTGATAGAAAACCAACGGAACAAATGCAGGGCATTGTCCGCAGGTTTTTAGACAAATCCAAATCAATAAAGAATTTAAAAGCGCGGTGAAGCTAAAAGGCCAGGGAAAAAAAAGTAGAACAGGCAAGCAAGTCTCCTTTGGGGTTGTCTATTTGGGACTCGGGATGCAGGCTGCCGTCGGTCACCCTATATCTCAGACCGTCCCCTACAACAGCACATTGTCACAGGGGCCCCAGCCCTGAGGTTCCGGGGCCTAGCTGTGCCTCCACTACGGACAGTGACGACAGACCACTGCCCCCGAGCCACTCCGTGGGAAGGGGTAGGACATCCAAGCTCTCTCCAGGCAAAGAACGAAAAAACAAAAGCCAACTGTGAAGAGGAAAGAACATTTCAGGGACATTCCCAGAGCCAGATGAAAAGGAACGGCCTCGAAGGCATCCGGGGCATATGGGCAGTCCGTGCTCACGCACGTGTCTGGCGCATGGCTGGAATGATGGGGGCCTCTGGGCGACATGTTGCTCATTCAGCAGACCAGTCTGGGCTCGTTCACATGGCAGCTGGGTTCCAAAAGCAGCAAGAGAGGGCAGGCCCAATGCATAAACGCTCTTCAAAGCTTCTTCTTCTGTTATGTTTGCCAATGTCTCACTGGCAGGGGCATATCATAGGTCAAGTCCATAGACTCCTTCTTCCAGTGGGAGGAGCTACAGAGAATCTGTGGCCATTTTTTTTTTTTTTTTTTGTAATCTACCATAATCTTAAACCTACCTATGTGAGGAATGTGAATGACTTTCATATATTTATAAGAGCAGATTTGAGGAGGATAGTTGAAAAATAAATGCAGCGTGCAGGTATGATGGTTTGAGGTCCCAGTGAACTTGCCTACCCAAGGGATAAGGAGTGTCTTCAAGACAATTGCTTTCCTTATTTCAGAATTTCTTCACGAGTCTATAGATGGAGCTGGTCTTTGCTTTATGTCAAGGAAATTTTATTTTCTACTTTTGATTATTTATATTCATACTCTACTAGGATCTATACTTTTGATTTTTCACTGCTTCATAACCTCTTAAATGAGTAAGTGCCCTATATTTAGGCATCTTAATGATCACTTAGTAGAGGCAATAGGAACAGAACTCAGGATTGACTCAAATAATTGAGTTCTGATTCCAGTTGATTTGCATTTAGAAATTTATAATCCAGTTGCCTCAAGGTACAGTTCTGGTGGTTCCTTTTCTCCACAAAGTTCTTTTTTCCCCCCTTAATTAATAACTATTTTATGTGTGTCTGTTTCTCATTTTGAATTTCTAATGTGAGGAAGTGCAAGGGATAATATATAAAACTGTAGCCATTACATATTTTTTAAAAGTTTTGATTTAAATTCCAGTTAGTTAACATACAGTGTAATATTAGTTTCAGGTGTACAATATAGTGATTCAACATTTCCACACATCACCTGGTGCTCGTGACAACAAGTGTCCTCCTTAATCCCCATCACCTATTTCGCCCACCCCTCCCCCCATCTCCCCATTGGCAACCATCAGTTTGTTCTCTATAGTTAAGAGTCTGTTTCTTGGTTTGCTTTTCTCTCTCTTTTTTCCCTTTGCTCCTTTTTCTGTTTCTTAAATTCCACATATGAGTGAAATCATATGGTATTAGTCTTTCTCTGACTGACATATTTTGCCTAGCATAATACTCTCTAGCTCCATCCGTGTCATTGCAAATGGCAAGATTTCATTCTTTTTTTATGGCTGAATAATATTCCATTGTATATATATACACCACATCTTCTTTGTCCATTCATCAGTTGATGGACACTTGGGCTGTTGCCATAATTTGGCTAGTATGGGTAATGCCATCAACATCAGGGTGCATGTATCCCTTTGAGTTAGTATTTTTGCATTTTTTGGGTAAATACTTGGTAGTGCAATTGCTGGGTCGTACAGTAGTTCTATTTTTAACTTTTTGAGGACCCTCCATATTCTTTTCCAGAGTGGCTGCACCAGTTTGCATTCCCACCAACAGTGCAGGAGGGTTCCCCTTTCTCTGCATCCTCGCCAACATCTGTCGTTTCCTGACTTGTTAATTTTAGCCATTCTGACTGGTGTGAGGTGGTATCTCACTGTAATAAAAGAATATGCAAAGGGAAAAAGACAGTCTCTTCAAAAAATGGTGCTGTGAAAACATACAAAAGAATGAAGCTGGACCACTTTCTTACACCATACACAAAGATAAATTCAAAATGGATTAAAGACCTTAATGTGAGACATGAAACCATAAAAATCCCAGAAAAGAACACAGGCAGTAACGTCTTTGACATCGGCCATAGCAATTTCTTTCTAACTATGTCTCCAGAGGCAAGGGAAACAAAAGCAAAAATAAGCTATTGGGACTTTATCAAAATAAAGCTTCTGCACAGAAAGAAACAATCAACAAAACTAGAAAGTAACCTATTGGAAGGGAAAAGATATTAGCAAATGACATATCTGATAAAGGGTTAGTATCCAAAATGTACAAAGAACTTAGAAAACTCAACACCCCAAAATGAATAATCCAGTTAAAAAATGGACAGAAGACATACAGATAGATGGCCAACAGACACATGAAAAGATGCTCAACATCACTGATCATCAGGGAAATGCAAATCAAAACCACAAAGAGATATCTCCATGAAGTTCTTCAGCTGAAATCATAACTGTAAGTGTCAGCTTCAGCCCTTATGAATGTACAGCCTGTAGGGATGGTGGCCAAGTGGGAAGTGTGTGCTTCTAAAAATGTTTATGAATGACTATGAGAAATTTCCTTGGTGTTTAACAGTCTTAAGGATTCAGCATATTTACTTGAGAATGACAGTGACTAAGAGGGAGGCTTGAGGATTGCTTTGTATTGTGCCTGTGAATGTCCTCAGTGATAGGAGAGGGAACGCAAATATACCTGGAGAAAAATCTACATCTGCACTGTGGATTCCATGCACCAGAATTTTCTGGAATAGTCTTGATCACAGTGTTTTGTTTTCCATCACACATCTACTTTGGTACTAAACTATGTATCCATGAGACCCCCTTTTATCATCGGAAACAGCATAACTTAGATCATGTTTCTCAAGTTTTGGTTGTAAAAATTATTATTGTAGATTGTCTGCCATTTTTGCTTTTCTCTTTAATCAAAAAAATTTTCCCCAGACTTAGTGAAATATAATTGACATATAATGTTGTGTAAATTTAGGATGTACAATGTGTTTATTTGATACACTTATATATTGCAAAGCGATTACCACCATAGCATAGTTTACATCATCATGTCACTGAATTACCAGTTCTTTTTTGTGGTAAGAACATTCGAGATCAACTTTCTTAGCAATTTTCAAGTATGTAATACAGTATTATTAATTAATCACCATGCTGTACATTAGATCCCCAGAACTTGTTAATCTTATAACTGGAAGTTTGTACCCTTTGACCCCCATCTCCTTAGCCCCAGGAAACTACCCTTCTACTCTCTGTTTCTATGAGCTCTGTCTACCATTTTCTGATGGTATTCTCTTATCCATAATGTTCTTTCTATGGGTTTAGGAAGCTGGGTCAGAGATGTGGGGAAAAACTGCACTCAATAATCTAAATTTAGACTTGTTTCTCCACATTCTGATTAGGTATATATGACTCCAAGTCCTACAGGGAGAAATAAATGTTTGCCCACTTCTATACCCTTATCACCTTCCCTCATTTTAGCTTCCCCCCAACGCCAAATTTGGCATTTGCTGTCAGTTTGGAATTCCTTTGAATTGTTTTCTTCCCTTGAGCAAATCAGAGAGGAGTGTAGTTTCATTTAGTCTATGCGTCTATGGTTGGTAGGTCATCTGACCACATTTCACTGTTGGTTTATTTATATGGCTGTGACTGGTACATGTTCTGACCATATGCTTTGTGGTGGGTTTTTTGATAGGATGAGGGGAAGCCACAGATATTAAAAAATATTATCGTGCCTTATCTGGCACCTGTCATAGATAACTCCTACCGCTTCCTGCCCTTCTGAGAATCAGAAGTTGTGCGAGGTGTGTGCTTTGTAAAGCTCAGTGGCTCTCAGACTTCACTGTGCATTAGAATCACATAAAGGGCTTATGAAATCAGAGTTCTGGGCTCCACCCACAGAGTTTCTGAGTGAGTAGGTCTTGGTTGGGGCCTGAGAACTTGCATTTTTCGAGTTTCCAGGTGATGCTGATGCCGTTGATCTTAGGACCGCATGGCAAGAACCACTGGTATAGTGTGATGAACAGACACAAGCCCTTTCGAGGGCAAACACCTCCAAAGAATATTTGGTGATAATTAAGTAAATTAAAGTCAAATTTAAGCAATTTGTGAAATAAATTAAAAGGAATGAAGCATTTAAAAAACTTTCCTGTACTTTTCACCTTTAGAAATTCTTCTTTGTTCATTAACATACTTGCATGAAAATGATCATCTAAGATTTATTTTCTCTCCAAAGTACTGTCAGAGAACCTTAATCTTTGATTTCCCCCCAACACTTCCCTATTGCCCGTGCGGGGTCCTGTGTCGGCCTGGGTGCATTCCATACTGAACAACCTCTAGAATGTGAGGGCTTTGAGCCTACCTTTTCTTTTCCAAATCTCTTCATCATTCTCCTCATCTCCAGAATAAACCACACCATTTTTACGTGTATTTATGAACTAGTGCTAGTCAGATGAGGTCATAGGAATATTTCATTAAAACATTTTATTTATGGGGCGCCTGGGTGGCTCAGTCAGTTAAGCCTTTGGCTCAGGTCATGATTCCGGGGTCCTGGGATCGAGCCCCGTGTCGGGCTCCCTGCTCGGTGGAGAGTCTGCTTCTCCCTCTCCCTCTGCCTCCCCCACTGGTGTTCTCTCTCTCTCTAAATAAATAAAATCTTTAAAAAAAACCCCAAAACCAAAAAACAGAAAAAAAACATTTTATTTGTTGTTTATAAGGAAACACGCACCACAATGATCTTTAAAATCAAAGTTGTAAAATATTATTTTGTCATTACATTTAATCTTGGATCTTAGTGCTTTAATCATAGTGTCAGAAGAATTTGTATTTAAAAAATTACCTTCTATAGGGAGTTAGTAAGAAAAACGGGCTACTTTATAAAGGCTAATTTTAACCGTAGCTACCATATGTTTAGAGGGCATACTGGCGAGTTTGTAAGCTGCAAAGAAATATATGAAGATTAAGCTTTATTAGTAAAGGAGATGATATTTCTTCTTTACATATTTGCATCCGCTTGTGCATGCATTTCCCTTTTGTAAAACATTTCTTTAAGTTGCTCCTCCTTTGTTAAACTCCGGAGTAACGTTTTTTTCTTCTTTCAGCTGGTATAGATCATAGGTAGAATCCACCCTCTAGTGGCCAAAAGCATCATGAAAAAAAAGACATAAAGACAAAGCTAAAAAATTATGAAGACGTTGATTTTTTCATGTGACTAGTTTGTGACCTAGTTCCGAAGGCAAATCCAAGAGAAGACTTCTAGAAACACTTAGACAACATAGAAAAATCCCCAGGATGATGGACAGGTTCAAGCGTTAGTTTGCAGTTGCTGCTATCTAGGCAGGCTCACTGTTGAGTTCTTGAGCATCGTCACGATCCAGCTGTGTCATCTACAATATATTCTTTCATTTGTCCTGAAATGTGTGTTTGGAGGAGAATGCTAACTATTTGTAAGGATGGAACTCAGGACAGTGGTGGTTTGCTTTTCTACCGTATATTTAAGGCATTTTTTTCCTTTGCCTGTGAATTAATGATGATTTACACTCTATTCATAAACCTAGAGATGTTTCAGAATTTTTAACATCTCCAAAGGTTTTCTTTTTTTACTTGTTAAAAGATGCAATGCTCCTTTAAAAAAGAGTTTCATTTATTGGCAGTGCACCTTATTGTGGTGGTTGTTCCTCGTGTCTTAAAAAGTCTTCTCTTCTAATAAGACTGGCTCTTTTCCCTCCATACACCCCTCCACCTAAAAATTACCCGTAATAAAGTCAGCCTTTTCTTAATGTTACCAGTTATCCTTTTGCCCAAACAACTGTAGGCACAGAGCATGGGTATTATTTCCCTTGGTAATCAGCAACGTGATTTGGAGTTGTGACAATACAAGTAAAAGACCTATAAGAGCATCTGTGATATTTTTCTTTTTGTGTTACACAATATATACATATTTTCAGTGTGGGAAATTGGAAAATTTGAATATGCACACTTAAAATATAAATATAAAAAAGAATCCTTTGATTTCTCTGCCTGACAAAAACTGTCAATTTTGGGAGACCTACTCCCAGGCATTTTTATTATTTGTCCAAATCAGACATTTGCTAAGAAAAGAACTCTTGCTGCAAATATTTATGCAAAGGTTATTTTGCACTGTGATTCCATCCTCCTAGCAAATTCAGTTCACTCACTGTGACTGAGCATCTTCTATATTCACCAACCTGTGTACTAAGGAGGGGAGAAGAGAACGGACCCGTTGTTAAAGAGAAAATACAGAATTTGGGGTCAAAGTTTGGGCTGAAGGTCAAGGTATTACTGCCTGGCAGGAAGCCGGATCCAGTGCAGAGGAGAGTTTCAGGGGATGAGGCTGACGGAAGGCGAAGGGATAGGTTTTTAAAAAGCCAAATATAAACAGACTCTGTTTCATATTAGAAAAATCCAGGTATTTGAGCATCTGACTGGGAAATCTGGGCTCTATGGGTTGTGGAATTGCAGAGCTGTTACCGTTTTTGTTTTTCCAGGAAGTGGGCTTTGCTCAGGATGCAGGTGCCCTTCAGGGTTGTGGTGCTTTAGTGCCTTTGTGGCATATTTGAGGCGGGCACCTCTTTCAGAATTCTAGTACCTTCGTTGTCTTTTAAAATCCGGTTTGCACGGTGGTCAGCTGACCTGGGGGACACATGCCATTGTTGTTAGGTATTCGGTAGGTATTATATGCCAGGCATGGTGCTGGATGGTGTTGCCACTTCAGGTGAAATGTCAAGTGCGCGTCCTCCTGGGGGTGGGGCAGGGGCCCTCCTTTTATAACGACTGAGTGGCTTCTGTTGCCACAGGCGCCCCTGAGTTACCTGGATGGAAGATGTCACGTGAAAGCAGTTGAGCCAGTGACACCTGGATGGCCCCGAGCTCCCCACCTGTGAACACTTAACGCTGGGTTGCAAAAAGAGGTTCGTGGAAGGAAAGTGGTGTCAAATCCGTTTTATTAGAATAAAAGATACCTTGAGAGGCGAGAGTCTCTTCACTCAAATGTTCAAATCACTCCCCCCTCCGGCGCCCCACTGTCTCGGTGACTCTTGAAAGCAGTGCCCACATTAGGTCCCTCAGTGGTTACAGCAGGTGGCGGTGTGGCTCCACAGGGGACCCACAACCATCCCGTCTCCACCAGTTTCTCTTTCTCTCTGTCTTTTAAGGAGTTCTTTCTCTGTGTCTCTCCCCGCCCCTCCTCCCCCCTGTTTCCCCCTTGATATTCTGCGTCCCTGTCTTCCTCCCTCTTCCACTCTCTCTTCCACTTCCTCCTTCTCTTTCTGCTTCCTCCCTCCCCCGGCTTCTTGCATCTTCTGACCCCAAATCTTTCTTTTTTAGCTACCATGCAATAGATCCCCTCCAGTACCTAGCTCAGTCCTGGTCAATATGGTCAGAATTCCGCTGATGATCGTTAACATGAGCTGATGTTTTTTCTTCATATTGCTTCCGTTTCCCTGGGAGAAACTCTTAATTCCCTTTGTTTGATTAAGATCTACTTCTAGAAAGTGGTTTTACCGGCTTTCCATTCCAATCCCCTGCTCCAGCCCCACCATGTGAATGGGATTCTGTTGTATTGGCAAGTGCCTAGAACAGAAACTGGCCGCTGGAAGGAGGTTCAGGAAATGTCAGCAGCATCTCTGGCTAAGACAAGCCAGGAGGCTGGGACTCACCTTCGGCCTCGCCCTTTCTCACCCTCCACATCCCATTTCTTACAAGTGTTGCTGTTTTCCTTTTTAAATGGCTCTTGACATTTCCTCTCTAGCTGGCCCTGCCGCCACCCTCCACTCTGATCCCGGCCGTGTTTTCCCTGGGATGATTGCCATACCTCTTCACTGATTTCCCCACATGGATTCTTGCGGGTCTTGCCCCCATTCGCCAACAGAGTGATCTTTCTGAGAGGCGCACCTGAGTTTTCACGCCCTGTCCCCCACTCTGTTGAAGGTATCACCTGGTCTGGTGGCTGCCTGCCTGTTTGTTCTCTGCCCTCTGCTCTTCCGTAGACCTCAGCCTGTCTCTGGAAGGAGCCATAGCAGGCTGGCCCCCCCACCGTGGGACTTCTGCACACCCTGCCTCTCCTGCCTTGAACTTCCCGGTGCGCCTCGCACTGTGTGTTGCTACCTACACACGACCCACCTCTCAGCTCTCTGTCCCTTCCTGAGGGCAGCCTCCCTGGAGCTCAGCTATGGCCAGTTCTCCCGCTTCTCCTTCCCCCTGGCACTCCAGATGCCCCCCTCCCGCCGGCTCACACTCAGCCAGTTATGGTTTCACATTTATTTGGATGATTGTTCGGTGCCTGTCTCCTTTAAATGCCCCTAGTAGAGGTGTTACATCTATTTTCACACCGTGCCTAGCACATAGGAGGCACTTAATAGCTGTAGGTTGCATTAAAGAATGAATCAACCAAAGAGGCAAACAGGAGACCCGGAACATGGCCAGCCTTCACCAAATGACTGGGAGAGGCACTGGCAGCCTGCAGGGATGGGAAGACAAACTCACTGCATGAACTGTTAGGATGTGACTTATAGCCGGCTTTCCATTATCCATCTTTCTTGGAAGCCCAGGGAGGGACATGCAAATCTGCAGATGGCTCAGCAGTGTATATATAATAGGGAGGCTGGAGAGTCTAAAACTAATTCAGCCTCTACGTATGGTCCTTCCAATTTAATGTTTATAAGAACCACAGCCATGGAAACATTGATTGATTTGGGTCTTCTCGCATCTATTTTCTCCCTGGCTCAGGTGCCTCCAACACTGAAAGGATGAGAAATTAGGGAATAAAGAAAGAAGCTGTACCAGCAGCCACTGTGTTCCACACGCCAACGAGGCTCCGTCTCCTTACACAGCTTCCTCCCGTTTACAGACATCTTCTGTGTGTGTGTGTGTGTGAGACAGGAATGTAATTCCTCCATGGAAGTCTGTACAGGTGCGAACATCAGCACATCTGTTTAGAACAGAACATTGGAAGATCCGATAAGATTAATGTGAGCAGGGATTCATACCTATATTTTTTCCTGTTCTTAAAAAGATTCCTATTGTGATCGTATCAGCAGAGAGTGATATAGTGCACATGCACACACTCCCCCTGAAACCAAGCTCTCAGCACAGTAAAATGATTACATTGCCCATCACTCCGTGGTGCCGAAGGGACTCTCTGGCGATCAGTGAGTTTAGTGAGAATTTGAAAGCTCACAGACGATCATATTAATGCAATAGGATTGTTTTCCTTTTTGCCCACATTTTTAACTACCATGAGAGAATGTTTGGAAGATTTGACTCTCAGGAAGTGGTCTAGACTTGAATCAGGGGATCTTGGGCTTCCACATTTTATCATTCAATGTGAAATGAGAGGAAACATCCTCTGAGTTGCAACATGCCCTTAAAGGAACCACTCCCCTTCTACCCCACTCACTTCAGTCTGACCTTAAAGTAAAACAAAAAAAAAAACCCAAACAAAACCGCAGACACTTCAAGTTCGCTCTCACCTTGAATTTCGCCTGCACTGGGGGCAGTGAGCAGTGTGGCCTCCCTGGTGTTCTGAACACATCACCATTGGTTTTTGGAGGAGCTCTTTGCTTTTTCTGAGGCAGCGGGGAGCACAGGTAGCCCAGCAGGGGTGGTATCCATGGGGGAGTTGCCTCAATTTGTTATACAGAGTGTGGATGCCATCTGGTTACAACTAGAGCCCCCAGTTCGGGATTTTTCAGAGTGAGCTGTGGTGGGCAAGGGGAGAAAAGAGCTGTTGATTAGACACAGTGTGGGGCCAGAGCCTCTCTTCTGTTAGGATGAATATTTAAGTGATGTTGTCTTGGGACAATGTTGAGAGAGCAGAAAAAGAAAAGGCAGCAGAAAGCCTTGCCTTTCAATGGACAGAATAAAACCTGGAGGTGGCTGTTGTATTCTAGAACAGGTCAGACCCCGGGGAGTAGAATCTTGGCTCACTGTGCCTTTGCTAAGTCAGTCAATAGTATAGGACCTTGGTCTTCACAGGAGGACACAGAGGAGTTCCAACCCAATGGCAGAACATTCAACAGGGTTCTCAGTAGCTCGAAAAATTACCAGGTGGGGCTCCTTTCCTCTCTTTTCCCTTTCTATCTATCTACCTACCTACCTACCTACCTACCTACCTAATCTATCTCTCTCATTACTTATTTATTTTTATTGAGATGTAATTAACATGCAATGTTACATTAATTTCAGGGGTACAACATAGTGATTTGACAAGTCTATTCATTATGCTGTGCTCACCACAAATATAGCTGTCATTGGTCACATATAACCCTATTATAGTATCACTGACTATATTCCCTGTGCTGTACCTCTCACCCCTGTGACTTACTCAGTCCATAACTGGAAGCCTACACCTCCTACTCTTCTCTCGTCTCTTTATTCCATTCATTTGGTATTTGAATCTGGGTAGCCCCAGATGAACTGAGCGTCCGTATTCTCTATGGCTGGAGGAAGTCACCCAGGGGCTGGTATTATAGTAAACCCATAGTCACAGATGGACCCCTCAGTTCTGCCCCCCAAATCCTTTTTCTCAATGAATTTACTCTCTTCACAGTGAAAAATTCAAACCTACACATTCTCAAATCTCCTCAAGTTGTTCTCATGTTATAAAAAGGATCTAGGACGTTGGTTCTCAAAGGGGGTTTATGTTCTCCAGGGGCCATATGGCAATGTCTGGAGACCTTTTTGGTTGTCACAACTGGGGAGAGGTGGGTTGCTGGAATCTAGTGGGTAGAGGCCAGGGATTCTGCTCAACATCCTACAACGTACCGGACAGCTCCCAACCATGAAGAATGAAAGCTCAAAGCTCTGATGCGAAATGTCAAGACCGTCGTGGTCGAGAAACCCTGATTTTGGGTGTTATAACTGAATTTTGTCTCTCCCAAATTCATATGTTGAAGGCCTAACTGTGCCCCCCACCCCCACCCCCGTGCAACTGTATTTAGAGATAGTGCCTTCAAAGAGGTAATTAAGGTTCAATGAGGTCCTAAGGATGGGGCTATAAACCAATATAACTGGTTTTCCATAACTGTCTGAGACACCAGGGAGATGTGCCTACAGAGACAAGGCCGGCCACATGGAAAGAAGACACAGGGAGAAGGTGGCCATCCACAAGCTAAGGAGAGAAACCAAATCTTCTGACAACTTGGTCTAGGATTTCCAGCTTCCAGAACTGTGAGAAAATAAATTTCTGTCATTCAATGCCCCCAGGCTGTGGTGTTTGGTTTTGGTGGCCCTAGCAGATTGGTACACTAGGTAATGCATTCTGGGGACATTCTTGGGAAACTAGGAAGAACACAGGGTTGATTGTGTGTCCTTGGGCAAGTTTCTTTATTTCTTTGACTCTTAATTCCTCACCTACATGTTGGGACTAGTCATGCCCATCATTCTGGGTTGTCAGGAGGATTAAACCAGTTAGCACATGTGAAGGGGCTGATATAAAGCAATGGCACTAACATGCTATTAGATTGTAAGCTTCTTGCAGGTAGAGACCTGCTGTTTAGCTTTGTATCCACGGTACCTGGAAGCTCCTGGCACATTGTAGGCACATCTTAAATGTGTGTTGGCTTAATCAGTGGCAGTTTGGGTGCTGATTCAACAGCTATTTTGAGCATCTTTTCTGTGCCAGGCGCAGTGGGTACAGCTGTGAATACTGCAATCATAGCCTCAAGCTAATATTCTAGTGGAGGAAGAGAAATAATAATCAAGAATAGAAGCTGAAATATGATTTCAGACAGTTATAAGTGTTGCCATGAAATCAACTAAGTGTTATGATGAGTAACTGGTGGGAGAAGCTTTAGCTAGTGTTGTCAGAAAATTATCTGAAGCAGGGATTTTTGCCTTGTTTTGTTTTGTTTACTGATACTGGTGTGCTTTGTTGGTGATTTAAGCTCTTCAAGAGCTATTGCTCTTGTGAAGTGATTTTCCAAAGTGGTGAACAACTCATGGTACAATCTTCTCTTGATTTACCCAGTAGTTACATTCCAGGAAGACTCAGCATATCTTAAAAACTATAAATGCAAATGTACATGTAAAGCTATTAGGTTCTAGGCCTGAAAGGTTACGAACAGGGTTTTCACTTCCATGAATTTCTGATGGGACAGACAGAAGTCATGAGGGATGCTAGGGCATCCTTGGTTGTGCAGGGGTATCCTAGACATTACAAGATGGTTAATATCTCTGGCCTCTACCCACTAAATTCCAGTCGAGTCCTCCAATCAGTGTGAAAAGCAATCCCTCCCCTCCCCCCAACTTTCAAAACAACCTCTAAAGGGCAGTTTACCTCCCATTTAGAGTTATGATTTTTTAATAAAGATTTTATTCACTTATTTGAGAGAGAGAGAGCCCAAGCAGAGGAGGGGCAGAGGGACAAGCAGACTCTCCACTGAGCGCAGAGCCTGATTCAGAGCTCGATCCCAGGACCCTGAGATCATGACCTGAGCCAAAGGCAGACGCTTAACTGACTGAGTCACCCAGGCGCCCCTCCAGTGACTTTCTAATCTTCTAATCCAGCTGTCATTTTTCAGTCTTTAGAGCCTTTGAGCAGCCCTCCTTGATTTCCTTCCCTCCCCTGGCTCCCATGACATTGCTCTCCTTGGCCTTTCCTCCTCTCCTTTGCCTTATCCCTAGCCAGTGTCCTGATCTGGTTTCTTCGCCACCTGCCCATCCATGTTGATCTGATCTCGATCCCTTCTTTTTTCTTCTCCAAAGTTTTTCTTTGATGAAACTTCAGCACCACTTCAGGGCCACAAATTCCCAAGATGCTGTTTCTACACTATTTAAGTCTATTTTTCTAGCTGCCACCCGGACCTCCCTAAGTGAGCCCTAAGTTAAACAAAATCCAACTGGTCAACTTTCTGAAAAACCTGATATTCCTTTGGTTGTGTTAATGGCGACATCATCCATTCACTCGGCCTAAACATGGTGGCCATCTTGACCACTCTCACTCCTTACGTCCAGTTGATCACTGTGTTCTGTCAATTTAAGGAATATTGGAGTCGAATATTCAGGAGCAAGTCATGCAAAGATGGGAGTGGTGGTGATGAAGATCGGTGCCCTGGAAAGGGCCACTCTGATTTCACCCTTCTGATCTTTTGTTTTATTTAAAAAAGTTCTATGGACTAGCCTAATTTTCCTAGACCCTGGGCATACTGCCCTGAGCTAATTTGTTTGCCCGAATTAATTACTAGCAGGGGGTGGCAGCTTCATTTTCACAGAAGCCTTCTCTTTTGGAAGGAATGCCTTTTTATTCAAACAGTCCAATTTAGGTTCTTTGGTACCCAGTGTAAGGAGTACCTTGACATTTCCATAAAGATGTTGAAATGTTACCATCCCTGAAGAAACAGTTTCAGAATATGAAACCTTTATCTTTTTCTTTTCCCCCAAGGAAGAAAAACATCACCAGCTTAATTATCTCTGTAAAATAACTTCCTTATTTGCTTTTCATGTTACTCGTGGAAGAAGAGAATGATACAGTTTGTAAAGAATGAAAACAATTACAAATGATTTCGTGAAATTTGCTTTTGATTTTTGTCCGTGTAAATAACACCCCAATTGCGAGGTCAAAGGTGCTTGTAGGGTTATCTGTTGTTCTTCCAACTGATTTTTAAAAGATCTGTTAGGAGAGCAAATACAGTTGGAAAGATGTTCCTTGCGATTGTTGCTCCACACTGAGAAGCCGAAAGACAATGAACTTGTTATGTAGGTAATATATGAAAAAAATTTTAATTGTGAGAAAAATCACATAACATGAAATCTACCCTGTTTACAAATTTTTAAGGGTACAGTACAGTTTTATTAATGATATGCACATTGTCATACAGCAGATCTCTAGAACATTTTCATTTTGCAAAACTGGAACTCTATATCCATTGACAGCAACTCCCCATTTTCCCCTACCCCCAAGCCCCTGACAGCCACCATTCTACTCTCCTTCTGTGAGTTTCACTACTTCAGATGCCTCCATATAACTGGAATCATGAAATATTTGTCCTTCTGTGACTGGCTTATTTCACTTAGCTTATAGTCTCAAGGTTCATCCATGTTATAGCATATGACAAGATTTCTTTCCTTTTTTAAGGGCTAAATAATATTCCATCATATGTATAAACTGCATTTTCTTTATCCATTCATCCGCTGATTGACATTTTGGTTGATTCTACCTCTTGGCTATTGTGAATAATGCTGCAGTGAATATGGGAATGCAAATACCTCTTCGAGATCCTGTTTTCCATTATTTTGGATAAATCCCACAAATGCCATTATAATTCATATAATAGTTCTATTTTTAATTTTGGGGGATTCTCTGTATTGTTTTCCCTAGCGCTTGCACCATTTCACATTTCCACCAGCAGTGTACAAGGGTTCCCATTTCTCCATATCCTTGCCAACACTTACTGTTTTCTCTCTCTCTCTCTCTCTCTCTCTGTGTGTGTGTGTGTGTGTGTATGTGTGTGTGTGTGTGTCTGTGTGTTTATAATGTCTGTTCTAACAGGTGTGATGTGATATCTCATCGTGGTCTTGATTTGCATTTCCTTGCTGATTGGTGGTGTTGAGCATCTTCTAACCTCTTGGCTACTTGTATTCTCTTACGCCTTCCACAAAAAACAACTCAAAATGGATTAAAGACTTAAATGTAAGACCTGAAACTGTAACACTCCTAGAAGAAAACATAGGGGGAAAATCTTCATAATATTGGTCTTGGCAATGATTTATTGGATATGACAACAAAAGCAAAAATAGACAAGTGGGGCTAAAACTAAAAAACAACACAGCAGAGGAAGCAATAAATAAATTGCTTAATAAAAGCCAACTATGGAATGGGAGAAAATGCTTGCAAGCCATCTATTTGATAAAGAGTTAATGTCCAAAACTCATAAAAAGAAAGATTTTCTGTTGAACCCAGATCAGGAGTCAGCAAACTTGTTCTCTAAGAGGCCAGCTAGTAAGGATTTTGGGCTTCACGGGCCATATGGTCTCTGTTGCAACTACTCAGGCTGCTGTTGTAGTGGGAACACGGCCATAGACGATACATAAATGGATGAGTGTGACTGTGTCTCAATAAAACTTTATTTACAAAACCAGACTGGGATGGATTTGGCCTGTGAGCCAGAGTTTGCTGATCCTTAAACTAGAGCAGGGTTCTCCATCTGACTCTGTTAGCATTTTAGCTGGATCTTTTTTTGGGGGGCAGTGGTCATGGAGGGCTGTCCCATGCCTCCCAGGATGTTTAGTAGCATCCTGATGCTAGATACCAGTGGCAGGCTCCTTCCCCTCCACCCTAGTTGTGACAACCAAAAGTGTCTCCAAACATTGCCAAATTCTGGGGGCAAAATTGCTGTCAGTTGAGAAACTCCCATCTAGATGATCAAAATACTGATGAAGGGAAATAAAAAGTATTTCCCTAAAATTACAAAAAGTAAGGTAAGATGGAAGAATTGAAAACCATGGCTTGTTTGTCTCCGGTAGGTCAAGGTCTCCTCAGAGGGGCCATTATCACTGTCTAATATTGGAAAGCAGTTCAGAAACAACTGAAATGGCAACAAACTTGAAAAAAGTACTCTGTTAATACTGCAGATAGGAGCTTAGCCTACTTTTGCAATAGGCACGAGAAAGAAAACAGTTCGACACATTAGCATGTACTAATGGAACTTTCTGAGTTTGAGGGTTGGCTGTGAGTTGGAAAGCTGGAAAAAAAAAACCTAGTAGTTCTAGTTCTCATTTGAGCAAGGGTTTATTTTTTCTGCTTATCTGAATTCAGAACTGACACAGGCAGGGTGATTTTTGAAAGCACTCACGTGTTTCTCATTGTTTGGACAGGGCCAGAAAAAAAAATGGCTTGGTTTCACTGCAAATTGGCACTGACGCATGTTTTTGAAAGTTAAAAACAGTATAACATTCATGAGTGAATCTCAAAGAATGTTGTCTTCTTGTCCTTTAGAATAAACACCTGTGTTGCAAACGGAGTAAAAGCCATCTTTACTGGGAAACTGTTGGTTTCTCTTTCTTCATTGCTCTTATTTTATTTTTAACAACTCGAATTTTAAAGTACAATTTAAAATATTATAATTGAGATAATAGTTCTTTTATGTTTTTAAAGATTTTATTTATGTATTTGAGAGAGTGAGCAGAGAGAGAGGGACAAGCAGATGCCCCGTGGAGCACAGAGCCCATTGCGGGGCTCGATCCCAGGATCCTGAGATCATGACCTGAGCTGAAATCAGGTGTTCAACCAACTGAGCCACCCAGATGCCCCAAGCAAATCACAATTTTAAATTAAAAAGAATTACCCCACATTTTATCAGGAATTTCAGTGAAGCCTTTTTAGCTGACTTTCTTCTTGACCTGAAGAGCAAAGGAAATAACGGATCCCTTTCTCTTTTAATAAAATTCTCTTTAGTTGCTAGATATGGCTTTCTGATTGGAGGAGGAGTGGTCCACATCTTTGAAAGGAGCTGTTGCTTCCATGCTGTCAACCCCACTGGGATCATCCCTGTCTCCTGTGGCCACAGCCGATGCACTCCGTGACCCCGGTCTCCGGGTCACTACTAATGTAGTAATGAGACCATCTGGTGGATAAATGGGATCATTCCTTTTATACTTGGGATCCTGAAAAAAGGTGATGAGAACACATTCTTCCTAGCCTTCCCAGAAAGCCACATTTCAATTATACCCCAGGGGACCCAACTCCTGAAATCCCGTCTGTCTGTCCCGCTCTTCCCATGCCGACCCCGCCACCTTTCTTGTAAGCTGTCCGGCGTGCGTTTAAATGGAACCCATTTGACCACAGGCCTTTCTCTCTGCCCTTCAGGTTACCACGGCCTCTACTGTGAGGAGGAATATAACGAGTGCCTCTCTGCCCCTTGCCTGAACGCCGCCACCTGCAGGGACCTCGTTAACGGCTATGAGTGCGTGTGCCTGGCGGAATACAAAGGTGAGCACCTCTCAGCCTTCTTATGCCCGAGTGGCCTAAATGACGTCACGGATTTCTCAACTCAAATGCATAAACCTCTAATTGGAGCATTACATTATTCAGGGTAAAACCCAAATGCTGGAGATGCGAAGATTTATGGGACCGAAGCGAGCAATTAGCAAGTCTGGGGTTTCCTCTGGATAAACTGAGAAATCTCTCTCCTGCCCTTTCCTTCTTCCTCTATCCTCGCTCTTTTCTCTGTTGAATGTGTACAAAGCCGATGGTAAGAAGTGAGCCTAAGTGCCCCGTCAGACATTGATCGAAGGACAGGGCTGTGGGGCTCGCTGGGCAGAGACAGGATATTGTGCTCTTGGTGGAGGATGCAGGTGGAATCTCACATGTTGGAAAAAAGTTAATTCTCATTAAATGAGTCAGTTGCAAGGGAAATGTTAGCTCATTGGAGTGGATGCATGTCAAAGTCACTCTGGAAAAACAGCCGACATCGACAGAGTGTTTATAGTGTGCAGACCTTGTTCTAAGCCCTCGTGTGCATGAACTCACACAGTCCTCCCAATAACCCTGTGAGGTGGCAGTGGTGTCCCTCAGAAGCCCAGCCAGCGTGTCCCTAATGCCCTTTCTTCTGCCTCCCCAGTGGGCTCAATGGTGTGGCTCCATTCTAAGCCCAGACACCCTTGGACGGCACCACGCCAGGAAATCGTGTTTATCAGCTGCTGCGCACATTTCTCTAAGCCACAACTTCAGGGCTGGGTTTAGATTTTTGTAATGCCTCTGTGGGCTCTATTTATAGCCATTTCATTTAACCTCTGGCTCCCAGCACTGCTTACTTGATACCATCCATCTGCCTGGTAACCTGGCCTTGCAGCTGCTGCTCTTTCTCATTGGATGGACCCACCGTTATTTAGTGGTCTTTTTGGTGGGCCTTCAGGGTGTGTAGGCCACATGGATGAACTTGATCTGGTCTCTCTGGCTGGAAGGGATGAGGCTGGGCCAAGTGTTTGCTTTATGTTCAGTAGATCTACTTCTTCTCTCCCAGTGTGATGCCCATTTAGAGCCAAAGTCCACCATTTCTGCAAGGGCAGATGGGCTGGCTTCATTCATGTGGATTTCATTCCAGGGTTTTCAGAGTATTGAGAAATAGGGAGTCTGGTCAATTCTGGAAAGAAGAATAAAGGAGCAGTGAGTCAGGAGACCTAAGTAGCTCAGCCTAATCGTGCCACGGGCTTCCTGCTGAGCTGGGAGTAAACTCTTAAGCTGACCAGTCTTTATTTTGTCAGTATAAAGCAAAGACAGTGATGTTTACTGACATTTTGAAATTCTTCAATGACAAAATCAGTAGTGGATGTGCTTCGAAAATTAAAAATTCCGAGTTCTTCCGTTGATGATACAATTTTCCTATCTTTGAGGCATTGCTCAGGCTCTCGTGCCTAAGCAGTAACAAATACAATTACACACCATGAGCCACAGATACATATGTTGATCCTTCTATATATACTCTAAATTCCGCCCCTTCTGTCTTTCTGGGACTTGCCTCCATCAGTTACTGACTCTCTGTGAGGGATGACCCAAGAAGGAAAGTGACTCTGGAGGATATCCCAACATACCAGAGGACATGGATTCTCAAGGAGAGGAGGCAGGTGTTGGGAGCCTTTGCACACCACAAGGTTAGGGGAGAACCGAATCAATGGCTAGCAGAGCTCCAAGCACCCTCAGTTTACAAAGAGGAAGTATATGCTGTGAATGTGCTCCATGTGACCTAATGAGCTGCGGGGTGGGGTAGCTACAGATCTCATGGAGACTGGCTGCCCTCTAATATAACTGCACAGTTGGGCTGAGCCGGTCCTTTATTTTCTGTATGGCTGAGAGAAAATGGTCTCTATTCATTCCTGGAGAGCCCTGAGCCTCCCAAACTGGGAGGCCTCCACTCTGTGCCCTAGTATACAGGGTTACCAGTTGGCCGGCCTGTCTAGCACTGGAGGGGAGTCTCCAGCGGCATCTGTCTCTGCCTGACGTTGGCAACCTTCACCCTGGCCAGTACGGGGAGCCTGTCTCAGCAAATCAAAAAGGGAAAATAATCTAGAAAATAAAAATGAAATTGCAACAATAACCAACAACTCCAACCACTCCAGGGAGGGAGTGAAGAAAGTAATATATATTACCCAAACTTGAATCTGGATCTGGAAAAGCCAAAAGAGGAACTATTTTGTGGTGGAAGTGAAAATATGAGGAAAGGGAAATCCTGACTGACAAGATAGGAAATGTGGGGAGAAGATCCAGGAGCTCTGTTTCCGTCTGGATGGTGGATGCTCAGAGGAAGAAGGAACACATGGAAATAAAACCAGAATCAACTAATTACTGGAAGGAGAAGTCTATGAGCTGGAGAAAACTGGTTTTCAAATAGAATGAATAGGGCTTGCAGAACGCTAGAGGGGCTAAGGAAAGAGATGATACACCATTTGAGATTTCCTAGTAAAATTTCTAAATCTAAGGATGAAGAGAAATTTTTTTGTTCATAAGAGTCTTCAACAGGGAGTGCAAGTTACATACAAAAGAAAGAATCAAATCCGCACTGACCTTCTCCTCTCTGTAATGAAACTAAGCAATAGTGGAGCACTGTTTCAGGCTGCTCAGTGCAAAGGACAGGTAGTCCTTACATTTGAGGGCAAAAGAAAGACATTTCGCACATTTAAGGATACAGAAAACATAACACCATGTCCCCTTTCTAAGAAAATCATTTTAAAAAGTATTCTCACTCAGCTGGACCTAAATCAGAACAAATATAACTAGATAGGGGAAGATAGAGAACAGGAAGAAGAGCGTTGAACAGACTCCTTTAAATGCAGGGATAAACCTAAATAGATGATATTAAAGTGATTGTGGACGGTAATTTAATGGTGAAGAGAAGTCTTCTGAAAACAAGTTACACCTGCTTTACCAATTAGTTCTGCTGTGTGATGAATCACTACGAAGTGGTGGCTTGAAACGATACCCTTTTAGTTGCTAACGGTTCCTTTGGTCCAGGCATGTCTTCGTGGACTCCCTGCTTGGGGTTCCACAAGGCTGGAATCAGGATGTTGGCTGAACTGAGTTCTCATCTGAGGCTTGAATAGGAAAGGGTCAACCTCTGTGTTCCCTCCAGTTGTTGGCAGAATTCATAACCTTGTGGCTGTAGAATTCATGGCAGCTTGCTCCTTGAAAGGTAGCAGTGAAAGGGATATGAAAGAGAGCTTGTGCTGTTTCATGTCTCTCACTTCAGGAGGGAAGACTGCACCCACTAAAAATATCACCTAATTAGGTCTGGCCCCCCTGAGATCAACACAAATTGAACCGATTAGGGACGTTAACTGCACCTTCAAAATCGCTTAACTTTTGCTGGATGCTCTTGTTTCAAAGCTCACACGCAAGGGAAGGGTGTGACTCATTGAGGGTCCCCCTAGGGTGTCCATCATACCCATTCTTTTTTTTAAGATTTTATTTATTTATTTGAGAGAGAGAGAATGAGAGATAGAGAGCACGAGAGGGAAGAGGGTCAGAGGGAGAAGCAGACTCCCTGCTGAGCAGGGAGCCCGATGTGGGACTTGATCCCAAGACTCCAGGATCATGACCTGAGCCGAAGGCAGTCGCCTAACCAACTGAGCCACCCAGGCGCCCCATCATACCCATTCTTAAGGAAAAATTTAAATGACCACATTCAAGTTTCCTATCATCTTAACTAAATCCATGAGTTGAAGGGGGTGGGGATGGGAAGGGTTGGAAGACATACCCATCTGTTAAAGATCTCATCCCAGTGGGCAGGTAAAGTGATCATTTAATTTGGGTATATGTGTAGAGACCTTTAGGTTTAGATTTAAAGTAAGACCCCTGAAGGCAAAGCCTAGCAGCGTAAATGGTCAGACTTCTAAAGTAAGAGTGGTGGGGAGGGAGTGTTGTTGGGTGGTAGAAGGAAGTAAGAGAGAGGTGGAGGGAGCTAAGTCATGCCCTCCAATCTCTCCTTGGGGGATGGACATTTGGAAGCATTTCCCCGAACATATATTTACATGTAGGTTGTGGGCATAAACTCGGGAACCTACCAGACAGGTGGGCAGCAAGTCCTGACTAGTACTTACCTCTGGAGTTAGAACTTAGGTGGGTGGTGTGTTGAGGGTGGGAGTTGAGACTTGAACCTCTTACTTTACATATACATTTTTTTAAGTGGTGGTCTTTACTGTTTTATGTTAAAATAGAACTTAAATAAGTGAATATGACTTTCTAAAAAGAATGCGCGTAATAGGAGGTCAGGCAAGTATCGCTAAGAACATTTTGAAAAAGGAGAGCAAGGGGGGGGAGCTTTTGCCAGGTGTTTTATTATTATTTGTTTATTATTACTACATTTAGGTGTTATGGGTGCAAGAATGGACAGCTAACCAAAACTGAATAATGGCCCAGAAACCATCATCTGTAATAATGTATGACTCTTAAGGAGAAATTGCTATAAATGGGGAGGAATTGTTTTGTTTTGTTTTGTTTTTCATAAATGGTGTTGGAGAGATTGGGCTGCTAAGTAGTAGAGAAAAGAAATGTTTTTAAACTTCTAAATACATTCCATGTAAATTGGAAAAAAACACTTTTCATTGGCTCTGTCTTCCTCTACTTACTTCCTCTCTCTTCCTCTTTATTTTACAAGCAAGTTTCCCTAGAGTTGCTATAGATAGCATCTCAATTTGTAACATTTTTATTCTTTTCTTTTTTTTTTTTAAGATTTTATTTATTTATTTGACAGAGAGAGACACAGCGAGAGAGGGAACACAAGCAGGGGGAGAGGGAGAAGCAGGCTTCCCGCCGAGCAGGGAGCCCGATGCGGGGCTCGATCCCAGGACCCTGGGACCAGGACCTGAGCCGAAGGCAGACGCTCAACGACTGAGCCACCCAGGCGCCCTATTCTTTTCTTAATCCTCTTCATTTTGGATCTTGTCCACACCATTCTGCTAAAATGGATCTCGCGGTGACCTAACTGAAGCCTTTTTTCAGTGAGATCCCGAAGCCTACCCCTCCAGCTTCTGACTCCCAGTTCCTGGGTTCCTGCTTCCTGCTTCCTTGCCCCATTGACCGCTGGCTCCCTCTTGAAACTCACTCTGCTCTAGCTTCCTTCTGCGGCTCCGTTCCTGTGCCCTGACTCTTGTCTCCATGCCCTCACCGAATCCTTGCCCTCCGGACACCGTAAATGTCATTGGTCCCCAGGGTTTCCTTCTTGTCGCCTCCTTCTCCCCCCGACTCTTTGCCATCACCCAGCCCTGCATCCACTGCCTGCAGTGTTGGGTCCCCGAGCATGTGACACCTCCCTCCCTGACCTCTCCCAACCTCGTCTCTGTATTTGCTGTGACACTGATGGTCAACCTTGCAGAAATTCCTTCTTTCTTAGGCTAAATCATCATCTCCTGAAAGGCGGAGACTATATAAAGTTTCTTTTTTTCCTCCCATTAATTCTCTGCAGCTCTTGATGTGGTGGCTTGCACAAAGGCAAGTGCTCCACAGCCATCTTCAGTTGGATTGAAATTGCTGCTTAACACACTGATTAAATAAAGGAAACCAACGTGAATGTTTTCCCAGAAAATTTCCACTGTAGATCATGAAATTGTTAGAAGCAAAATGCGTGGAGGGACTTGGAGTGACCTCCCTTTGGACATAGCGAAATGCTCATCCCTCCTCCAAATTAGCTCAGAGCTAGTTCATGGCAAGACTTTTAAGACCTTGGTTAGTTCACAACTTCATATTGTCAAAAAGTCAAGTTTCCCCATATGCTGTTGACTTTTATTTTAGTAGGACAAACTACATGATCAACAGCATACTAATTTGGAATTTTTGGTGCCAAAGTTATAAAGAAAATATTTCAATTTTTAATTATGGAAACAGTGCAACAATAATACAATTTTTGGAAAGGAGAAAATTTGAGATATCTCATAGTTTTCAACAGAATACAAGAGCAGTAAGCATCTCTGTTGTTTCCATCCTTTTTAAATATCCATGTTTTCACAGATACAATGGACTATACCTATAATTTTTATATTGTTCTTCCCATACCTTCCTTTTGTAGTAGGTTTGATTTAGATTTTACTAGGAAGTCTTACTAGTTCTATATTAAATGGCTATGTAATATTCCCCTAGGGGAATATTTATCCATTCCCTTGTGGCATCTGATGTGAGGCTGTTATAAACAGTTCTGAAATGAACATCTTTATGCATATAATTTTTATACTTTCTGAATTTGGGGGGGTGGGATTGGGTTTCAGAAATGAGATCACTGGGTTGTAGGTTCGATCACATTGTACCTAATTGTTTATTTTAAAAGTCTACAGAAATTTGTAATTGAAGATGAGAACACTTTGTTTGCCCAAATTGCTTTTTTCTGTGTAACCAGTGAACAAGAATTTCTGGATATTTTGTGTATGTAGCCCTTCTCCAATAGTGGGATAGATACAAAAATGGATAAGTCAGGGTTTCTTCCTTTTTTGGGCTATTATTTAGCCAGAGGAGCAGACTGAGACTGGCACACACAAAAGAAGTAGTGAGGCCAAGGTCGAGATGTCAGTTGTCATTTCTGAGGGGAAGGAAGTTTAGAAGGGGTTGGCCTCTGTGATGGTTGAAATACTGGGAAAGTTTTTGTGGAGGAAATAAGCTTGAATAAAATAAGATGGTGTCTTAAAATGAATATTAAGTTCAAAGAACATATAGAGTTAATTTCTTTACCTGATTTAATTTTCCTGGAGCTAAAATAGTGACTTTTGGTTTTCAAAACACTAATCACGACTAAGTTGTGATGGCAACAAAGATTTACAATTGGTGTGCTCCTCTTTGAATTTTTGCTCATTTTAATTCTAAAATTAACTTCTATACAGAGCCCTGTTGGAATAGAGGTCTTTTCAGAAACATTGCCTCTCTATCCCTTAATATGAAAAGTATGAATTTTTATTAGTTTTGACTGAATTACAGTTTATTTTTGCTTGAGACTAAACATAAATTTCGTAATAGTGCGTGCTACGTCCTTTGCCAATGGGTGATGCATGTGTCGTTCCACGGACTTAATTTGAAGTGTGGACCTGGTTTTCCCTGACAAAATAGGGTGTTTTTGAGGCAGATTTGGAATGGCTTCTCACTCCTCTGGCAGTCCTACCTGTGTGTCAGCCAAAGTACACGGACCGTCGCCCCTCCTGAAAGGACAGGATTCTGGTGATACACCCAGAATTTCTTCCATGCGTTAAATCATGGCCTCTACTCTAAGGGACCTCAGAGATTTGTTGGGGGGGGGGAGATGGATCAGACAGGAGAACAGATAAGTCATGCTTTGACACAGTAAACTCTGTACACAGTGCGAATCTCAGCATGCTCTCAATGCACAATGGTGGAAAAATGGAGCTCTGTCTCGGGAGACTCAGGTTCAGCTTTCCAGAGAAAGAGCATTTGAGTTAGGCTTTGACAGATAGAATGTGCCAGGTGGAGACCAGCCTGGGCAGAAGGAAAGGAAGGCATTCTTGTCAGAGGAAATGGACGCCTAACACTCAGCGGGGTGCCAGTGTTCAGGGCCCCTGGGGAAGGGGGCCCGAGAAGGAGGGTTTGGCACATCAGTAGTGTTCATGACTCTCTATTCTCTGTATTCAAGGTTTCCAGTTCGTGGTTGTTCGGCTCTTAAGACAAGCTGAGCATGGGCACCTGGGTGTGACTCAGTTGGTTACGCGACTGCCTTCGGCTCAGGTCATGATCCTGGAGTCCCGGGATCGAGTCCCGCATCGGGCTCCCTGCTCAGCAGGGAGTCTGCTTCTCCCTCTGACCCTCCCCCCTCTCATGTGCTTTCTCTCTCTCAAACAAATAAATAAAATCTTAAAAAAAAAGACAAGCTGAGCGATATGACAAATAGTTTTTGTATAGGGATTAGCAAGGCTTGGCATATAGAAACCAAGTGCTCACTGGGGACTTTTAAGACCACCTTGCTTCATAGCCATCATGTTTCCATGAAGATGAGCTTTTGTCCGATCTTGCTGCCAGAAAATTCTCAATCTCAAGTGACCCAATATCTTTTGAAAAAGAGAAATAACAAGGGATAAAATTATTGCCAGAAACAAAACAAAAAACACCCAAAAGATCGAAATTGCTATTATCTTGGGTGTTTTCACCTAATCTATCTTATCAAAGTCTTTTAAGGTTAAGATGTTCGAATATTTAACCTACAATTTGCTTTTCTGCCTGATTTGAGAAATGTGGTCCTCTGTGTGTTAATATATTCATTGTATTAATATTATGCAGGCTTCATTGGCTAATGCATTACTAGAAACCCAGTAAAGATCATCTCTGGTCTTTCTTTCTTTAGATCTAATGGACATCTTTTTAGATTCCAGGCATCTCTGAACTTTGGTCATAGCTGTATTTCCCATTACATTTGAAAGCCTTTTCTGTCACCTGGTTTCCAGTGATCAGCCCCGTGGGAACTTGAAAATATGTAGATCTTTGTTTTTTGATAAACACTTTGAAGCAGAAAAGACTGTTTTGCATTTTATTCTTTTGGTTGAGCCCGTGCTACTTGGGAATCAGTGGGAAAATAGAAGCTTCTGGGTGAAAAGGCTGTACACACCCAAGTGAGAAAACATTACCAGTTTTATGCACATCTTTAAATTAGTTTGATCTCAAACATCACCTGGTTTGCCTGGGTTACTTAAGGACCCTGAAAGTCGGGGAGGCTCATTCCAGTCACTGGAGACAGGGAGGGAGCTTGGATGGGGCTTTAGGGGGCCACGTCCCACCAGGCCCGAGGAGGTGGGATCGGGGTGGTAGGTGCAGGGAGAAAAGCCAGGCAAGGACCTAAAAGGCCCTTTGGGAAAATATCTGGCAGACTATTATTCATGGGATGGGCATGAGGGGCAAAGGATAAAATGGAATGAAAAACCATCCATTCTAAATGCTTTGCCAGGCTCAAAGAGGTTGTTAGTATGAATACAGATAGGCAATTCTGTTTTTCTTTCCTCTTACACTTTTTTTCCTCCTCCTTGAGCCCGACTTCTTAAGACACTGAAAAAGAAATGATAGACAAAAATCCCAACAAGAATAATTTCAGTGACTAAATGATGAGTCACTGGGTGTGGCAGTCCTTTGCACCAGATGAGCTCAGTAATGAAGTGGAGAGCAAATTGAGTAAATACCATTCCGTTACTATTTGCTTTCTGCTTGTTTTTCATGAGGCTGTCAGGAAGGGTGAATGTATCCCTATACACATCCTTATACAGAATATAATATAATCTATCTTCCCCTCCCAAGGGCAAGGGATGAGAGAGAGAGAGAGGCGAGATTACTCCATTCATCTGTCTTGACCTTCCGGTGAAACAACAGCAGAAGTCTTACCTTTCAAATAGCACTGGGTTTTTAAAGTTTTTTAGGAAATTATAAAGCAATAATTACTCATTGAAAAAAAATTCCACCAATACAGAAATCCCTGATGTGAAAGCCAAAATAATTCAGTCCCTCAGCCCTACGTTTCCATACACACAGTCACACATAAACTTTTTTTTTTTTTTACACCCATGGGAAACTGCTTTTGCTGTAAAGATTTGTAAAATGCCTACTTTTTGTGAAATGGGTGCTGAGCTCTGTGGAATTTCGTACATTTCCACAGCCAGTCTGAGCTCATTCTCGGCAAACTACTTAGCAAGCACAGACTCAGATTCAGATAGCTGGTGGTTTTAAATCCCAGCTGCGCCCCTCCCCCAGCCTTGTGACCTCACGTGCTTTTTCTTGGTCTCCTCATCTGTAAAATGGGGGTGGGGGAGGAATAAGGCTATTTGTCTCCTAGTGTTGTTGCCAAGATCCAGTGAGATGCAAAGCCCGGTGCGGGGGTCTGGGACAAAGCTAGTGCACAACACGTTAACTTTGGTACATGATGATCGGATTTGGTCTTTTAGAATAAAGTCTAAGTACCCCGTGGCTCCCTTTCTGCTCTGCAGTTCCCCAAAGTAGAAGCAGAGCTCATTTCAAGATCTGACTCCTCAGCTTTCCCATCAGGAGGCTGCTTATTAATTATATCGATATCTTATAAAGGATGTCTGGCTATTTTCTGTTTCTTCTGGAGACTTTGAAAACATTCTGATAAATACTATCTTTCGGGCTTCTAACTTGCTGTTCCCCAGACTTTGGGACAGGTCGCCAGAGAAAGTACAGATAAATGACAATGGTGGGACCTAAAAGCGGAGAATGGATTTGTTGTGTCCTCATAAGGCTTGTCCTCACGACAGTCAAGAGTGGGCACACGGGTGTGCACACACACACACTCACGCACACACGTGTGCCTCTGGGAACCTGCCTTCACACAGTTGTTGGGCTGTCCCAACACTTGGCTTTTAAAGGCCATGGGGGCTGGAGATCCCTTAACGAGTGACCCCTTTTGCGTCTGTTTCTCCGCAGGAATACACTGTGAGTCGTACAAGGACCCCTGCGCTAACATCAGCTGTCTGAACGGAGGCACCTGTGACGGCGAGGGCCTAAATGGCACCTGTGTCTGCGCACCCGGGTTTACAGGCAAGTGAGCCGGGAGCTGAGTTTTCAAATCTACCCCCAAATCCCGAAGATGGCAGCTGTTAAGAACAAAACAGACACACAAACAAAAACAAAACAAAAACAAAAAACCTCAGAAATCTCTACGCATACATTATTGCAAAATACGAAAACGGTTGCAAAATGCGACTAGGCACCGCTTGGACAAAAATCTATAAAACAATTGGCTGTGTTGTCATTGCAGGAGGTTCTTCTGAAGCCAGCATTTGGTACAGAGACTTGCTGAGATTGTCATTGCTATACGTTTCCAGAACCGCAGCTTTGAAACACAAGCAATGAGCCATTACGCCAGCAGCTGAGAAATTTAAGTGTTCACTGAAGGGGAAAGGAAGGATCAAATGCATCTTTTCTAGACATTGCACTGGGTGGCCACATTTATTTTTACGGAAAGATGCAACAGCGGCAGGATACTGAAAGATGAAGGCAGGTGGTGGTGGGCAGTAAGGGAGTGACTCCAGCGTCAGCGGCGCTTGTTAGTGAAGGTACAGACGCTGGAGGTGTGGGGGATGGGGAGAGAAAACTGCCAAGAGCGCAGTAGATTGGGAGGGCAGGGGGAAGGAGGCAGGGCTGCTTGCAAGAGAAGCCCTGGTGGCCCCTGAGCTCTGAGTGGGAAGAGTCATTTCTAGACTAGGGATCCTTCTAGATCACCTCCTACGCTGTGGGCTTCAGGGAGGTTTTGAATCCCTGAAATTGGATGTGAAACATTGTATGGATGTGTATCTGTTGAGAGGAGGTTCCCATTTTTGTTGTATTCTCAGAAGGAACCATGAACCACTGGGGTAGAAAAGGTCGATCCTTTGCTTTTCCATCAGAACCCAAGAGTCCTGAAATGTAGAGCGTAGGACAAGTCGAGGTTTCCAGGGCTTGCTCAACCAACAGAAGCATCTGGGTCACTCTGGTTTGCGAGTTGGGAAAGGTTGACATATAGAGTGCTCACAGAAGAAGGTGGGGACTTAGCTGCAGGAGAGCACCTTGCCCGCTCCCGGATCCCTGCTCCCCTCTCCCCTGCCGAGCTGCTGCGCTCCCCCCCACCAAACCCTGGCGGATTTCACTGGGGAAGATGCCAGCAGTCAAGATGTGGGAGAAGCAACGTCTGATCTTCCTTCTATTTATCTGTGTCACATCCTGTGTTTTTCCTTTTGGGTCTTCCTGGGACTGAGAAGTGGGCTCATTCCAGAAAATAATTCGCAGATGGTTTTGTTTTGCTGACTGGTTTATAAACACACACAGACGTTTATACTCATCAATGGATGCAAAAATAATATTGGGGAAGCTTTCTGGGTGTTTCCCCCCACCCAGACATTTTTATCTCACAAATCATAAAAAGCATGGAGGGAAGATTAGAAAATATAAGACCATAGGAAAAACCCCCACCGCTTAGCACTGCACCGCTCAGAGGCAGCCCTCGTTAATATCTTGATACATATATCCAGAGATTTTCCTGAAGGTCTGTGTGTATAACATACAGCATATAGTGTGTACGTGTGTATATTTGAATTCAAAAAGGAATTGCATTGCCCCTACTATATTGTAACCTACTTCTCACTTAAACATACATGTATATCATAAATGTTTTATCATTTTTACTGGCTGCCCTATAGGCCATTATATAAAATGTTTTTTGTCCTAACATATGGCCAATTCAGCTTTTGGGGGAGTTGAGAACTTTTCCCTATTGTAAACAACATTGCTATGAGTATTCTTGTATGTACATCTTTGTGGACTTGTCTGATTATTTCTTTGAGCTAATTTCCCGGAGTCCCAGGGTCCAGGAAAATAGGTACATATTTCCATATTGCTCTTGAGAAAAAACACTGTACCAAATTCACTCCTACCGAGAGTGTACAGGGACACCTGTTTCCTTGACTTCATAGAGATGCTGAGAATTGTCATTTTGGTGGCCAAAAATACCCTTTAAGTGTTGTCTTAGTTTGTAGGTCTTTGATATTCCTAGTGAGGTTGAATACTTTCAAAATAAGTGTGTGGTCATTTGTCTCTCTTCTTTTATAAACTCCCTATTCATATACCCTCTTTGCTTTTCTACCATTTATGTTAACCAGCCTTCCTACCTTCCTTCCTTTCTTTTACTTTAAATTTTTATTTTAATCCCAGTTAATGAACACTTATGTTAATCTTTATTCTTGATTTGAAATAGCCCTTTTTAGTAAGGATATGACATTTTATATTCCATAGGTTGAAAATACTTTTCTACTGTCATTTGCCTTCTAAATGTATAGGAGTGTTTTGTTTTCCTATATTTTATTTTTGTACAATTAAATCTTGATATTTTCTTTTGCTTTCTTTTCTTGTAGTTTCATGCTAGAAAAACCCTACACATCAAGATTTTATAAACATTCTCCTATATTATCCTAATAACATAGGAGTTAATTTTGTGCATGCAACTCTTTAATCCATTTGAAATTTATCTTGGTATCTTATGGGAGGTAAAATGCAATCTTTTCTCCAGAATATTTACCAAATCTCCAACTTCCTAATCAGCATTCGCTCTTGGGTATCTCTCAAAGATACTTGGAGGTATAGATTTTCTTCTCCCTTCCTTCTTTTTTTTTTTTTTTAAGATTTATTTATTTATTTTAGAGAGAGAGGGGGTGGGGAGGGGCACGGGCAGAGGGAGAGAATCTCAAGCAGACTCCCTGAATGAGCGCAGAGCCTTACTTGAGTCTTGGTCCCGGGACCCTGAGATCATGGCCTGAGCTGAAACCAAGAGTGGGATGTGGGATGCTCAACTGACGAAGCCACCCAGGTGTCCCCTCCCTTCCTTCTTGAAATGTTTGCTAGCTCAATAAATGGTATTACTAGCACCTCAAGTTGTTCTGGCCAGAAACCAGGGACTCATTTTGTCCTCTCGTCTTTTTCTCCCTTACATGCATCCAACCACCGAAGAATCCTAGAACCTCTTAGTTGCTGTCATTTCCTGGAGCCAATACTGGGCTGCCTTTATGTCCTGCCCACACGAGTACAGCGCCTCTAACTGGTCTCCCCACACCCCTTCGCCTTCACCCCTAACGCATTCCCCACACTGCGGAGACCTTATGAAATGAATCTCTAATCCCGTTGCTTGCTGCTTAAACATTGCTTATTGGTATTTCATTGTTTTCAAGAAAAAGATCAAAGCCCTCAGCATGATTGTTGAGACCCCAGCCATCTGGCCCCATCCAGCATTTCCAGCCTTGCCCTGGCTGGTTCCTGAACACCCCGAGTCAGGATCTTCTCAGTAATGTTCTTCCCTCCATCTCCTGCCTCCTGGTCTCCTCTGCTCCCCCACCCCATCCCTAGGCATCTCTTCCGCGGTACTCACCCTAATTGGAGGGAGAGGTTGGACTCCTCCGTGAAGCAGATTCTAACCTCACTCTAAACTGGTCTTTGAAAACAACAGATGTCTCTTTCTCTTCAGCCCTGGTAACTGTTCTGGCTGCAGAGGACCACAGAACAGTTCCCAAAGTTGTTTTGGAGATCTGTGCTGTTAATATGTTTTATAGAACACTGATCCCATGAGATGCTTCTTGGAAAAAGCATCTTTGGCCAAGTAAATTTGGGGCATGGTACCATGTGGAGATTCATAAAGGGTGTCTGGGAACTGCAGGCTCTGAGAGGTCGTACGGCAGAGAATTTTATTTGCCTTTGTTTATTTTCCAAATATTTTTGATCATAGAACCTTTCTTCCCCCCTTAAGAAGAACCTAGAGTATTCTGAGAGTTAGCAGGCATGGAAGAGTCTGGTAAAATATTCACTTCCACCACGTAAGGAATGGTGCTGCCTGTCCTCCTTGAATTGCTACCTTGGTACCAAATACTCTTTCACTTTACCTAAGAGTTAGCAAAACTTACTCTTGGCCAACTATTAAGCACTCAAAAGCTCCCTAATTGACTAAGTGGAGTGAATTAGGACAATCATTGTCAGATAATTAGACACTCAATCCAATGGCACATTTACCTCATGAGATTCGCTTTTTCAGCTTAGGTTGATTTTGCTCTTCTTCTAGGTTGTTTAGGTGACACCTTAGATTATTGATTTGAGGCTCTTCCCTATTTCTCATGTATAAAATTTGGTGCCACAGATTCACCCTTCAACAATTCTTTGGCTGTGGGGGCACCTGGGTGGCTCTTGGTTTCAACTCAGGTCATGATCTCAGGGTCCTGGGATTGTGCACCATGTTGGGCTCTGCACTCATCATGGAGCCTGCTTGGGATTCTCTCTTCTCTCTCTCCCTAGAGTAAATAAATAAAATCTTAAAGAAAACAATTCTTTGGCTGTGTCCCACAAATTTTATGTCATATTTTCATTTTCATTCAATTTTGTTTAGGTTCCTTTAGACTTACTCTTTGATCCATGGAGTATTTGTAAATGTGTTATGCAGTTGGGGCTTTTTTCTTTCTTTCTTTCTTTTTTCCATGTACTTTTGGGCACTCCTGGGTTGCTGGTTTCTCCAGCATCTGGTCTGGAACATAAGAAGCCAGAAGAACACTCAGGAGCTCACCGCCACATTGTTCCATGGGTCATGAGTTTCCCTGCCAGTCTGTCTCCTCCTGACCCCTCAGAGTCTTCTCATGTTTGTTTTCTGTATAATGTCGAGAGTTTCTGCTTATAGGAGGAGTAGGAAACATATTTCTGTTGCACCGTTTTGGAAGCAGAGATTTCATTCTGGCTGCTTTTAGGATTTTTCCTTGATTACTGGCTCTTAACAAATTGATCACGATGTTCCTTGGTGTGATTTTGTTGGTGTTTATCCTGCTTGGGATTTGGTGTAATTCTTGGATCTGTGGTTTTATAGTTTCATCAAATTTGGAAAATTTTTAGCCATTATTCCACCAAATATTATTTTATGCCTCACTCCCCTTTCCTGGGACTTTAATTACATCTGTTAGACTACTTAGAATTGTACAACAGGTCACTGAGTCTCTGTTGAGTTTAAAATAATTTTTTTTCCTGAGCCTCCATGTGTTTAGCTTCTATTGCTGTTGTCAAGTTTACTGATTTATTCTGCAGAATCTAGTCTGCTGTGAAAATCAGCCAGTACTGTTTTTAATTTCAGATATTGTATTTTTCATATCTAGAAGTCCCATTTGGTTCTTTTCTATATCTTTCCTTTCTATCCTCATTTTGTTCATGTTTTCCTTCACATTTTGAGCAAGCAAATTCCTTGTTTACTCACCATCGTCTGTGATTTCTGCATCTGTGTCTTTGGACTGATACTTCTTTTGGTTATGGGCCACATATTCCTATTTCTTTGCACAGCTAATGGTCCTTGTGTGGATGGACAGTCATGGTGAGTTAAGTTATTGAGTGATTGGGTTTTTTGTGTTTCTTTTTTTAAGTGCTGCCCCTCCTTCTCCTCCACCCCCCGGCAGGTAGGTAAGTTACTTGCTGGCCTGACTGATCCTTCCAAGGTTTGTTTTTATATTTTGGGGAGTGGGTCTGTGGTTGCCTTTTCTCTAGGGATAGAGATGCCCTAGTCCTGAGGTGCCACCTTTTCCCACCGAGGCACTGGGTGACCAATGAAATATCTGCATTCTGACTTGTGAGACTTTGAACACGGTCCTCTAGGAGCTCGGGGAACTGCTCATCCTTCGTGGTGTTTGCCAAGCCCATGGAGTTCCAACGTACTCACACGTAGGATTTAGCAACAAACTCAAGGGGATGCAGCACATTTCTGATTCTCTTTTCCTGACCGGCTCTATCTTCTTTGGGAGCCTGTCCCACACGTTGCAGCTACCGCGTCCCCCACAAAGTCCGGTTGTCCTTGGTTCAGGGAGACACTGTGTTCTCATTTGGCTGCAGGCAGGAAGCCAGGACGATCACGGCACTCAGCTGTTCTGCTTTCCTTCTCTTGGGTGAACTGGCTGTTGTCTAATGTCTCAAAAGTGTCTTTCCTTAAATATGTATTTCATCCGCTTTACCATGGAAGGCCAAGAGAGCTTTCTGTCACTCCATCACAGCAGAAGAAGTTCCAGATCATTTTTAACATTCATTTCATCTGGAATAAAATACCTGAGAAGCATGAAGGAGGTATAGTTAAAGTACCCAGTCCAGCGCCTGGCACACAGTAGCTCTATATTTAATACTCAGTATTCTAAATATAATGATTTTCATTGACAGTGTGGGCTGTGTTAATTGAAGGGTTTACTCACAACAGTGACTTTTTAATTTTTTTCCATTTTAATGTATTTGAGTAAAGCATACAGAATTAAAGGGCACACTTGTAAATTTGCATAAATACTATCAAATTTGATACCTACTCTACGTATTACCTCTTAGGAAGTAGTAGATTGAAAAGGAATTGTAAAAGATTTAAAGCTCAGACTCTGATTTCCAGCCTTAGTCAAGTAGAAATTTCATTATGTATTCTCTTTACAAATGTTATTCAAGCACAACAGTGATTTAAAAGTAATTGATTTTTCCCCAACTCAAATTAAAAAAAAAAAAAGTAAACGAGTCAACAAAAAAGTCATCTGGCTCAAGCCAGCAAAAACATAAAGATTTATTAAGTCAGCTCTGAGTAAGGCACGGTGATATAATCTACTAAGAACTCTTCTAAAATAAGCCAGAATGCATATTGCTTGAGTGGAATGGTGGGGTGCTGAGGCACTTACAAAAACGTAATACTCTTACTGTGGGAAACTCGAAATGAATTTACATGCAAATGAATATACATACAACAAAGTTGCTCTCTATAATTCATAATAAATCTTCAAATACTTTGCGTAAGACTGATATCAGAAAGCATATCATTGTAAGGCAGAGAAGAGTGGTTGTGTTTGGGAGTCTTCTGGTTGAAAATTTTCCTCCAGGGGCTCCATCATCAGAATCACCCCATGTCCATATTCCTACCGCCAGCTTAGGGCACGGTGAAGGCCTAGAACTGAGAGCCAGGTGGCGGATAAGCGATTCAACCAGAGGTGCAGGAGCCTCAGTCTGTAAGATAGGCCATTAGAGTAATCCAAGGGTCGCTGTGCCCCATGCGTCACCCCTGGGGTCAGCCAGAGCACCTGTGCTATGGAATTAGCTGCTGGCTGTTTGGGACCCAGAGTTTATATCGTTAGCTAGTGTCATTCGATCCATCTCCAGTATGGCTCTAAGAACACAGTGGTGAAGATATCCAGACGTGGATGGGCTTGGGACTCTCTGTGGTCCCCAGTCCTTTAGATCCTGAGTCTTGATAAGTTTATCCATACCTACAAGTTCATTCTATTTCCCCCTGTCATTCTCTATTCCTATCAAATCCTTTCAGTCTGGGGGGGCCCGGGAGGAGACAAACCTACGGACCGCAGACTTTTCCCAACTACATTAGTGCCCCTTGGAGATCCAAGAACCAATACATGCATTAGGGCTAGTCTGGACCCTGGATTGGGCATTTACCTCGCTGGTCCAAAAAGCTCTGGACCAGAGCAGGAATGGATGGGCTGGACTAGCTCTAGGACTGCCCAGAATTTAGGGGATTAGAGGGGTTTGACGCTGACATTGGATTTGCGGAGCAAAGTGGAGCTTCTGAGTTTTGCGGGGCGGTGGAAGCACAGAGAAGTCAGGCTGTTTCTCCAACTTTGGCTGCAAAGGTAACAGGGCATCTTATTGTAGAACTTGCAGTTTTCACATGGCCAGCTGAGGACAGCCACTGTCCAATAAATACCTCAATTAAGTTTGTCTTCCCAAATGGTTGGAAAGTAGTACAGATGTGTATGTATTTGTCAAGGCCTTTGATTTAGTCCTTTTAATGTTTCTCAGCACGTTCTTGTTTATATGTCTCCTCAACTAGTCTACCATGTAATGCCGGCTGTAATAGTTTACTCTGTGCCCTTTTACACTCAGAGCGATTGCCCCATTAATAGCAAGACAACCTTTGAATTAGGTTAGTGAGAGGAAATCAATTTCATGGCTTTCCCATTGATGTAAATGACTATTTACATTTACTATTTAATTATTGCGGGAAGCACATTCACTTAGACACTACTGAATTACAATCAACCTAGTAGGGCCTCCAAGGAGTAAATGTTTTATTCGACAGATTTCACTTAGTTAAAAATAAAATAGACGCCAGGTAAGAAACAAGTGTGAAATGAAACAGGCACGAAATATTTCAGCGTGAGATTCCTGCTCTAAAATGGGCTGGGAGCGACATATGGTGGTTTCATAAAGGCGAGGTAAACCACTAGCAGATTAGAAAGTCCTTTAATACTAGTTAAGTAAGCCTGGAAGTAACTATCCGCGTGTACACTGAAACATCGCCTTTGAAAACGGACAAAATATTTGATTTTGCGCCTTTGCTTTGGTTGATGACTGTAGCAGTGCTAGGAGTTTTTTGGTTTGTTCTGTTTTTTAAGTATCACTTTTTACATGTATCTAAGCAGATAAAAATTTCTTTTTCTCATTCTCAAACTCTTAAGAGAAATTGCCTCAATTTGAAGTATCCTGTTCCATTCATTTGATGAGATGCCTTTCGGTTTGAGACGCATACCCATCTTGTATTGACTCATAGTATGGCTTAAAGTCAGTGAAGGTCGCTTGTTTGTGTAACTTGTAATAACGAGCTATTTCCTGTAAGTTGGTGTTTGGACCACCATGACATTGGCCCATGGTCTGGTTTGTTAGTTTAAGCCAGGCTCTCTCCGGTGGGGGCAGAGATGCCCCAAAATGTTGGGTCTAGGCAGGGTCAAGAGCTCTCTTTTTCATCATGGGGGAAGGACAGGCTGGAGTGAACGTGAGCTTCCCCGGGGTCATAGTTTCCCAGGGGAGACTGAGTCAGAGCTAGGCTAACCCTAGACCTCAGAACTGTCTTTTCTTGTGGGAGGGGGAGTTGCTGATGCTCTTCCTGTGCATTTCCATCTTTCCCAGAAACATATCCAGGGATTTGGAACGTGAAGTAAATGTTCATAATTGACTCTGGCTAGGCACACAGCTGTGCCCTAGAACTATCCAGAAAATAGTCAAATATCCAACACTTGGCCACAAAAAAAATCATAAACTGTGAGTTTTGGCTTTCTGGAGTTTCAGAAAAATAAGAAGATTCAGTGGATGAAATTCAAAATAAAATAGACTTTTTAAATAAAATCAGGAACCCCAGTTCGCTTTTCCCATCAACCTCAAAAGGTTTATTCAGACGTGAGAATCAGCCTCAGTTAACTATTTGACTCGACTAAAGGAGATTCTTTGGACCAGTGCCATTTTTTTTTTTCATTTTTAGTTTTACTTCAGCAAAAGATCCCTTGTCTGGCACTCTGGGGAGAGTTCCCCACTTCATGTAAACAGCCAATTGGGCTCCGTTGCTGGAGACCGTGACCCCGGCCTCGGATCTCCACTTGGCCGGAGCAGTGATGGGTGACAGCGCCGCTGGTAAAGCCAACTGTCATCACTGCGTTTCTTTATCTCTGTAGGTGACGAGTGTGACATCGACATCAACGAATGTGACAGTAACCCGTGCCATCACGCCGGCACCTGCCTGGACCAGCCCAATGGTTACACCTGCCACTGCCCTCATGGCTGGGTGGGTGCAAACTGCGAGATCCGTAAGTATTATGCTGTTGTTTAACCTCATATTTTCATTCAATGAGAAGAGGGCACTGAGTGTGCCCAGGTGGCCCCTGTCAGCGACAGATGGGCAGTGGGGCCAGAGGGCTAACCTGAGTCACCCGTGCCTCCCGAGTCCCAGAGGAGTACCTTTGCTCTCTGCTCTGTGCCCCTCCCCCTCCTTCCTGAGTCTGAAGCCAGCCTTTCTACTGGGATGAGCATGTGCAGATGTCATCCAGAGTTCACTGCTCCTAAGACAGCCAAAACTGTGCCGAACAGAGAAGCATTAGAATCGTATCACAAAATAGAGTCTTTGTGTTAAAAACATGAAAAAGCACCCAGAATATAAACTCGCTTTGCATTTATGTCTTCAAGCGTCTTCAAACGTATTAGGTTCCATCCGTGGCCTTGAGAACAGTCCAGCAAGGATGAGGGTAAAAGAAAATTGGAAAAACATTACGAGCTGCGGAGAGCAAAGTGTTCTCTCTTAGAGATGAGCCCGCAGAAGTTTGAAAATGTCATAATCAAGATTTCATGTATTAAAAGGGTGGGTCTGCCAGGATGGAGGTGAAAGTGAGAACCGACACCGAGTTCGGAGTTCTAGTTGTTTGGGAAACTGGGAAAAACTCAACCGTGAAAGGGGTTTTCTTTTCACTCAAGTTCGTTCAGGGCAAGGGATCTTCCATAAGGGCCCCCCTCCTGGGCTCTCTCAGCCCTCCCCTACTTTTCGTCAGGTAGAGACGGCTCATCTGCTGTGCGAGTTTGGAAGGAGGCAAATACGTACGCAGAGCCCCGTCTGTCTGTCTCCTTCTGGAGGAGACAGCTGCCCCTACTCCTCTGTTCTTTGTTTCAAAAACGACCTCCCACGGGTGGTCCGGCAGTGCCCATGGAGCCCTGGGCCCGTCTCCTTCCCAGCGTGGGCCTGAGGTAGGGGCCACCTTCTCCAACATCTGTTTGACCAGTAATGCTCTCCGGGCTCCTCCCCGCTTATCCTTTGTCTTTTTGCTCTGGTCTCGGAGCTCGAGAGGGGAATAAGGTCGTTATTTTCCGGGCTCCCCATCATCGACTTTCCTAAACACCCGTGGACGGAGTGGTCGTAGCACCAACTGGCCTTGCTGAAGATGGGCAAGAAGTGTTGTCGTGTTGAAGAAAGATACTGAAAGGGATTCCATGGTCAAAGGGCAATGGCTATGAGCTGGTGTAGGATGTTAAGTCCGTTCGGGGTCTGTTGGCAGAAAGCATCCCAGCCTTGGCTCAGCAGGACCTTGGTTCTTCCCCTGGCGGGACACTCATTGTGTGGCTGCATTGAATTGTGCCGAGCCTCAGTTGACTTACCCATAAAATGAGACCAGTTTTCATTCTAAAATTTGGCAATGCTGTTGGAAATGACAAAGTTTGTGCCTTGGGGCAGAGTAATATCTATTTATAACTTTTAGATCTTAATTATGAAGATAAATGTATAGGAGGGTATGGTTAAGAAGTCAGGAATACACAAGAGGCCCTTAGGAAGTTTTTAAGTGAAGTGCCATAATTATAAAAAAATTGAAGTTTTACTTCCTTCCAGTGATGATGATATAGACAAAAGATATACAAAGATGGAATAATAGAAAGGGTAAAAGTTGGCTTCAAATTCTGGCTCCATCATGTGACCTGGACAAACAAATATACCTCTTGGGGCCTTGTCATCCTCACTTATAAGATGGTGATGGGAAGGTGCCGTGAGGCAAACATGTGCACACTTCTGCTATGCAGTAGGCACTAAATAAATGCTAATTTACTGTGGCTTATATATATATACCATGAGCTACTCCCTGGGAGGACCAACCTTCGGCAGCTGTCTTTTTAGATGTTGCATGCCCAGGGCATGGGCCACACTGAGTGGCCAGGTGTGAGGGGGGGCCCATCACAAAATTTTTTGGTCTACACTCAGGCTGTTTGCCTGCGATAGCACTTTCCATTTGATGACTTCATTTGCATCTCTCCATTGGGCCAAAGGCACTAAAATCAATGTCATCACAGATTAAGCTCTGCTAGGTTCCAGTGTTGGATGCTTCCACCCTTGACCTGAGTGTACAAATGGAGAATGTGCAGGTGAGGTCTGCTATGACGTGTAGCTGGAACTGGTGGCCAGCATCTAGAGAACTGGATCTGAATCAAATGGGATGGATCTAGGGACCAAGAGAGGAGAGTGCCTGGGTGGTACAAGGTCAGGTGGGTCGATCCCAGCAGGAAGGCTCAGATGTACACAGAGAACTGTAGCCCACATAGCTACATAGCACAGAGGCCTCCAGGGTGGTCAAAAGTGGTAAAGGAGCCTCCCATCAGCCTGACCTCTGCCTCCAGAGGCCACATTGCCTGCCTCCCTCTCTTGCTTAGCAGTCTGCTTCAGCCAAAACATTGTCCTATTTTCTCTTCCGTGGACAGATCAAGTTTGTTTCTGCCTTCAGGGCCTTTGCCTGTGCACTGCACTATGTCTGGAGTTTTTAGATTTTAGCACAGCTGTCTTCTTCTCTGCACATTGACTAACCCAATAGTCAGTGTTTCTTAGAAATTTGCCCTTTTAGAGATATTTATCTGTTCCCCGTCAGTAATAAGGAGCAAAAATCTAGCAGACCATAAAGATTTACCAAAGCCACCCAGAACATTGATCCAGAACTATCTAAAAGGATCATTTAAATAGCTTTAGTGTTTTATAATTACTCTGAAACAAATGCAAACCCCAGGTCTTGGAAAGTAACAAAACAACCTGGTGAAATTTTAACTATCTCTCATCCATTCTTACCAACTTGGGACTGACAACAATTCTGGTCGGGGGTTTTAATAAAAATTTTGCCTTCCTAGAGTCAAGGTCTAACATTTACAATTCCTGTATATGTTTATGTAGTGTTGTTTTGTACCATCTGTGTAGGAGCTGTGAGGTTTATACAGGTAGAGTTACAGTCACTCTTGCTGACCAAGAACACTTGGTCAGTTAAGGACATTGAACAGTTGAATCTATGGTTAAACTATTAAATTCATGATATTTTGCAGTTGACAAATAGGTGAATAGGTGGTTTATAATTCAACCAATAATCAAGGGCCTCCTCCCATCAAACATTGAACACTAGGCCCAGGATATAAAGGTTAATGAAGCAGCCCCTGCTTTTAGGAGCTCATAATCCATGGGTAGGTCATGCTTTGTGGTGGGGTTGCTGTGGGTTTTCTGCAGGCTGCTCTAGGAACCCAGGGAAGGGGCCCAGAAAGAGTCTACATGGATGTCTTGGGACTCTCCTCCCTAAAACGCACGGAATTTCATAATGGTTGAAGAAACCCATGACATGATTATGTTATATGAACAGTCCTTATCGTACAAATTGGTTAGGTTCTTCAGTTCTCATTTTTGTATAAACTAGGATACTTTAATATATATATACTTTATATATATATATATACTTTAATATATAGTAAAATAAAATTAATTAATCTTCCTCCTCCTCCAGACCTCCACTTCACTCCCCAAAGGTAACGATCATTAGCCGTTTATCGTGTATATTTCCAGATGTATCCAGTCAATTTTGTAAGTCCTCATTTTCTCTCATACAAATGGGACCATTCTATACGTCCTGTCCAGCATCTTGCTTTTCTGCTGAATAATACATAGAATGTGTATCCATGTTGGCTTATGCAGATCTCCCTCACTGCTGTAACACCACATGGCTCCCAGTCTAGCCCCTCCAACCATTTCTTTATATGTGGCCAGAAGCATTTCTTATTTTCTTCTAGTTTTCTGAAAATATATGGTCTGTTTCTTTTTTAAAATTTTTTCCAGTTCTTTTTATTGTGGCAAAATACACATAACATGAAATTAACTATCTTAATCATTTTAAGTGTACGGTTCCGTGGTACTAAGTACATTCGTCGTGTGAGCAACCCTCACCACCGTCCATCTCTGTAACTCTTTGCATCTTGAAAAACCGAAACTCTGTCCCCATTAAATGATAACTCTCCGTGACCCCTTCCCTCAGCCCCTGGCAATCACCATTCTAGTTTCTTTCTTCCTGTTTTTAAATCTCCCCTTGTGCCTCATGCCCCAAGCCTCTGGCACTCTGTTGCTATGAGTTTGGCTTTCTCTTTTTCTTTCGACTCCCCATACAAGTGAGCTCGTGCAGTATTTCTCCTTCTGTACCTGACATGTTTCACTTCGTATCATGTCCTCGGGTTCCTCCACGGGGTTGCAACTGGTAGAGGCGTCTTTTCCAAGTGCAAATCTGAATACTCAGACCTCCTTCCCACCACTGTTTCCGTCCCTGCCAGTGCCAAGCTTATATTGAAGACTAAAGACTGAAGGCCACACTTGAGCCTGTAGGACCTGTGAGAGAGAGCCCTTCCCCCCTCCACCGGCCTCTGGCTTGCTCCCGCGAGAGGCCACTCTGTTCCCCTTGCAGTCCGTTGTCCTGTTCCCCACCTCCTCCCAGGTCTGGGCCTGGGACTCTGTCCCCTCGGCGCTCCCCTGTCCCTGGTTAATACCTACGGACCTGCAGAGCCCAGCTTCCTGCAGACTCTCACCACTGGAGCTCTCCTGATTCCCCAGTGGAATGGAGCTTCCCTCTGTCCTTTCCGGTAGCACCGCAGAGGTGGCCCTTCCTTGGCTCGGCACACTTGGATGTCTGCCGCTGCTTTGTGACCATTTTTGGGGGTCCCTGCACCCCTCAAAAGACTGGGGGCTCCGGAAGCCAACTGTCTCCTTTTCCTCACTCTATATCCCGGCACCCAGCACCATGCCTGGTACATAGTAGGTGCCAAATTAATGGTTGCTTAGGGAATGGATCCTGCGAAGGAGGTGAGCTGTTCTTTCTTTTCCTTTCTTCCTTTCCTCTGCCTTCCTCTTCTGAAGATTAATGAGAGCTGTTAATATTTTCTAATCTCACTCACTGCCTTGCTTGTCCAGATAACTTTGAGCTAGAGAAAACAGAAGGTAATTTGAAATTCTTCCTCTCAAGTAGTCTAGCAGCAGATGGTCTCAAAAATTATCTAGCTGTCTGATGTCTACACATCACACACTCACTCTCTTTTTAAATCACGTAGGTGAACACATGAGCTAGTCTGGCTACATTCATGTAGGTAAATTAAAAACCAGATATAGGCAGTGTGTTTTAGAATGAAATTTATAAGTCTAATGACAGCCCTTTTGGTGGGGTGGACCTTGTAGGTGGGTCTGGTTTTATTCTCAGCCTGGCCACGGATGGCCTCTTATCACCTTGAGCAGCTGCTCCAAGTCCAGCTTCTCTACCTAGCTCAAGGTGCTTTGTTTAGGGCCAATTGAAATGTAAATGTGAAAACACTTTGGAAAATACAAAACCTGAAACAAATTTAGTTGAAACCTAAATACAACTGGTCTAGCAGACCCATAAGTGCGACATTTTTCCCAGAAGAGTTTGTGTACATGTGTCCTGGGTCATGCACCGGCTGGAGCCGACGGCATCATTCCATCCAGCACACTCTGGTGCACCGTTCCTCCCTGAGCTGTGCTGTAGCTGGCGTAGTAAGTGATTCATGCAACCAAACTCCTGGGATGCAGCAAAGCGATATCTCATGAGGGTCTTATGACTTATGCCAGGACCGGGGGCGGCAGGTGCAGATACACTTGCCGCTTCCAGACGAAGGGTTGGATCTTTTCAGATCCAGCCCAATTCCAACCCGATTAGTGTGCCAAGCAGCCACACTCACTTCTATCAGAAAAGTTTTAGCCGACAGTAAGGTAGAAAAAAAAAAGAGCAGGGGTAGGGGAGGTAGGGGAGGAGGGGACAGAGTTTTTCAGGGGAATTTCAAGAAAGGTTTCCCAAAAGTTCCAGCAGCCTGGAAGGCAGAGTTTGGGGAAGTAGAACAGATGATCAGAAATGTAAGCAGTGTGGGCAGCTCAGGCCTAGGACACTCAGCGGCACTGTCTTTCCATGGTAGTGGTCATTAATACGATGTATAGCTATTTATGTGAAGTTAGGCATCAATGATGAGGGCTCATCAAGAACTCGTGTGATCCTGCCACAGTGATCGGAGCAGAGCCCTCTACCGAGTTGGAGTAGACACAGTGCTGGCTTTCCTTGTGTTGACGCTAGATGGGTGTTAGAGCATACTCTGAGCATTGGACTCCAGCCTACAACTGAATTTTTCAGAGAATGGTGAAATACTTGGAAATCAAGTGAGTCATGCTCCTCTTTCAGCCAGAAAAATGAGCGTCTCTCTCAGTGCGCACCAGGTATTGCCCAATGAAATGGCCGTGATCTGCAACTGAGGCTGAGTTCTAGCTTCACAAAAACACCTTCTCCCGTCCGTGGCGACCTTGCTGTGATTTATGCTGGTGCATCTGCCTGTCTGTGAGCTGGTTCGGATGGAGCAGTGAATGCGCTAATAATTAGCTCACTGCTGCGTGGGTTTCGTGAGCTTGGGCAGGCAGCCTCGGATGGCCAAACCAGCCTTCAGGGGTCTTGGTGAAAACTCAGGAGTCAGAAGATCTGGATGCGAACACACTTCATTCATCTCGTTCTTCAGGCTTGGGTCATGGGCCCTTTTCCCATTAGGCTTCTAGGAAAGGGCTCTGCATACTCGGCCCTTGTTTGGGGATCTACCCATGCTTTTCTTCCGATTGTCACTTTTCAAGGTAAAGAACTGGTTCTTGGATTCCGTGCACTGAGGATGTAGCTAAGAGGGGGGACCGAGTACCTGGAGATCACAAACCCTCTCACAGCATACGGCATGGTGAGAAGAATCTGAGCATTTGGTGGGAAGACGGGCCCTTCCACACCCACCCCTGAGTCCCATTTCCAGGCATCTCGAGTCCTAACGTGCAAATGATGGTCTGGAGCTGGGGGCGCTGTGAGTCGAGTAGAGAAGGCATCCCTTTCCACATGAATTTCACTTCTCTCTTGTCTTACTGAGCCCTCTTTATTTTCAAAACTTCCTTTCAAATCCTGTTCACATCATCCAGAACATTCTGCGTGTGTGCAGGTCTGCAAACGGGACATAATTTGGCACTCTTGGCCTGTTTCGGGCAGGAGATTATGTCACATTCTTCCATTTACTTTCCTGCTCAGACCGGTTGGTGTTTTTTGAAAGGGCACAGGGCAATGCTCAGTAATCCTGAGCTCACCGTGTGTGCTCCAGAGGACAATGTCTTCTTCCTCTTTAACCTTCATGCCTCTTCCACCACCACACCTGCTCCTTTTTAGGACTGCCCGCCACGTGCCCAGCAGCAGCCTTTCTTCCTATTCCTATTCTTTACATGTTCTCTAACTTATGCTCCCAGCGAGCCATGGGGTAGCTGTTGCTATTTTCATCTTGTAAATGAAGAAACCAAGTCTCAGGAAGGTCGAGTAAATGTCCCAGTACGGATTGACAGCAAGGGTGGTGTGATCCCAAAGCCCATACTTCTTCTACTATTGTGTTGGAAGAAAATTCCATGGATGTTTTCTTCCAATAACTTACTGCTTATTTTAAAATATTTTTAAAAAAAATTTTTTTAAAGATTTTATTTATTTATTCATGAAAGACAGAGAGAGAGAGAGAGAGAGAGGCAGAGGGAGAAGCAGGCTCCCAAGGAGCAGGGAGCCCGATGCGGGACTCGATCCCAGGACCCTGGGATCATGACCTGAGCCGAAGGCAGACGCTTAACCATCTGAGCCACCCAGGCGCCCCTTAAAATATTTTTATGAAAGGAATATTTTAGTCCTTTGAAAAAAGCTGGAAAAGACTGAGAGGTGGAATGAAAGAAATAAAAATGGCTTGTAATCCCGCCTTCCAGTGATCTCTGCTGTTCACGTGTGGCTGTGTGGGGCAGATGCTAAGGACTTGGATCTGCCCTTGAACTCACCCAGCCCCTGATGCCGATTTCCCATAAAGTAGAGAGAGAAAATAATGCATCTTTGATTGGTCATAATGATTAAGTGAGATGTTTTCAAAGAGCTTAACATAGTAGGGAGGCAACAGATGTTCATCATTACTATCACTCTGTCCTGAGCTTTGCAGTGTGTGGATGGACACTTTGAGCTCACGTGTGACTGTACCATATGGCTAGGTCCTGTTTGGTCAACTGCTTTTGTTTTTTTGTTAGAACAAAACATCTCTCCAGCTCACTGAGAGCTGAATATTTAGGTGGTTTCCCATTTTTTTACCTTTTATAAATTGTTTTTCTGCTTGTGGGGTGGAAAAGGGGTATGGGGGCGGGGCCTCTAGCTGTGGCCGTAACATTTTCTTTCTTTAAAAAAAAATACCTGAAGGAAAGGTGAAGTGGAAATGGTCCAATATGAACTTTATTAACTTTGAACAGTGTTACCTTTGAGTGGTGAATACCTGGGAGTCGTGCTTATTTAATGAACCTTTTTAAAATGTGTAATAATTGATCAATTTAACATTTCAGAAATTGGGATGCTGAGATGAACATCCTTGTATGTAGGGCTTTAGGCATTTATAGGATCATTTCCCCAGCATAAATTCTAAAAACTGGAATTTCTGGGTCAAAAGATATTCCATTAAGTCTACACAAGGGCTGTGTATCAGTTCACACACCCTCATGTCTGCACCCATGTGAACTGTGGTTATCAAAAATTTTAAATAATATTTGGGAACCGATAGAAGAATTGCATTCTTCAAGAACCATGAAACTAAACACTTTTCTACTTGTATTTCTTTGGTGGATTCCTTTTTATATCCTTTGCCCATTTTTCTATGGTGTGTTCTTGGTGTATCTTAATGATTTGTAAGAGCCCCTTATGTATTAAGGACAGTAGCCTTTGATCTAGGTTATCCACAGAAAAGAATTCTTCCCGGTTTGGACAGCCCTTATATTTTATGTTGCCCAAGCAAGGACAGTGAAGACCCTCCCATTCCAAAGGTCATGGCTCACATCCAGTCCTTTGCTTATTTTTGCCTCAGACCTCCAGTGGAAGTCGGGTCACATGGCGGAGAGTCTCACCAACATGCCCCGGCACTCCCTGTACATCATCATCGGGGCCCTCTGTGTCGCCTTCATCCTGATGCTGATCATCCTCATCGTGGGCATTTGCCGCATCAGCCGCATCGAGTACCAGGGCTCTTCCAGGCCAGCCTACGAGGAGTTCTATAACTGTCGCAGCATCGACAGTGAGTTCAGCAATGCCATCGCCTCCATCCGGCATGCCAGGTGGGCTCTGGCGGGGGGAGGGGGGGCAGGAGAGGGAGGGGGGCATAAGGGAGATCCTGCTCCCACCTGCGCACTCCTGGGACTGGGGTGATGTTATGAACAGGACTTCCCACCTGCAAAGAGGATTTCATACACCAAAGCATAGGTTCAAGGCCTACTGGGGACAGACAATTGAACTGCTTTATAAGCAACCCCTTTGCGTTTGCTGCTAGCTTTCTGTTTTCATTGAAGACATTCATTCATTTAATTTGTGTTTATCTGTGCTTTAAATAGCCGATTCTTAATCACGGTGTAGGAAACATTTCTTGATGACTGCTTTTTGGAATGTCTTTAGCGACATTCTTCAAACAGCCTGGATAGAAATAACATTTGATTTAGGGGTTTACTTAAGGAGAAACAAACAGCTATCATTCTGCTGTTAGCGTTCATATCGTATAACTCGGTGTCCTTTTCTGGAGGAAAGACTCCTGGAGAGACAAGGAGTGAGTGTGGTACCACAGAGAGCGCGTGAGGCCCAACTACCCCATTACCTGACTCTATTTCACACAGACCAGTCAAACCTCCACAAGTACTGTTGTTCCTTCAGCTGAAAAAAAGACATAGGTCTCCCTGCTTGGAGAGTTAAGGCAATCAAATTAAATTACTAGTATTAAAGACCTGTGTAAGCAGATGACACCATATTTATTTCTCTCTTATCGAACACTAAAAAAAATCAGCTAACCTAACATTTTGTTGACTTCTGCAAAGGATATCTACTACCAGAACGGTAACGACAGTGTTTGTTAAAGGAAAGCTCTCTCTTCTTTTAACTGCTAGAACAGTCTAAAGCACACAATTCAGAAAGAATGTATGGTAGCGAGGAGTGGGCTCAGCTTGGTGTCTTAAGATTGGGGCTCACGAGACCTAGTGGATGCCTAACCTTTGCTGAGACATGGGGTACTGGTCTTGATCAAAACACACACAGATCCAAATTCTGTCCGAATGGCATAGAAGCTGAGAGGTTCAGAAAGTTTGCTTTCTTCGTGAGGAAGTCCCCAAACCCGAGACTCCAATCTGACTGTGACTTTGCCCCTCTAATGGAAGCAAAAGCCCAACCCTGGCCTTCAGGGAGAGGAGCCACTGGAAGGAAAGAAATTGGGAGACATGGAGAAGCTGCCCCGATGCCCAGGTGGGGCGAGGGTATCTTCTTTCTGAGAGCTGCATCCCCCTTACTTCTAGAACTATGAAGGAGAAGGGGAAGGTGCATCCCCTTCCAAGTCAGGCGCTGCACGGCTGCTCATCCTTGATCCTCCTTCCTTTCAGGGCTGAGCTTGCCAGCACAGCCTCCAGGCAGCCCTGAGACCAGTCCCTGCCGGTCTTGTTAATTTGACTCCTCCACCGGCCTGTACATAAAGGGCCATTTTATTCCTGTCCTCAGTGGGTCCTGGCACATAGTAGGCCTGACTTCCCAGAATTTGAGGTCTGTAGTGAAAGGACAGTCTCTGTTAGGGCCTGGTGTAGGATGTCTTGACCTGCCTGACAGGTGGCTTCATCCTAGGGCAACAGGCCTCGTAAGTGGCCCGCAGGAGTGTTTGCAGTACTCAGAAGTCACGGGATGAGAGGTAGAAGGAGAGGTAGAAGGAAAGGAGAGGAGAGGCGATAAGCTGCTTTGTTGCTCAAGAGCCTTCTCTCTCCATTCCCGGGTGCTGAGTTCACCGGGAAGGAGCAGATTCAGGGGTGCTATACTAGGATGTATTGGGAGACCCAAGGAGTCAGGTTCCCTCTACCCCCATAGGGACCTCTGGCTAAGATTCTTTTGTGTTCAACAGGAGTATTTTATTTCAGCCCCAGAATGGTTTAGTAAGATAGATTCTTCTGAGCTTCCTGCTTATGTAGCCCACTTGGAAGATGTTTAACTGCGTAGTCTTGGAAGGAAAGAATAAACTTGAAAGCATTTACAAACCTGGTTCTTCTTTGGTGCCAATTTTTATCAAAAATATTTACTGCAGAATTCCCAACCAAAAAGCTCCTCCATGCACCAGTGACTGCAGATAAAACCATTGAAGTTAATATAAAACCTTCCGAGATATCTGGAACATTCCCTCATAAATGTTGATTCAGCTCTGACCTGTGGTTTCTACAGCATGGCCGTCTCAAGGTCCTGGCTGGGTCTCTGGCTGGTTGGCCCCTTTGCACTCCCTTTTCCCGGAAACCCTAGAAAGGCATTGAAAAAAAAATTAACCCTTTTGATATTACCTCCTCCCTAGTTTCCAGGAGTGACCTAGAGCTAACGCCCATTTCACAGCCTGCCTCCCAGCTGGTGACACTGGATCAGAATAACTGCAGCTCAGTAGCCACACAGGACGAGTCCCGAGTGGGTCACCTGTGACATTCACGAGTGGCCGAGGAAGGGTCTGGTGATTCTGACGTCAGCACTCAGTTGATGCTGGTGCTCCCTTCTCTCTCTTGTTAAGAGTCCTGTGTTCTGTGACCGCTTTGCTGACGCTCAGGCTAGAGAGAGTTTGCAAGTGACTAGTGGGAGCGAATGGGCCTTCCAGGCTCTGGAGCAAGGTCACGTCTCGGCTGCAGGTTGCTCACTGCTCCCCCAGCTCGAAGGGCCTGATCACAGAACACACACACAAAAAAACAGAACAGCTGTGAAAGAATCTGGTCACGTTTTCTCAAATAGCATCTCGGAGTTCTGGCTTTTCTCAAGGTCAGATCCACCTACATTCCCTGCGGTGGTGTTTTAGCTTTTGACTTTCAGGCGAGTATGAACTAGAAGAACGCACACTCTTTGATCTGCCTTGCAGTTGGTTGCAGTAGCTTGTAGTGGCTTAAGATGTACGAGACTTGTCACCGGGTGTGTTGGACGCGTCAGTGACTTTAATGCCGCTGATGCCACAACTTCCATTACTGCGTCTGATTTTGTTGCTTTGGCCACACACTGTGCTGGATCGTTCGGAGGGCGGCACTATAGGCGATTCTTAGTCTTCATCGAGGGCCTGCAAAATATTTTAGACTTTACAGACCTTACGTTGTCTGGGTCTCTGTGACTATTTAGCTCTGCCTTTGTAGTGCAAAAGTAGCAAAGACGCATTATGAAGGGGCTCAACTGCGTTCCAATAAAACTTTATTTAAAAACAGGCAACAGGCTGTCATTGGCTTGCAGGCTATCTACATTGTTAACCCCTGGTCTCCAGTATAACTTTCTCTATTTTCCAAACTTTTTCTTTACATTTAAAACGTATCTTTGTGATAAGGGGAAAAAAAAACCAAACAAAACCAATGTGTTACATAAAGGAACGGTCACATAAATACTCCTGCCATAACACGGCAAGCTCTTACACTGGTTTAGTGCCTGAGAGTTTAAATGGAACTCTGTAGGTGTTGGCTTGTTTCTTAACACAAAGGAAATATAAAAAACTGTTGGGATTAAACATTTAAGCAGGAATGCGTATTCATTTTTTTCACTACGTGTGAGCTTGCCACGGTGATAGGTGTAGGAGATTGAAGGAAAGTCTTGTTTCATTTTATTGTGTTTAAAGATTTTATTTATTCATGAGAGAGAGAGAGAGAGAGAGCGAGCGATTGAGCAGAGGGAGAGGGACATGCAGACTCCGTGCTGAGCACGGAGCCCAGCGCATGGCTCTATCTTAGGACCCTGAGATCATGACCTGAGCTGAAGCCAAGAGTTGGCTGCTTAACCGACTGAGCCACCCAGGTGCCCCTCATTTTATTGTGTTTTAAAAGCCATTTTACTTCTACGTGGTGGATACTGCACTTTGGGTGGAGACCTCTGCATCTCACCTGAGGAATTTGGCTCGATAGGCTTCTCAGGAGCTAGTTAAGTCATAGGACAGGGATTCCAGCTCCAAGATAGCGCTGGAGCAGTTAGCCCTTTTAAAACCAGGTTACCTTAAAAAAAAAATAATAAAATAAAATAAAATAAAACCATGTTACCTTTATAACCAGCATTATGCTTTTTTTTTTTTAAGTTTTATTTATTTATTTGACAGAGAGATAGCACAGATAGGCAGAGCGGCAGGCAGAGGGAGAAGCAGGCTCTCCGCTGAGCAGAAAGTCCGATGCGGGGCTCGAGGATCATGACCTGAGCTGAAGGCAGACGCTTAACTGACTGAGCCACCCAGGCGCCCCACCAACTTTATGCTTTATGACCCATTCTGGTTTGGAGTCATCTCATTAGCACTGTGCACACAGCCAGTGACTTCTCTAGATACGAAGCAAGGTTCTCGTTCTTCAGTTGATTCCGTGTAAGTACAGTGACTGCGTGGCTGCTTCTGGCCGGTTTCAGCCCTTGCCTCGTTATGCTCAGTGGATCCGAAACACCCATCCTCAAACCTGCCTTGTCGATATTCAGCCCCATGATGACAATTTAAGATGACAGCCCGTTGAAAGATAGCTTGTTGGCAGATTGCATAACGTGGAGGCATTTAACTTCCTAGATTTTGGAGACACAGATTCTTCTTTAAACTATGAAGTCATATAAAAATAAAATGGATATTGTAAACACATATTCAACCTTTTAAGTTGCTTAAATTTTTCCTCTTGGCCAACCAACTGATTAGTAGGCAATCTGTGATTTGCTGACCCTCCCATCAAAGTTTCCCCAGGAAACTATCCCACGGCACCTATGTGAGGACCTGGAGGGCTTTTCCCTGGAATTGCTTGACTTTTGAAATGAATCAATATTATTAGTGGTGTATTGTTACCAATGAATCTAGCTGTTTTATGAGAAATAGATTGTCAAAATATTTGTGCCTTAAAGTAGCTTCTAAAAGTTTCAGCCTTGGAAGAAAGTGTTCAGATCCAGTTGACTTTTACATTGTTGCCCTTTCCCTAGTCTCAGATGATGCAGGCCTTGCTCAGTTTAGATAAACAGACCACAGGCTGGAATCCAGCCCGCATGTAGGCAAGCACCAGTGAGACTTCACATTTTTAGACATGATTTTCTCAAAAGCTTTTTCATCTTATGGTACCATCCTTGGATTTCTTGGTGGCAGAATGCATTAACTCTTTAAGCCTGCATTTTGCCTGGTACCCATCTGGCATGGTTTGTGCCTTGGTGCCCCCGAAGACCAGTAAATCTTGAGTGAATCAGAGCAAAAGATTGATGAATGTTTAAAAACAAAAGGTCCGATGAAGAATGCATCATTTTCTCCTTTCCCGCTCCGTTCTCCTTCTCCTTGCTGAATGTAAGAAGACCGCCTTTCCAAGACAGCAGAGGGAAAAGGGGGAATGGGGGCTGGGGAGGTAGGCTGAAAGCCATGGTAAATAAGCCCCTTGAAGTCTTCAGGCCCCATCCCACCAGCCTTTTTAAAATGTACAGTACTTTACGTGTTTCTTTTTTTGAACCTTATTGAACTTGAAACGGTTAAAAAATGTGGTCTATCTGAGGGAGGAGGCGCGGTGGGTAAATGTGGAAGATTGTTTAAATCATATGGTACTCCAGGGACTTTAGGGAAGGTGAGGACTTCAATGGGAATAGACCACCCAGAAGTTGAATTGGCTTTATTTTAGTACTCTTCCATCTTAAGACTGGTTTGGCAGGAAGTCCTGAAATTGGATTTTGACACCCCTGGCTTCTGGGCGTCAGTCCTGTTGCTGAGGGGATTCTTATATACACAGATCTTTTGGGACAATGGCTTGTGCTCAGAGAAAAACAAACAATGGCTGGTGTGTACGTGGGGTGTGCGGAGGAATGGGTAGGTGGGGTTGAGTGATGGGCGCCGAGTACTATGGACAAACATCTCCTTATCTGAAGTCCTTTCCTCTCTCTGCGCTTCTTCTCATGTTGGGACCTCAGATGACCTCTGAGCCTTCCTAACCTTCCTGGAAGTCCCCAGGAAGACTAGTGTATGTTCCAGGCACTAAAATGGTTGTAAAATAAACTTGCCTCTCCAGATGGTTAACGGGTCTCAGAAGAAAAAGACAAATAGATACACGTTGTCTTAAAACCTATTATAGGGCTGTGGGGCCGACTGCTTTGCCAGGATTTAACCTGGAAGCTTCAACACTCATTTGGACACCATGTTCCATGAAATCCTTTTTTTACCTCCTGCACTGGAGACTAACGTGCATACTAATTCAGCGCTGATATCCAGATCTCTTAAATTTCTGTGCTTGCTAGAGAATATCTTTCTTAGGGTATTTTTATTGTTCCATCTGATTCTTGAATTTAAGTTAATTCTCACCACTTGCCTTTCATAGGACTTGAGATCCAGTGTTCATCTAACCAGGGTCCTCTCTCCCCTGTGGTTTCAGGTTTGGAAAGAAATCCCGGCCTGCGATGTACGACGTGACCCCCATTGCCTATGAGGACTACAGCCCCGATGACAAACCCCTGGTCACGCTGATTAAAACGAAAGATTTGTAATCTTTTTGGGGGGATTATTTTTCAAAAAGATGGGATACTACCCTCATTTAAATATTTTTAAGAAAATAAAAAGCTTAAGAAATTTGAAATGGTAGCTGCTCAAGAGTTTTCGGTAGAATATCGAAGAAATAATTTTCTGCAGCTTTTAGTTTGGAAAAAATATTTTAAAAAAAACAAAATTTGTGAAATCCATAGACTACGTTTTAATGTACTTTCAGCTCTTTAAACTGTATGCTTCGACTAGTGTGTGCTCTTCCCATGGTAGATATCGTCATGAGACGCAGTTGGCTTTCTGTGGCTGTTACAGAGACTAAGTCCAATTGAGGAGAAGTTTCTATGTGACGTGTGAGTGCCGGCTTTCTGAGTAGTTAGAAAATACATGTAGAGTATGACCCATATAACAGTATACCCATTAACCTAAAACGAAGTCTGAGATGTTTATTTCGTGAATAAGAAACTAGTTGCATTTATTATCCCTAACCCGAATGAAATTAGCCTTTGCCTCATTCTGTGCATGGGTAAGTAACTTATTTCTGCACTGTTTCATTGAACCTTGCAGAAATGTTCTTTTGAGTTCGTTTTTGTCATTTCCATAACAGTCATCAAGCCAGGCCTTGAAATCATGCAGCAAAAGGGCCTCGTGAGGCAAATTATGATCACATTGAATCTATATTTCCTTTTAAAAGTCAAGGTTTTTATACTGTGAGTAAATTAAATTTACGTTGGAGTTGTTTGTTGCTAAGAGGTAGTCAATATAAGAGAGTACTAGTTCCTTCCGTAGTGAGTATTTCTCATAGTGCAACTTTATTTATATCCAGGACATGTTTGTGGCTGTATTGGATTGATATGTGCTTCTTCTGATTCTTGCTAATTTCACAGAATATTGAATAAATGTTACCAAGTCCAGGATGCGCTTGTCTCTCGTTCTTTTAAAATTATGGAGAACGTTTTGGGTTTGATATTGCTTGTCAGTCTCCCTGTTTTTCACATCTTAATGCTGCCAAGGAGCCATTCCTTTTGCCTTCCTGATTTCCTAACTGCCAGGGGACCATCCCTACCGTCCTTTAAACATGAAAGATGGGGAAGAAAAATAACAAGAATTCTCCTTTTATTTTTTTCAAGATTTTATTTATTTTGAGAGAGAGAGAGAGAGTGTGCATGTGCACATGAGCAGGGGGGAGGGGCAGAGGGAGAGGGAGAAGCAGACTCGCCGCTGAGCAGGGAGCCTGATGCGGGGCTCCATCCCAGGATCCCGGGATCATGAGTTGAGCCGAAGGCCACCCAGGTGCCCCTTAGAATTCTCCTTTTAGCATTTACGTCAGAGCCAGCCAGCGATGTGCAGGACACCTGCGGCCTCAGGAAATGTCTCATGTATGCCGCTGTCCAGGGGAGGTCAAATGAAATTGCCTTAGCAAACAGCAATTTGGTCCTTAGGAACTTGAAAGCAGCTTGCAGCCAGCCACCCTATATTCAATTCTATTTTGCATCCAAATGCTGCACCAAAGGCCAAGTCTTTGTTTTTTTTTTAATTCGTTTTATCTACACACGGGAACATTTGGTAAGGCCAGGGAGAAGGCCCTGGAACCAGGTGCCAGGGAGGGTTTCAGGCAAAAAGAAGGATTTAAGATGGGTTCCTTTCCCTCTCTTCCCTCAAACATCTGTCCCCAGTCCTACAAACGACATAGCAACACACCCACACTGTTGATTATTAAATGATATGTTAATATTTTTAGTTTGTATAAGCTCCTGGAGACGAATTTAGAACAAAATATGAACATGGTCGGTTGAACATCCGTGGGAACATCACAGACCTTGCTTATTTCCATCTCTTTGTGGGAGACAGTCGGTGACGCGGCACATGGACCCCTCCATCCACAGAAGAGGGGCCTAGGAACCTGGGTGGGAGTTCAATTCATTTTCCTCTTGACTCCCCTCCTCCACGCCCGGGGGCAATGTCCGGGCTGCTCTCTCTTCCTCTAGAAGCTGCTCCATCCCATCCTCTCAACCCTTCAAATTCTGAAATGCGTTGTGATGCCCCTTGAAGGACTTGCTTGGAAATCTTGTGTCAATCTCTATTGTAATTTGTAAGACGTCCCACTGAGCATTCGCTCTGCGTCAGGCAGCTGGTGACTGGTGACGAACTGCAGGAAAGGGGCCCTGGCTCGCAAGGTCACAGCTTCTTGGCAACCAGCACCTCATCTAATCATCAAACAAATAATGGTAGCCCCCCTACTTTTGAGAGCCCGGTGAAGGTGAAGGAAAGGTAAACTCTGGGCTTTGTTATTTGGAAAATGGGGACAAAGACAGTGCCCCTGGGAGGATCATCAGGAGCATGACGTTTCAGAATGTGTGTAAATCACTCAGCTCACCTCCAGCACACATTAATCATTCAGCAAGGTAGCTCTTGCTTTTGCTGCCGTGCTTACATTAGCTAGAGACCGTGTCCAAAGTTGTCAGTCGGCTCGCTCTGATGGCGGTGATCTGTAGTCAGTGCATCGTGGATGGTGGAGACCTCCGAAAGCATGGTGCCCTTTCTCCTGAGTGTGCACCACACTCCCCCATTTTAAGTTTTTGCTTGGCACAATTTGTGAAAGCAGCATTTGATGAGCCAGAGTACTTCACTTGTTGAACTGGTGATAGTCTCACACCACAGTGGAGTTGGAATTAGCTCTTTTCTAACACGGGTTTTCACAAGACGAGACAACTGTACGTCACAACAGGGACCCCCGCCATCAGAAGTGTTCCAGCTCGTTCTGTAGTTTTTACACAGTTCTTAATTCTTGCAAGGAAATGGCACGCACAGAGAAATTATTTCCAGTTGATTGTAACAGTTGAGAGCTGGTTTCATGGACGTATGTACCAAACACGGTCCATCTCTGCTCCACACATGTTGGCACCTGCTGGCCCTGGATCACCAATTCTGACCGTACTCATTAGAACAGGGACGTACTTTTAATCTCTTGAGGAAACTCCCTACCGTTTTCCATAGTGGCACCAGTGGGAATGTGCTAAGATGATCTAATTCAACCTGTTGCCGGCCCATTTTGCCCCACCCGCCCCCCTCCAGTGGTCTCTGCGCGGATGGAGGAAAGATAAGAGTTCCACAGAGGACAATTTGAAAAACACTGGACCGGCTAATCCATCCCTAAGACTCTTCATTCCCCTATCAATCCACCCATCTGTCCAACAGGTGTTAATGGAGCACTTAGCATGTATGAGGCCTTTGCTGGGAAGTTTCTTTGATGTGTAACATCTAAGTTAGGACTTGAAGGATGGGTAGGAATTACCCAGGTGAAGGGAGAGGAAGGTAATGTGGAGCCTTAAAGAGTGAGAGTAGGCACTTCTGAGGAACTCACAAAAAATGAGTCAGGCTGGATCATCAAGTGCAAGGTCAAGATGAGCATGCCCCACTCTATGACCCAGCAAGTTCTCTCCAGGGTAAAGATCCAAGAGCAACCAAAACATGGGTTAAAAAAGTCTTCTACAGGAATGTTTATAACAACTTTTCCATGATAGTCTCCAGTATACTAGAAAACCATTAAAAAAATAAAACAGAAAGAGGTACTGAAATACGCAGCAACGTGTCTGAATTTTGCAGGCGTAGGTGTTGAGGCAAAAAAGTCAGACACAGCAGAGGACATAATGCATGATTTCCATTTATGTGAGATTCCAGACTGGGCACAACCAATTCACTGTGCTAGAAATCCAAACATTTGTTGTCTGTGGGTGCAGAGAGCAGTGGAATGACGGGAAAGGGCCCAGAAGGACTTTCCTGGGATATGGAAATAGTCTGTATCTTGATTTGAATGATAGTAACAAGAGAGTCTACGTTTGTCAAAAGTCATCAGACTATACACTGAAGATCTGTGCGTTTTATGGTATATAAATTTTCAAAAATCAATGAAGTTTTAAAAACGAAGATTTAAAAAAAAAACGTGCAAGAGGGAGAGTGGGCAGATTGAAGATGGAGAGGTGGGTAAGGATCAGAAGACTTCTGGGGTCAGGGGCAGACTTCCGTTGTGCTAGGATAGGGAGGAAGTGGAGGTCATGTGTTGGTGGCGGAGGATGGCCATGCTGCAGGGGTGCAAGGAGATAGGAAATTCAGTTAGTGCATTAGAAACCTCAGCTTCTGGATTGAATCAGCGGCTCCATGAGTTTGTAACGTAGGTTTTGCTAGGATGAATTTTTATGCTAGTTATTAAAATTTTCTAATCCACAGATTAAAATTTAACCCACAAACACATTCCCAGTCTGCTGTTTGGCAGTAGAAAAGGACAGACACCCGATTGTCATCTTTCTGGTGGCTTATTAGAAAATTTCCAAATTGTTCAAGAGGATATTCACAAAATTGAAATGCTTTTATTGTTAGACTCGTCCATGTGGAAAATATTCCATGGATAAATTATTTTTTAATAAGGCCATTTCCTATTTACCCAAGTCAAAATACCCCTTAACAATTTAAAATTCTTATATTGTGGTTTCCTTATACTTGAGTCAAGCAACTCTCACAGTCTTTCAGAAATGTGACTTCCATGGAGATGCATGCAAATTGCAGTGAGATGCACGAAACTCCCTCAGGGACATACGGGTGTAATAAACATACAAAGTGGTCCTTGGATCAAGCTGAGTTTTAGGCAGATCTACTCCAACAGACACACACACACACACACACACACACACACACAGACATTCTATGGAGGAAATTATTCTGTTCAAACCTCGCTCTACAGGGGAGCTGATGGAGGCCCAGGAGGAGTGGTAGATGACTTTCCCAAGGTCAGTGGGACATCAGTGCTATTAAGAAACAGAAGATAGGTTCATGGAGCTGGAAGGATGAGCAGCACAGTTCCCGGCACATTGCACACAAAAAATAGTAACTCATTATTCTTCCTAATGGGCTCTTGTCTGCATTGGCCATTCCGAGGTCCACTGTGTGCACAGAAGACTGGGGAGCGGGACGTAGAGAAATCAGGAGCTGACTTCAGGGGAAATTACTTCACGTACCTTTGCTCATTGGCCACATGAACACTTTACTACAACTCAATTTCCGGAAGACTCACGAGTGCTTCAGCTGTGAACTCAGGGGATGAAGTGTAGAAAGCTTTCAGGACAGATAATATTCGTGTGGCGAGGCTTCCTTCCCTCAAACCAGGCAGCTAGGGACATGACTCATGTGCTTTGTTCTTTATATGAATTTTAAGGTGTATTACAAGTAGACTACCCTTAGTTCTCAAATCGTCTCACATGCTAGTGATGAGAACTACTTGTGAAACTGAATAAGAACGGTAATTCAGTTTTAAATGTGGAACTGTCCAGTTTGGAGGCAGTGGGTAAGCCTGAGGCCTACGGCCGATGGTTTCTGAACAATAGGGCCAGCTGCTTTTCGAGTTCTGATTTTCAGGGTTCAGCAGACTCGACCTCTCGAAAGGCTACTACCACTCAGGTTCTCTCCATAAGGGGTGGGTGATCTCCATGCCGTTCCTCATGGTACTTCTGAAGGCAGTCACCGCTTCATATGGACAGGATCAATTTCTGGCTACTTTCTTCCCAAGAAGACTCATTCCCAGATTCATTGCTTCCAAGGCACCAAACAGCTTTTCCTTCAGCCTCTTCTGTTTTGTTTAGGCATTTGCCCAACTAGATTGTATGACCCTTCGGGGAGGAGCCCCATCTTTTCTCCCTGTCCCACTCATCAAAGGTAACCACTATTTGTAGAGTGGGTGTCCTTGCATACCCCTCCTGGGCCCTTCCCGCCCCATCTCATCTGGGGTGTTTGAAGACCACCAGTGAGCCCTGATGCTCCCTTACCTGATTCCTTTATTTCCATTATTCCAAATGAATGTGTTTGTATCAAATCAGAGCTTCCTGAACTTGCCCAATGATGGGAATTAGTGGCATGCGTATGAGAATAATGAACTCCATGACCTTCTTAGGTAGAGTAATTCAACAAACATCTGTCCCGGGCCTGCTTGGGGCCAAGTTCTAACAACTTAGGGTGAACAATAGGGACTCAGGTTGATGGTGTTCAAGGAAGAGCGGTTCGGGAGGAGGGTATGTTGAAAGTTTTGGATAGGAGGTGGGCAGAGGGTACAGAATGTTGAAGAGCCCAACCTGGCTCTCCATGTGCTCGAGTCTGGGCCTGCTGCATGGGCAGTGCCTGTGGGTCAGCTCAGAGTAGGGAGGCTTCTGTCTTGCAGGAGAGAGTGATAAATTATTGCTGGCTATTTCTGTTCCAGTCCTGACTGTTCTTTTTAAACTCTATGCATTAATTTGGCTACTGTCAAATGACTGGCACCAGAATTCATGCTGAGCAATTTACCCTCAGGGGCTGGGGCCCTCGGGCCATTTGTAAAGGCCCTTTCCCACTTGCAGTGAACTTGCAAATGCCAAGGACTAGGTTCAACCAAATGGAGAATTGTTTCAGCACAGCTGGGCATTTGACTCTCTTTGTGACAGAAAATAGTCCTGATCTCCCAGTTTCCAAGGACCTCAGAATTTTAATTTGTAACTTTTCCGTTTATTTGTATTAAAAATAGATCTTTCTGCTCAAAACACTGTCAGACTGAAATCACTAATTTCAGATCCCTCTGTGGCAAAGGAAATGGGCCTGGGGAAGTTGGCAGACGTGAGGCTGCTTGGCTGGGTTTGCTTCTCCCAGGCTTTGGAGGTGCCCGTCAGGTGATTGTGGCTGGCTGCTCTATCCAGGGACATGAGGTTTAGAGGGGGAGAGGTCCTGGCAATGAGATGTGCCTTTGAACTCTGCTCTGCTTGGTCTCTCTGAGTCTTGCACCTGAATTGGGTTAGTTCTTTTTGTTTTTGTTATTGTCGTTTTTTGTTTTTTGTTTTTTGTTTTAAAGATTTTATTTATCCATTTGACAGAGAGAGACACAGCGAGAGAGGAAACACAAGCAGGGGGAGAGGGAGGTGGAGAAGCAGGCTTCCCGCCGAGCAGGGAGCCCCATGCGGGGCTCGATCCCAGGACCCTGGGATCGTGACCTGAGCCGAAGGCAGACGCTTAACGACTGAGCCACCCAGGCGCCCCTGTTGTCGTTTTTTAAACAAGTTGGTTTTTAAGCTGCTCATTAAATAAAAGGCACTGGAGGCCATTGCTCTCCCTTCTTGCCTTTGTTCCACAGATAGAAGCATCTTCTTTGCTTTTAGAGAAAGTCTCCTCCTTCCTGAATGGCGATGAGAAATGGACATGCTATGGGCACTCAGGTGGATCCCCCCAGCATCCAGCAGCGTCCCCAGAGAACGCCTCCAAGTAGGGGTGACTTCCAAAGTGCCATTTTCTTCCTGTTAGCCAGCAAGCTCTAACTTGTCCAAATAACCGTATTTACGGAGATGACCTTCTGTCTCACGTGCATATTATCCAGCCATGTTAATATATTTACAAAAGGCTCCTTCCTCAAAGTCAAGACACACGCCCTTCACCATGTGCAGGGCTTGAAATTTGTCCGAGGGGGCCTCAATTAGGGCTTCTGTTCTGTACTTAAGCCTCCACTGAACACCCTTCTGCTGGACAGTCCATCTGTTTCCAGTAGTGCTCTGTAAGAGCTATGGGTCTGCTTGGCTAATCTAAGGTTGCAAGGCATTTCCGCCCTGGCAACAATACAAGCGTTTGAAGCCACTGAGGCCAGTCTGGTGTTTTCATGAGCATCCTGTTTTGAGGTTTTGTAGACAACGTAGAAGGCAGAAGCTACTACTGGGCCACTTCTCCCTTTTCATTTTGTTCAGCAAGGAGAGGTCGCAGTCGGTCGTACCAGAACTATCCCTCCTTGGTGGGTGGTGGGGCACAGGACACACCGTCTCCCTGATTCTCAGACTCCTTCTCTGGAGAAGGAGGTGGCTCTTCGAGCCCTCCTGGACCTTGAACTCTAGGATTTGCTTTCCGTTTATCGTCCAAAATGTCCAGAAACTTCCTGCCATTGCCGGTTGATGCACGAGTACTTTACAAGAATTGCTTGCAACAAATATAGTTTCCAAATATATTTGTATTTTAACTGTTAGGTGATTTGTTTGTAAGATGCGGAAGACTTTATGTTTTACATGATAATTCTTCTCTCCCTTGGTGCCTTCTTCTGTTGCCCGACCTCTTGAATGTTCTTAGAGCGCCGATAATATTCTTATTATATCCGAAGCTTACAAAAGTCGGTATGTAAAGTCCTGAAATTGAGCAGAGTAGGAAAGGACACAGATGATTTACAGAAGAAGTACATATGCTAAAAAGAAAAAGAAAAGAAAGAAAAGAAAAGAAGAGAAAAAATTTCGAATTCACCAGTATTGAATTTAGTGACATCTGAGGAGTGACATCTGAGGAATGGCATCTCAGAGCTGTAAAGTCCACCCTCTTCCAGGCATAGGGGCAGCAACTGCCCTAAAATCTCCAGGTAGGAAGAACTAAGGTAGATGGAGGGGGAAGGGGAGGGGAATGGAACTTTGGGAAACGATCTGTGAAGTTAGATTGAGTTGGTATGTGTCCAAAGATTGAGCAGAAGACATTGATCAGCCAGCTTAAAGGACAATGACGAGAGGAGGCACTGGTTACCCCTCACCCCCGCAAAAGAAGAAAGCCATCCTAGGGCACATCTGTGAGGAGGCACGTGAGTCGCACATGTGGGGTCATGCGTCCAGAGCGTAAGGTGGGGCCTCTGCCTGGTCGAGGGGTAAGAGCCAAACTTAGTGCCAGGTGTAAGGGGAGCAGGGAAGGCCTCCAGGAGGGTGTGATTTGTGTGGGGGAAACCAAGGGATGGCTTTGGCGACTGGGGAGCCAGACGGGTGGGTGTACGGAAGGCAATGCATCACTCGCCTGGGCTTTGGTTCAGTTCATGCTGTGTGTGTGTGTGCGCCTGAGTACGTCTGTGTAGGTGTGTATAAGTGTGTGTAGGGTATACGTACTTTAAAAACAAAACTGCAATCGTACTGATTACTATTTTTTTAACTTTTTATTTTTTCAATTTAACATTCTTTCAGGAGCATTTTCCCTTCCTTAAGCATAGTCGTTTTTTTGTTTTTTAGTTTTTATTTATTTATTTATTTATATTTATATTTTTATTTTATTCCAGTGAGCCGACAGTGTAGTATCAGTGGCAGGTATACCATATAATGATTCAGCACTTCCACACAACACCCGGTGCTCCTCACAAAGGATAGTTTTTAATGTCTCTGTTCAAATATTTCTTTCTCAGGAAGACCAGCCGTGACCGGTGTTAAAGAGAAGCCCCTGCCACTCCCTGAACACCCGTTCCACTTAATTTTCTCCTAGTCTCAATCGCTCCCAAATAGACAAACACACATGTAGGTCACGCTCCTCTGTAAGCTGTGGGAAGGTAAGATGCTCCTCTCTTTTGCTCACACCTGTCTCCTCCAGGGCTGGAACTTCAAACTCACACAGAGTAGGTACTCCATGAATATTTGGTGCTCCCACTGTGTAGCATCGGGTCCAGAATCTATCAGGAGCTCAAGAAATGTTTGGTGAATGAACCAACTAAGTAGCCAGCAGAGCCGTAGGGGCTTTTGTGGCCCCGGGGCCTGGGCGCCTGTCTCCTAAGCCCTCCAGGGACCGGGGCCAGGGGGGCCAGGTGGCCTCGCCCATGGGGGCCTGTGGGTGGACGGCTGCCACATGAGTCATCGTGGCTACTGAGAACGGCCGGGGAGCTCAGGCAGCCTAATGAAATGGGCTCTTTGCCCCAGGAAGCATTTTGTGGATTCCAAGGATCAGAGGGGACCTTAGTGAAGAAATGGGATTTCATAGTCTTAACCTCAGAGGCGACAAATGTCTTCAAGAGCTTTCTGGGCTGTAATTGATCATGTTTGGAGCAAGACCACAGTAGCATCCTGGCAGAGGACATCTGGAGCGCCAGGAGGAAGGAAGACTGGGCCTAATTGGTTATGTGTGTATCTGGTGGGAGGCTGAAATCTCAACACTGGCTGGAAATCCCGGGGTTGGCAAAGCAGCTGCTCCCTCCCAGGCTGGGAGCCTGGGACGCCGAGCAGGAGAAAGCCAGCCTTCCTTCCCACTTCCTTCCCACGTGCTCTGCCGAAAGTCCCAGTCATTGCTATTTTCCCCGTCGCCCACACATTGCTTGTCTTGGATTTGGGGTCTGTTTGAATGGGAGTTGGTCTGGGTCTGAACGCCCAGAGCAGAGTCCCGTATTTTCCATGGGAACCATTTACCATCACCATGAGTAGCAAAATAGGAAAATGTGCGTTGGGAAGGCCTGTTCGTGGAAGTGTGAGGTTGGGTTACAGGACGTTAGCACTTTTACAAAGAGGGCAGCTTACAGGAATCGTTCCATGTAAAAAAATTCCTAGTTTGCAAATCACAAATGAGTCTAGAAGTTCTTGAGCTCTGGGAGGTTAAGCCTATCGGCTGACTTCCTTAGACCGTTTCTGCATGGCCACAGCTCCAATCCAGCCACCAGCTGGTGGCTACTGGCTCCAAAAGCTTCCCGTGACTGCTTGGAAGCTTTTTACTGGCCACACAGGTCTCCCTGTTCCAGGAAGAAAGCTCCTGGGCACCCAGGCGGGCCTTTCTCTTTTCATCATACTGGTGTTTGCTGCTCTGAATAGGACACAGGTTGTCTTGTTTCTTGCTGGTTTGGGTGCATTTTAAACCCTGAGGTAGACAGGGTTTCTCGGCTCCCTGTTCACCAGGTCTGGGAGACAGAAGCTGGTGGGAAGAAGTGGGGTTATGGCAAGAACCTACTTGTCACTTTCAGAAGATGCTCAGCTAGCTACTCCTGGCCCCAAGTGAAGGAAATCAATATTTATGGGAAGGAATTTGCTCCTGCTGGGAGCATTTAAGCCCTTGTCAGGATCTGGTCAGGAGCCTCTTTTACTCTTTTACACATTTACACATGTGTGTGGGTCCAGATAAAAGGATACTCTGGCAAACCGTAAGCGGAGCCTCACAAACCACTAGTTATCTACCACCTGCTTCACTTACCTTCCAATAAATAACATCTTGTTGCTCTCTTCAAATTGACAGTGAAAGACATAAATGTCAGGCCCCAGGGCTTGATGATTCAAAAGATGTCACCTACCTGGTTCCTGAATCCTGTCTGAGACTGGGCATATTTGGGATCGAAGGTTACCAACCCGTGCACAGAGCTTGGCACCTTGACCTTGAATGGAGTCCCTACAGAGATTTTCCCTTAAGCCTGGCTCCTAAACTTGGCTGCACTAGGGGGGGACAGATGAAATTAAGGATGCCCAGTCAAATTTGAATTCAAATAAGCAACGAATAACTCTTTAGTGGAAGTATGTCTTATGCAGTGTTTGGGACATACTTCTACTAAAAAACGTATGTGTTCTCTGATATTCAAATTTCACTGGGCCTCTTATACTTTATTTGCTAGACTCGGAAATTGTTGGCTTAACGCTGGAATCATCTGGACATTTTGGAAAATACTGATGTCTGGGTCTCACCCCCAAAATTCTAATTTAGTTGGTTTTGACTGGACCTGAACATAGGAGATTCTAACAGCTTCTCTACTGATTTTAATACGCAGAAAGAGTTGACTGCCACTGTGTTAACACAGTGGCTTCTAAACTGTTCTCAGCTTTGCAGGGGCACCTGGGTGGCTCATTTGGTTAAGCATCTGTCTCTTAATTTTGGCTCAGGCCCTGATCTCAGGGTCCTGGGATGGAGCCTTGTGTGGGGCTCTGTATTCAGCAAGGAGTCTGCTTTTTTTTTTTAAGATTTTATTTATTTATTTATTTATTTGAGAGCGAGCACAATCAGGGGGAGCAGCAGGCAGAGGGAGAAGCAGGCTCCCCACTGAGCAGGGAATCCAATACAGGACTCGATCCCACGACCCCGGGATCAGGACCCGAGCCGAAGGCAGACGCTTAACCAACTGAGCCACCCAGGCGCCCCGGGGAGTCTGTTTAAGGATTTCTCTCCCTCTGCCCCTCCCTCCCATTTGTGCTTTCCCTCTCGCATGTTCTCTCTCTCTCAAATAAATAAATAAATCTTAAAAAAAATTAAACTGTCTCAGCTTTACAAAGCTTCACACGTTTTTTTCATCTTAATGCTCTATGTTCCCTTAATAGTCTGCTTTACTTAATCCAATATTGTTGGCTAGTCAACCACCCTGAGCCTCAGTGTGCTCAGCTGTGAATAGGGGCATGGAACCAGGTTAACCCCTGACCCTCAACATTACCCATCAAGTGGCTCCTACGTGCAGAGAAGAAGGACCTGTATGTATCCGAAAAGACCTAAAGCCACTGGCCACAAGCAAGAAAACATTTTTGAGCTCTCATGATTTAATCTTCAAAATCCCTGTGAATTTTGTGTTTTCCTCTTTGTTAGATATCTGTGAGTCTTAATATAAAAATAACGAATTGTTTTCCCTTTACAACGTTCACGTAAGATCGACAGCAAAGGAAGGCGGATTCTGTTTATCCCACAATGTTGTGGGCCTCCTGGCTCACCAGCGAGATCTCCCAGAGTGAGCACATCCTGAGGTCATGCTCCTGTGTGCTATGGAGTCGGTTCACTGATTTCATCGAGACACAGTTACCACCTCTCCACACTTGGAGAAATACAGAACTGGGTGTTAGGCACAGTTGAACTTGCTACTGACTCAGGTCTCCTTCTGGCTTTGTAACAGAGAAGATGAAAAGAAACAGGCTTTAAAAATGGCCCCAAACTTAGAAACATCCTGAGACTTCATCGATGCAAGGCCAGGTAAGTAAATCATGGCATTTCACGTGTGGAATTCTGTGTAAGCAGTAAAAAGAATGAGTTACATTTATTTATTTATTTATTTATTTATTTATTTATTATTTATTTATTTATTTATTTATTTTGGTGTTGACCTGGAAGGATGCTCGTTCCTTATAGTTGGTGAAGAAAGCAGATTATAGGATAATCTAGCCTGGACAGTAATTAGAGAGATAGGTTGGGTAGGTTGGGGGTAGAGGGGACTATTCCATTTGCTAGACTCATTATAGTACATCACTGGGGAGTCGGTTGAAATGCAGAAGCTCAGGCCTTACCCCAGAACTCCCAGTTGAAATCTGTTGTTTAACAAGCCTCTTAGGTGTTTAGAATACACATGCAATTTTGTGAAGCACTTCTTTAGACAACTCTGGGTTGAGAAAAGTGTCACAACTGCTCTGTATTGCTTTTGCAGCACATGAATGAAATTAAAATTTTTTTGAAAATATGTTTGTAGGGTTCAGTATATAGTGTTTATGGTAACTTGTTATTTTAATCCACGCACGTTTCTACCACCTGTGCTATTTCTCCGCGAAGGACGAAAGGCAGGATGGACCTGAGTCTGCCACAGACATTCTGCATCCGGCGGTTTCTCTGACTTACGTTGGTTCATGTTCTGAAACACCACCCTGTGTCTGCACATCCCCACAGGACCAGGCCTGAGCGTGACTGCATGTGTCTGCATGTCACTCAGGGCCACGGTGGCCATGTACCAGGGCACAGAGCCTGGCGTGGAGAACAGTCAGCCCTTCCGTGAGCTGACCATATTTGCTGAGTGGTAGAGAAGCTTTGCAGAGTTTGGTCTGGTCAGTTAGGAAACTGGCTAGACTGGGGAAATGCTATGGTTTCAGGAATTGTAAATAACGTTGAACAGATCCCTTCTTCTAGCAGTTTCCAAAGCAGTCTGTCATAGCCTCCTCGGTGCTTTGGGAGGAATATTCAGTGGAGAACGAAGTAAGGCTCTGTTGGTTTTGCTAACGGGATAAACAGTTCTCCTCTGACTTGCAGACTGGCAACAGCCCCACTGGACGCCCTCACTCCACATTTCACTGTCCTACAAACCATCCTATGGGAAGGTTGCGCATGCTGGAGATAGGGCCACAAGGTGGGATCAGAAAATCTGTGAACCCGAGTCTCTGGCAGGAACTTCACTTTTAAAGGAGAAGAGGGGTATCTAAACAGAATGATGAACTATTACAAAAGGACCCCGGGGCTGTCTCTTTTGAGACCCTGAAAGCCAACTCTAGACTTACCCCAATGGCGCACAGGATTCCTTGGGCCCAGTGAGAAACCATCCGACGGGATCACTGGGGATTAATGGAGTGTTACCAGCTCACAGAGTTAAAAGTGTGCCTGGGTGTAATTAGCAGAATGAAGGATGGAAGCTTCACCTCCATTGGGAGAAAAATGGTGGCCCTGGACGACCTAGTCTTGCTGCTCCTGCCGGTCTGACAAAGATGAATGGGAGGACAAGTTCTGCTTTGATGAGACCTAATGAAGTGATGTCTGCATTTTACTAAGGTCGTATGCAAACACTTCACCCTTGCCAGAAACCAATGTGTAAACACAGCCGCCGAAGAAACACAGATCCTAGGAATGACCAGTCTGTTGACACTTGAAAACACCACATGGACACTCCCCCCCGCCCCCCACTGAGAGCCACTGTTCTCTCTGATTCTGCAGCATTTATTTTTACCCCATGGTTTATAATCTGAACGTTCTTCGTTTAAACCCAAAGGCTCTTTTAGTATCAAAGGGTTGTATTTCCTCTGTTGTCTTCTGGTTAATTGCCTGGAAATGAGCCATGCTTTCTAAAGCGTGAAAACTAATGGGCATCATCTTGCCATTGTGTGACTCAAGTGTTTTTGCAGAGAAGAGAGGCACCGAATGGAGAGAGTATCACTGGGGACATCTGCTGGCTCTCGCCCCATGAGAGTATCTGGTAGGGTTTCGTTGGGATGTAGAGTTGCTGACCTGAATCTGGTAGGGACTGAAAAATGAAATCAGTTCAGTCCTCATCTCTTACAGGTGAGTTCCCTAGACACCAGGCTGTTCCCATGTCCCTGCCCAAGATGTCCCCCATCCCTGGAGTACCCTGCTCCTTCCTCTTTGTCAGGTTCCCCCAATCTGGACACCTCTGTCCAAAAGGTTTCTGTTATCCTCATAATACTTGGGCGCCCCAGCCAGTAACGTCGCATTTAAAGAAAAAGTGGCCTAGCAGGCAACAAAATCATGAGAGGCAATTTTCATCTTTGTATTTCATAAAATACCCAAAGCTGAGTGTGATGGGGGTGGGGGTGGGGACAAAGAAATAGCCGTGTTTCTTTAAAATCTCTTTTCGGTCCTCTCCTCGCTCTTAGTATCTTTCACTTGGATTTCATCTCTGTCATTTCAGTCACAGCTCCCAGTGAAAACATTTCCCAAATGTGGCCTAATAATCCCTCTACTTTGTGGTTTTTACAGCGTGTGGGCTGGGGAGCCAGCCTGCCTGTGCTCCAGTCTCTGTCTTCTCATTTGTAGTTGTGTGTTCCTGGTAAGTTACTTAGTCCTTTCCCACAGCTGTAAAACAGGGACAAAGTTCATGTGAGTTCATACATGTAAAGTACTCAGAATCATGCCTGGCACCTAGTGGGGGCTAGGTGTGTCTTTACTGCTATCATCATCCATTTCGCCTCTGTCCAGTCTACTCTTTCCAACAGCTAGTAGGACTCTTTCTTTCTAAAACACAATCCATCAGCCACTCCCTTTTGCTCTTTTCTGCCTGCCCAATACCCCAGGGCGGGGAATGAGGAGGAAGAGAGGCAACGGATCATCTTGTAGCAATGCTTTTTCTCCAATACATCAGCGTGCTAAACTTCTAATTATCCTTTAAAACCCAGGCAATGCGGTCTCTGTGACCTCTTTTAATTCTCCAGAGGGAGCTCTTCCTTCCCTTTCCTGAACCACATCTGTACATCTTTCGACGATTGTGCACACCACCCAAGTCAACGGTATCTGCTTGTCTTTCTAATGGCACCATTAACAGTGAACTCCCTGGAGGGCAGAGCACATGGCTTATCTTTCTATCACAACCACAGTGTTTGGAACATAGAAGGAGCTCAGTCAAGTTGGTTAAACACAATCAAATGAAACCTTCCATTGCTTATGGGGAAGGCAGCGGTGTTACAAACTTGGGGTGGGGGGTGCTACGGAGGATGGCGTCCAAGAAGGCTATGGGGTTGTCTTGCCACCACTCCAGAGGTGCAGAGTACAGAAAACTGCTTCACGCTGGGGAAGAGGCGCTCCAGCTTGCAACAATTAGGCTCGGAAGGACTCCTCTCCCTGCACACGAGATTACTGAGTGCTATTGACAGTAAATATGACAATTATCTAATGACATTCGTAAGTGTCTGAGATACTTGGCACAGTGCCTATGGCAACATGGGAGCCATTTTCCATTTATTTCTTGAAATGAATCTGACTCATTTAAAAATAATCACAAACCAATCAGCACCAACAAAAAAACCATAAGCTGGATAAGCATTTGGTGTCCTCTGCTGCCCCTCTGAGAGTATGGGTATGGAGCTTTCCCGTCCTGTACATAGGCAAACACTTCCCTCTCTGACGGAATTTGCCTTTTAAGAAGACTAGAGCTTGAGGGAGAGTGAAAACGAGGCCTCTTTGGAGGCTCAGGTGTTAGAGAGCAAAGCTTCTAATTAAAATTAGACTGGAACAACCCAGCATGGAAGCTACAGTGGGGACACCTGAGTCCTGCCACGCTCCCCTACCCACTTTGTGTTGGGAGAAGGCAATGCCCTGGGGGCAGACACACTGGTGGTGCTGAAAAGAAGGTGGTGATGACCAGTGAGCATTGCCTGGTCTTCCTGTGTCAAGGTCTGGGACGACTGCTGGTGCTGGGAAGTGCTTCAGGTGCTGGGACGGGACTCTCGCTAAGGTAGACCATGATCAGGCCCACAGGAAGGGTGGAGGGGGGAGCCCTCACCTACAGAGGGACCATGTGGTTGTGGAGTTTCGTGGAGAGAGAGAAAAGCAAGCTCTCTAGAGGAGGGTGAGGTCACAGTTCTCATGCACTTCAATGTGAAAAGTATGACCTTATTCTCCATACTCAGGTACAAAAACACCATGTTTGTTTTTCTGAATCATGTTCAGCCTGGCTTGGCTTCCGGGCTTCTTCTGAGATAAGGTACAAAAAGCTGGGACTTACACAATCCTGAGAGGCTGAGGAAGAGCCCGGGGTCACTGGTGTCCTCTGAGCTATTGAGGAGACAGGGCAAGAGTCCTTCAGAAGATGCAGGATGGGGCACCTGGGTGGCTCAGTTAGTTAAGCCCCCAACTCTTGATTTCGGCTCAGGTCATCATCTCAGGATGATGGGATCAAGCCCTGTGTCGGGCTCTGCGCTGGGCATGAAGCCTGCTTGAGATTCTTTCTTTCCCTCTGCCTCAGCCTCTCCCCCACTCCCACTCACACCTACGCACACTCTCTCTCTAAAAAAAAAAAAAAAAGAAGATGAAGAAGATGATGTGGGATGGGGGAGACCGGATGATTTGCCCAAGTTCTCACAACAGCTAAGAGACACGGCCATGGTTCGCACATGGCACTTCCAACCCAAGTCATTTGATTTGCCCTGTCTCCTCCTCCACCGGCCAGAATATTCCACAGGACAGCAGCTCTCAGCAGGGCTGCCGTGGAGGAGCCGCCATGTGCCCACACAACGATTCTGCAGGGCCAGCATTGTTCTCACCAGACCGAGGGAGGGTTACGAAAGCTGAGTGAGAGGGCTCCCTGTGTCCAAGTCTCGTGCCCAGAGTTCAGAAACCAAATAGGAAGTGAAACCACAGAACCATCTGTAAGTGAAAAAATAAAGAAATGAGGAAGCCAGGAAGAGGAAGCATTGAAATGAGCCCTGATCTGGTACTGATGACGGTTGAAGAGGGGCCATGACATGATCAATGATGGGAGTCTTCATTTTATTAAGAACCAAAAGATGACAGCAATTCTTGCAACTTTTATAGCAACTGGGGAAGAGCAAGGTGTACCTAAAAAGAAACTTACTGGACAACCCAAAAGGAGATACTAAAGGAGTTTACGGCCAGAAATACTTAGGGGTGCCTGGGTGGCTCAGTTGTTAAGCGTCTGCCTTCAGCTCAGGTCATGATCCCAAGGTCCTGGGATTGAGCCCCGCATCGGGCTCCCTGCTTGGCAGGAAGCCGGCTTCTCCCTCTCCCACTCCCCCTGCTTATGTTCCCTCTCTCGCTGTGTCTCTCTCTGTCAAATAAATAAATAAAATCTTAAAAAGAGAGAGAAATACTTATATTTTCCCTCCAGAACCATCCATGAAAATTATAGCTGACATCTTCCAATATATAGCAAATCACATGCCAAGAATTGATTCCATTTCAGTTTAGTGGATACCATACGTAGGAAGCAGGTGCTGATGCCATTCTGGAACTGGCCAATACTATAGCTGGTGGGTTAGAGTACTGTGGAACTGGACTCCAAGTTGGCCTGATGTTTATTCAGTTTGCACCGAGGTTATCTTTCTTCTGGGGAATTGGGATGAACTTCTTTATGGAAATAGCAAAAATTAGAGCTGGGAGAAGACTCTGGGCTCACTTAGTAGAGAAAACGTTTCAGCCTAAAAACCCTAAGTCTCTTCTCTAAGAGCACATTGTCAGACATCAAGATGATTACTTACCGAGCAGGATCCTTACAGCAACTTTATTTGACTTCTCCAGGCCAAGTCCTCAGCAAGGTCCTGGAGATATAAAGATTAATTAGACCTCAAGTTCACCGCCTAGTCCAGGGCCTGTCTCTGACATGCGCAGTTCATTCAGTGCAATAGATTTAACCCCAGGTGTCTGTTACAAGGTACAGGAGCTCTAGAAACAAAGTGTGACTTCATAGCTCATGGGATCAGTGAAGGTGTTGCTCACATATCAGTGGTCCTTGGAATTTAAATAAAATGCATGCCAGTCCCCAAGCTCATGAATAAGGGACAGCCAGTGCCTTCTCTAAATTTTCTGTCACTTTTCAGGGTCTCACGGATTCATGGTTCTTTCTGACTCTGAGAATCTGACAGATGTGAAACTCACAAGAAAACAAATGTCTCACTTTCTACAGCTTTTCCTTCCTCTGCTTTACTCTGCACACGTAGATATGGAACTCATCATTTTTCTACAAAATTTTTCACACCAGCTGAGGTCATATTAAAGAACAATGGTATGAAGACCAGGAACAAATTATCACCAGTCAGAATAGATATTGGCTGTAAAAATCTCCTGTGGCCACTGATACATACAAGCTGATAATCAGCTATCCATATTAAGCAAATGTAGGGACAACTGATTTTAATGAAAGTACATGGACTTGGGTGTTACACTTAAAGGATGCAAAATGTGATATTATATGGTCCTATCTTTAAAGGGCTTTCTGTCGTATCATAGGAATTCCTCATTGGCTGACTTTCTCAGAAGTTCCGGACGCTCCTCCATGTTGCTTGATCGTCTTTCCTTAGGACCCTCTTTGCCAATTCATGCCCATCTTTTTCTTCAATTTTTATGAGGTACAATGTACATACAGTACAATAAGATGTATTCATTTTAAGAATACAATTTAGTGAGTTTTAACAAAAGTGTGAACCCAATTAACCAACACATCAAGATAGAAAATCACCCAAAAAGTTCCCTCACGCCCTTTTGCAGTAGGTATCATTCCCACCTCCGTCTCCAGGCAATTACTGATCTGCTTTTTAGGCCATGCTAGTTTGGATTTACCTTTTCTATACTGTACAAATGGGATCATTCACATATGTTCTTTTATGTCTATAATCTATTCATGAGATTTAATTTCACTGAAAGGATATACTTCAGTTTACATATAACATTCACCTGCAAATGGACATTTGAGTTTCTCTTTTTTGACTATTATGAAAGATACTATGAACATATTGTATAAGACTTTGTGTAGAAATATGTTTTTATTTCTCTTGAGTAAATACCTAGAAGTAAGATTGCTGAGTTGTACGGTAAGTGTGTATTTAGCTTCATGAGAAACTGCCAAACTGTTTTCCAAAAAAGAGCGCACCATTTTACATTCCCACAAAAGACACACAGAAGTTCCAGGTGCTCAACAACCTCACCAAAATTTGATATTGCCAGCCCTCTTCTCACTGGAGCCATTCTGTTGGGTAGGCACCTCTGGTATTTATTATTATTTTAATTTGGCTAATGATATTAACTGTCTTTTCCTGTTTCTTGGTCATTTGTATATACTGTTTTGTGAAATATCTGATTGACTCTTTTGCCCATTTTTAAAATTGGGTTGCTTATCTTTTTATTAGTATGTGTAGAATTTATATATTCTGGGCACAAGTCCTTTGCCTTTTACCTGTTTCGCAGATATTTTTTTTCCACTCTATGGCCCACCTTTCAATCTTGTGCTATCTTGAAGGGAATACATTTTTATTTTTGATGTAGCTCAATTGTAAGTTTTCTCTTTTATGATTTTTATGTTCTGTGTTCTTTGTAAGAAATGACTGACTACCCCCAAATCATGAAGATTTTCTCCTGTGTTTCTTTCTATATGTTTATAGATGAGCCTTTACGTGTTCTTGATTGGTTTAACTTTTGCAAATAGTGTGGAGTAAGAGCCAAGAATTATTACTATGATTATTTTTTAAGATTTTATTTATTTATTTGACACAGAGAGAGAGAGACAGCTAGAGCAGGAACATAAGCAGGGGGAGCAGGACAGGGAGAAGCAGCCTCCTGGCTGAGCAGGGAGCCCGATGCGGGGCTCGATCCCAGGACCCTGGGATCATGAGCTGAGCTGAAGGCAGACGCTTAATGACTGAGCCACCTGGGCACCCCGAGAATTATTATTATTTTTTAGTGGATATACAGTACCAGTTTTTGGAAAGAAAATGCTATAGCCTTGATATCTTTGTCAAAAATCAGTTGACCATCAGTGTTTTATACTTTTCAGCGTACAGGTCTTTTGCCTTCTTGGTTAAATTTATTTTTAGCTATTTTATTCTTTTTGATGCATTTATAAATGCCATGTTTTCCTAACTTATAAACTTCACTAAAAAAAAAATCTGTTCACTATATGTGAGTGGGTTTTTTTCTGGGCTGTATTCTGTTCCACTGATGTATATGTCCATCCTTACCCCAATATCACACAGTCTTTATCACTGTAGTTTAATGTTGTTTTGAAAGCAGATAGTGTTGGCTATAACTGTGTCCCTTTCTTTCAATTTTGTTATGAATATTATGTTATGAATGCAATTCTAGGTCCTTAGGTCATTTCATTTTTGTATACATTTTAGAGTCAACTTACAAATTTCTAAAACCGAAAACTTTTTGGGATTTGGTTGGGGTTGCATTAAATATATAGATCAATTTGAGGAGAAATGGAATCTTGACAATAATGGATCCTAATCCATGAACTTGGTATATATCTATTTTTTTAAAGGTCTTCTTTAATTTCTCTCAACAATATTATGTAGTTTTCATACTACAGAACTTCTATATGTTTAGTTAAATGTTGTTTTCATACTACAGAACTTCTATATGTTTAGTTAAATTTGTCTATAATCATTTCATGTTTTGATGCTTTCTGTATGTTTTGAATTCTATTTTCCAACTATTTGTTGTGGTTATGAAAAAAGAGAATTGACTTTTATATAAACTTTCATGCTGCATCTTTGCTGAACTTGCTTATTAGTTGTAGGCGCTTTCTTGAAGATTTGCTCAAGTTTTCTATATACATAATCATGTCACAATGTCATCTAAATTGTCAAATTTCTGGTATAGATTTGTTCATAATATTATTTTTGTTACTAGCCCTTATCCTTTTAATATTTATAGAATTTATGGTAATGTTCCTTTTTTTATTCCTGATATTAGCCACTGGTATTTTCTTTTTTTTTTTAAAAGATTTTATTTATTTATTTGAGAGAGAGAGAGAATGAGAGATAGAAAGCACGAGAGGGAAGAGGGTCAGAGGGAGAGGCTGACTCCCCGCTGAGCGGGAAGCCCGATGTGGGACTCGATCCCGGGACTCCAGGATCATGACCTGAGCCGAAGGCAGTTGCTTAACCAACTGAGCCACCCAGGCACCCAGCCACTTGTATTTTCTTGACCCATCTAGTTTTCTGCTTCTTAAAATGTAATCCCCAGAAGCATTAGAATCACTTGGAAACTTACTAGAAATGAACATTCTTGGACCCTACGCCAGACCTATTGAATTAGAAACTCTGGAGTCAAAGTCCAGCAATCCATTTTAATAAGAATTCCTGGTGATTCTAATGCACATTAGGTTTAGAAACTGCTGCTTTAGAAAGAAGCTTATGAATTTCATTGATTTAAAAAATATTTTTGGCTTAGTTGAATTTCCCTATCATTTGTCCACTCTATTTTTGCTCTAATTTTTCTTTCTGCTTGTGTTTAATTTGTACTTCTTTTTCTATCTTCTTAAGGTGTAAGCTAAGTTAATTGCTTCTGGACCTCTGTTTCTTTCCCCTGTAAGCCCTTAAAACCATAAATTTCTTTCTAAGCACTGCTTTAACTATATTCTGTAATATTTGATATGATTTATTTGCATTTTCATTTAATCCAAAATATATTCTAAGCTTATGTGTTATTTTTTCTTTGGCCCTGGTAAGTTTAATTTTCATATATTTTGAGATTAGTTTTCCAGAAATCTTTCAGTTATTGGTTTCTAATTTTATTCCTTTGTGGTCATATAATATAATCTTTATGATTTCATTTCTTTTAAGTTTATTCAGAATTTTCTAATGGTTCAGCATATGGCCTATATTGATTAATTTTCCTCAAGCAGTTGGAAAGAATGTGCATTCTGTTATTGTTGGATAGAGTGTTCTGTAAGTGTCAGTTAGGTCAAGTTGCTTGATAAGATTGTGCTTACTGATTTTCTTTCAATTACTGAAAGAGCAGTACTGTAATCTCCAACTGTAATTGTGAATTTAGTTCTCCTTTTATGTTAGTCTTTGCTTCATTTATATTAGCTGTATACACTGTTAGGATTATTATGTCTGTTTGACAAATTGATTCTGTTTGTCACTATGAAAACGTTCTTACTCCTATTTTTTTCATTCTATAGCCTACTTTGTTCACTATTGATATCATCACTCTAGCTTTCTTTTCCTTTTTTTTAAATTTAATTTTATTTTATTATGTTATGTTAGTCACCATACAGTACATCATTAGTTTTGGATGTAGTGTTCCATGATTCATTGTTTGAGTATAACACCCAGTGCTCCATGCAATATGTGCCCTCTTTAATACCCATCACCGGGCTAACCCATCCCCCCAGCCCCCTCCCCTCTAAAACCCTCAATGTGTTTCTCAGAGTCCATAGTCTCTTATGGTTCATCTCCCCCTCTGATTTCCCCTTTTCATTTTCCCTTCCTTCCCCTAATGTCCTCCAGGCTATTCCTTATGTTCCACAAATAAGTGAAACCATATGATAATTGGCTTTCTCTGCTTGACTTATTTCACTTTGCATAATCTCCTCCAGTTCCATCCATGTTGATGTAAAAGTTGGGTATTCATCCTTTCTGATGGCTGAGTAATATTCCATTGTATATATGGACCACATCTTCTTTATCCATTCGTCTGTTGACGGGCATCTCGGCTCTTTCCACAGTTTGGCTATTGCGGACATTGCTGCTCTGAACATTGGGGTGCATATGGCCCTTCTTTTCACTACATCTGTGTCTTTGGGGTAAATACCCAGTAGTGCAATTGCTGTGTCATAAGGTAGCTGTGTTTTTAATTTTTTGAGGCACCTCCACCCTGTTTTCCAAAGTGGCTGTACCAACTTGCATTCCCACCAACAGTGTAAGAGGGTTCCCCTTTCTCCACAACCTCTCCAACATTTGTTGTTTCTTGCCTTGTCAAGCCATTCTAACTGGTGTAAGGTGGTATCTCAATGTGGTTTTGATTTGAATTTCCTTGATGGCTAATGATGATGAACATTTTTTCATGTGTCTGTTAGCCATTTGTATGTCTTCTTTGGAAAAGTGTCTATTCATGTCTTCTGCCCATTTTTTGACTTGATTATTTGTTTTTTGGGTGTTGAGTTTGAGAAGTTCTTTATAGATCTTGGATATTAGCCCTTCATCTGTAGTGTCATTTGCAAATATCTTCTCGCATTTCATGGGTTGCCTCTTTGTTTTGTTGACTGTTTCCTTTGCTGTGCGGAAGCTTTTTATCTTGATAAAGTCCCAAACGTTCATTTTCCCTTTTGTTTCACTTGCCTTTGGAGCTGTATCTTGAAAGAAGTTGCTATGGCCGATGTTGAAGAGGTTACTGCCTATGTTCTCCTCTAGGATTTTGATGAATTCCTGTCTCATATTGAGGTCTTTCATCCATTTTGAGTTTATCTTTGTGAATGGTGTTAGAGAATGGTTGAGTTTCATTCTTCTGCCTGTGGCTGTTCAATTTTCCCAGCACCATTTATTGAAGAGACTGTCTAGCTTTCTTTTTTATTACTATTTTCATTATATACATATTTTTATCCCTTTATTTTTACTTATCTGTGTAATTACAGTTTAAGGGACATTCTAGACAGCATATATTTGGGTCTTTCTATTTGGATCTTCCTTTTTTATCTGTTATGACAATCTATCACTTAATTGGAGTGTTTCAATGATTCATATTCAGAGTAATTATCAATAAGTTTGTATTAATATTTACCATCTTGCTGTTTGTTTTATACTTGTCTAATTTGTCCTTTTTTTCTTTTTCCTGACTTCTTTCTGTTTTGTTTTGTTTTGTTTTTTGAATTCCATTTAATGTCCTCTATTGGCTTATACAGTTCTGTTTTATTTAAAAGCTCACCGTATATCTTTCTAAGAATCATAGTCTACCTTCAAATATGTTCTATCACTTCATTTCATGAAAGAGACTTGCAACAGTGTAGTCCTGGTTTCCTTTACCATGCTTTGTGCTGTTGTTGTCATAAATTTTCATTCTACATATACTTAAACTTATAATTTTTTGTTTCAACAGTAAATTATTTTTTGAAGAACTTAAAAATGAGAAAAATTTATTTATATTTATGTATATATTTCCTGTTTCTGGCACTCTTCCTTCCTTAGTGTAGTTCCAAATTTCTACCTGGTTTCAAAGGTGATGGTTTTCAATACATGGATGGAGCTAGAGCGTATTAAGCTAAGTGAAGTAAGTCAGTCAGAGAAATACAAATACCATATGATCTCACTGATATGTGGAATTTAAGAAAGAAAACAGATGAACATATGGGAAGGGGAAAAGGAAAAAAGGAGAGAGGGAAACAAAAGAAACCAAAAGAGACTCTTAAAGATAGAGAACAAACTGAGGGTTGATGGAGGGAGATTGGGGGGGGGAATTGGCTAGATGGGTGATGGGGATTAAGGAGGGCACGTGTTATGATGAGCACTAGGTGTTGTATGTAAGTGATGAACCACTGAATTCTACTCCAGAAACCAATATTGTACTATATGTTAATCACCTAAAATTTAAATTAAAAAACTCAAAAAACAAAACAAAAAGAAAACCAAAAACGATGGTTTAACAGTGAGTCTTTGGGAAGAACTGGTGGGAAATTAGGTGAAGGAGGTTTGGAGTAACCAGCTCCTAGAAGATCCTTAGTGCCATCTTACAGACTTAGACTACTTGAAAATAATGCAGATTATAGGATCACATTCAGATTATAGGAAGATCACTTTGGCATCTGTGGAAAAATTTATTTGAGGAGCTTGAGAGCACTCAGCTGTCTATTGCAATAAATCAGAAAGAATGATTCAGACCTGGAGAGGACTTATTCAAGAGAATTTCAGGAGCTAAAATTAATAGCACCAGGTGGTTGACTTGATGTCTGGGGGAAGGGACTTGGAGAAGCATGGATGACTTCTGGGTTTTTACCTGGTGACCAAATATGGTCATGACACCAGCCGAGACAGAGAACATAGAAGAGCTAGTTTGTGGGAGAGGTGGTGAGTTCAGCAGTGAATGCACTGCATTTAGCTGTTTGTGGGTGACCTAACTGGAGAGAGACGAATGTGTAGCTCTGAGGAAAGGTCAGAGTTGGACCTTTAAAATGCAAAATATATAATGTCCTCAAGTATTTGGCAGATCAGACTACTTGCCTAAGAATTTGTCAAGGTGCGTGGTAATTAATCACCTGCATCAGATCCATCTGTAGGTGGGATAAAGTTGGCAGGTTCCTGGGCTGCCAGTAGGATCAAGAACCTACATGAACAAGCCCCACGGTGGATTCTCAAGTTAAAACAAAAAACAAAAAAACCCGATTTAAAAGTAAGAAGAAATTGGATATGTAAGTCCCTTCCCTCTTCTGTGTTTTCTCTCACATACAAAAGGTGTGTGAAATCTTGAGAACTGAAGGTGGAAGACACCTGGTGTTGGATGGGTGGTGGTGGTGGTGGAGGGTACGGAATATGAAGTTGGAAAACAGATCTGCAAAATGAAATGGAGAAAGAGCTTGTAGTGGAAGTGGGTTTTTATCTTCAAGTTCAAGAAAAAGACACTTTGAAGGCAGTGGATAATTATATATGAAATGAAAGGAGGAGGTTACAAAACTGCTGATGGTTTTAAATATTAGGATGATTTACAAAACAAAACAAAACAAAACAAAACAAAACAGCAATGAAACCCTCTTTCTTAACAAGATATAGTCATGTAGCCTAAGAACGCAAGGATTGCCTATCTGAATTAAGCCCAAGTCATGTCTCTTACAGTGGGACAGAGGATGCATACTTGGGCTCCATGACGTTCTTCTTAAGGTCAACCCATAGGGTTAGAGTTTCACCTTCTTCAATTCTGATTGTCTGCAATATTGATTGCAACTCTATCTGCTTATATAAAGATTTATGGAAGTACTTGCATAAAGTGCTTGCATAACTACTTACATAAAGATAGGCAGAGAAGGAAGCTATACTGAATGACAGCATGCTATTGCACAGATGTGTTGACCTTACTTATGAAATGTAAAGGAAGAAGCTGTAGTCTTCACATTGCTTAATATCAATTATTAATTTCTCCTTGGAATATTTTTGGGGGTTTCAGAAAAGTGGAGACCATGTTTAGCACATGAAATAATAATTCAAAGGCAGTTAAATAAGAGTATGGGGATGGTTAGCTTTCAGTGCATCTAGAAGTTATAAGAAATATTGAAAAGAGTAACTATAATTACTGGAATTATTGAACATGGTCAATGCCCTGTTTTAAGCATTTTATATATACCTATTCCTTTAATCTCCTTAAAGGCTCTACCTGAGGTAGGTACTATCATGATCCAATTTTACAGATGAGAAACCCAAGAAGCCCAGAAGTCACCCCAGATCGCAAGTTGGTAAGAGAGTCAGAGCTAGGATTCACATCCAGGAACGTGGCTGTAAAAGCCTGCACATCATAATGATGAAGAAGACAATAAAGAATAGAAACAGCATATGGGTGCCTGGGTGAATGAGTTGGTTAAGCATCTGACTCTTGATCTCAGCTCAGGTATTGATCTCAGGGTTGTGAGTTCAAGGCCTGTGTAAAAAAAAAAAAAAAAGAAAAAGAAAAAAGGCTAGAAACAAGGTAGAATCATTGAGAAAAGAATGAAACTGAACTGAAAAGAGGTTTTAAATAAAAAATTTTTTAAATTTTTTATTGTTATGTTAATCACCATACATTACATCATTAGTTCTTGATGTAGTGTTCCATGATTCATTGTTTGTGCATAACACCCACTGCTCCATGCAGACTGTGCCCTCTTTAACACCCATCACCAGGCTAACTCATCCCCCCACCCCCCTCCCCTCTAGAACCCTCAGTTTGTTTTTCAGAGTCCATCGTCTCTCATGGTTGGTCTCCCCCTCCGACTTACTCCCCTTCATTCTTTCCCTCCTGCTGTCTTCTTCTTTTTCTTTTTTCTTAACATAGGTTGCATTATTTGTTTCAGAAGCACAGATCTGTGATCCAACAGCCTTGCACAATTCACAGCACTCACCATAGCACATACCCTCCCCAATGTCTATCACCCAGCCACCCCATCCCTCCCACCCCCCACCACTCCAGCAACACTCAGTTTGTTTCCTGAGATTAAGAATTCCTCATATCAGTGAGGTCATATGATACATGTCTTTCTC